>NC_041347.1:4116482-4463149 GCF_004354835.1 Perca flavescens
AAGTTATTAAAATTAAAGATGCACATTGCTGATTTTGCTATAGACATTTATGTTCTTAGATGATCTTTGATCACCATAAAAGATCATCTAAGAACATAAACGTTATAGAAATATTAACTAGTTGGGAGGACAAGTTTGACATTTCAAGGAGCAATTGAGCTCTGTTGTGTTACAAGCATAGACTGTAAAAAAGGATGTCTTAACTTCCTTCCACTGTAAACAAGCGAATCTAAAATATCCTGGATACGGGCGCTTTCATCTTGTAATTTTGGAGTCCGAATCTGTGCAGTAGTGATTAGGCGGTGGAGCCACGGTATCAAAGTCCCGCCCATACACCCGCCCAACCAATCGCAAGTTAATCACAGCTGTCAATCATGACATTTCATTTTATTCTTTCAGTGGAGAACATTTTCAGGTATAACTAAGTGGAGCGGATAGTGACAGAGAAGTTAAGAAGAAAAGAGGAGAGGAAAACAGAGTGACCTCCAAATATGTCTGGTCATGTTGGTGTAGATTCAGCCCGTATCAAATTTTGAAACTGCTAATTCATTTTGGTAAATAGTCATGTAAGACTAGTGGCAGACAGCTCATATATTGTGACTTTTGGCTCTCCTTTCTAACTGGGGCAGTAATGGAGACCTAGGCTGTAACTATGCAGTAAATCCTTTTATCAAATCTTTGTTATCTTATGTACTGATGGGTGAACAGTAAACATGTAAGGGCATTTAAGGTTACTTGCTGAAGAAGTCATTCAACCCCAGGCCTTTTCCACATGTTAAGGCGTCACATTTTAAGACTGAGTAGTAAACCACCAGACTAGTAGGGTAAAATGTCTACAAGCCAGTGCAACATACAGGGTTCGTACACCTTTTCCAAGGGCAAATTCAAGCACTTTTCAAGCACTTTCAATGTCTATTTTAAAGCTTTTTCCAGCACCTTAAACCACCGTAAAATATATACCAATACATAGTCAATTATTATTTAGTGTTTTTGTCAGATTAAAAGACATAGTACTACAGCCTCTTACAGTGTAAGGTGGTACACAAAGTTCATTATACTAATTTGAGGCTGTCTCGGATTTACCCCAATGTATCTGACTCTTGTGATATGTGCAAGCATTCCCCAGCTGACCGTTCCCATATGTTCTGGTTCTGGAAATCTTCAAAACTCTTAGCACAGCATATAACACTGTTATCTCTCCTGAACCTCTCTTGGCTTTGTTTGGTGCCCCTTTGCAGCCTTTTTCTTCCAAAGTCATACAGACCGTTCTTGCCTTTGCCACCCTGCTGGCCAGGCGTCTCATACTCCTTAACTGGAAAAACCCTCAACCTCCATCTCATAGAAGACAGCTATGGAGAGGAGCACTGAGTGGGAGGATCGGAGCCAATCAACATGCAGCTGGGTCATTCTGGGTCAAAATCCAGGAAAAAAAGGTGGTGCACCCTCTTAGATTTTGCTCAAAGTTGATGCTACCATTTATGTCTAGGTTTCACACTTTTTTCCAAATCTAGGGCATGCTGTACAAACTTGTAATGGTTCAGTCATATTGACATGTTTTTCTTCCAACCTAAAAAGTTTCGGCTGCCTATGAATGTCCAAATATTGCTTCCCAGATAATGTGATTTTCAGGCTGTAAAACTGAAATAATTTCAAGGGCTAAAAATATGAAGACAGGATTTGAACAGAAATATTTCACAGGCCTTGGTTTTGGGACACATTCTTGATATATATACAAGGTTTGAACAACATCTGAGACCATTTTAACCCAGAAGACTGACCTGCCTGGTACCTGCCTGATAAATAGCCTATATTAATTGAGAAAAAAAAAAAAAAGTACTTCATTGCCAAGACATACATTTATCTACTGGAATAGAGCAGTGTAAATATTGCATAAGGCCATCCTCAACCTTACAGTAGGCTACTTGTATGACACGATTTCTGTTCAACAATCAACAATTGTTGTTATGCACCGGGCTAACGTTTCAGGTTTTAATTTGCGGGTAGTAACTTTACAGTTACTGTGATGTAACTTTGGCTATGTTCACTGCATATTCCACAAATGTACGTGCCATAACGGACATGCAATGCTAACATTACATTATCACACCAAGAACTCTCAGTCACTTAGCCTCCAAATTCCTAGCTAGAAGTTACTAGCGTAAACAAATAGGCGCTAACTGGCGCCAACGTGTACAGTAGGCTACTTCAGGTGGCTTACTTGAAACTTAGGGCGTTTTCACACATACCTCGTTTGGTCCGGACTTTCGGACTTTTTAGTTTGATCCGAACCAAAATTACAGGTGTGAAACCTCCCCCGGACCGCAGTCCGGATCAAAAGACCAAATTTTGGTCCGATAAAAAGAGGTGGTCTTGGTCCGGACCAAACTGAACCATGGTCCGGTTCGTTTATAGTGTGAAAGCATTTTTTGGATGGTTCGGACTTTTGGACCAAATACAAGAAGCTCTGGCAGGCTCTCCTTGTGTTACAAGACCGGGGAAGCTCCTTTAAGGTGCTTAGTGAGAAAGAGTGACGGTGAATGCGTTCAGAGAAGACAGCTGTCGGCTATCAGAGCAGAGAATACATCAGCAGTTTATTTGTTAAGAGGTAAATGTACAGCGTAGGTTTCAGTTTGTCTCTGAATAAATGCTCCAGAAAGAAAGTTCCCGTGTCTTGCTTCTCAACATCACAACAAAAAGGGCTGCGGCAGTAGGGGGAGAGCAGCAGTCAGTAGGGGCAGAGCAGCAGTCAGTAGGGGGTGAGCAGCAGTCAGTTGGAAACTTCAATACCATTTATTTGCCAGGTGTCCATGATGCTTACGCAAGGTAGCGTAACCGTGACCAATCGGCTATCCTAATCTTAAAGGAACACGCCGACTTATTGGGAATTTAGCTTATTCACCGTAACCCCCAGAGTAAGACAAGTCGATACAAACCCTTCTCTTCTCCGTGCGTGCTATAACGCTGTCTGACGGTTCCAGCATTAGCTTAGCCCAGCACAGATCCTGCAGGTAACTGGTTCCAACTAGCCTACTGCTCCGAATTGTGACAAAAGTGACAAAATAACGCCAACATGTTCCTATTTACATGTTGTGATTTGTATAGTCACAGCGTGTACAATAAACAACGTATCATGAGACACAGCCATCTTCTAACAGTAAACAAACCGGGAACTATATTGTCAGACAGGCTTGCATATCACTCCGCCCAAGTACTATATTCTTCCGCTTGAGAATATAGTTCCCGGTTTGTTTACAGTTAGAAGATGGCTGTGTTTCATGTTACGTAGATTTTTGTACACGCTGTGACCTTATAAATCACAACATGTAAATAGGAACATGTTGGCGTTATTTTGTGACTTATTCGGAGCAGTAGGATTGCTGGAACACTTCACCTGCATGTTCTGTGCTGGCCTGATGCCGCTGGAGCCGTCAGACAGCATTACAGCACACACAGAGATGAGAAGGGTATGTATCGACTTGTCTAACACTGGGGGTTACGGTGAATAAGTTACAGTGGGGGAAATAAGTATTTGACCCCTTGCTGATTTTGCAGGTTTGCCCACTTACAAAGAATGCAAAAATCTACAATTTTAATCATATGTACATTCTAACAGTGAAAGACAGAATCCCAAAGAAAATTCCAGAAAATCACATCATATGAATTTATTAAAATTGATAACCATCTGATGAGGAAAAACAAGTATTTGACCCCCTGGACAAACAGCATGTTAATATTTTGTAGAAAAGCCATTATTGGCCAGCACAGATGTCAAACGGTTTTTATAGTTGGTGACAAGGTTTGTGCACATTTCGGCAGGGATGTTGGCCCACTCCTCCCTGCAGACAGCCTCCAAATCATTCAGGTTCCGAGGTTGTCGCCTGGCAACTCGAATTTTAAGCTCCCTCCAAAGATTTTCAATCGGATTCAGGTCTGGAGACTGGCTAGGTCCCCTTGGCTGAAAAGCACCCCAAAGCATGATGTTGCCACCACCATGCTTGACGGTGGGGATGGTGTTCTTTGGGTTGTACTCTGTTCTTTGCCCTCCAAACACGACGAGTTGAGTTGAGGCCAAAAAGTTCTATTTTGATCTCATCTGACCACATCACCTTCTTCCAGGCCTCTTCTGAGTCGTCCAGGTGGTGAATGGCGAACTTCATGCGGGCCTGTACATGTTTCTTCTTGAGCAGGGGGACCTTGCGTGCGCTGCAGGATTTCAATCCATGACGGCGTAGTGTGTTACCAACCGTTTCTTTTGTAACTGTGGTCCCAGCTGCCTTCAGTTGATTCATCAGTTCCCCCCCTTGTGGTTTTGGGATGATTCCTCACCGTTCACATGATCAGGGACACCCCACGAGGCAAGATCTTGTGTGGAGGCCCAGACCGAGGGAGGTTGGCGGTGGTGTGGTGCTTCTTCCATTTCCTGATAACTGCACCGACAGTTGATCTTTTCTCTCCAAGTTGCTTTCCGATTCTCTTGTAGCCCATCCCAGCCTTGTGCAGATCAACAATCTTGTTCCTGATGTCCGTGAGAAAGCTCTTTGGTCTTGCCCATGGTGGTGATGTTGGATGCTGGTTGTTTGGGTGTTGACAGGTGTCTTTTATACAGGTAACGAGGTGAGGCAGGTGTATTTGATGTAGATAATTGGTTCGGATTGGGGCTGTGTCTTAAAGAAAGACTAACTGGCTTGTAGGAGCCAGAATACTTGCTGTTTGTCCAGGGGGTCAAATACTTGTTTTTCCTCATCAGATGGTTATCAATTTTAATAAATTCATATGATGTGATTTTCTGGAATTTTCTTTGGGATTCTGTCTTTCCCTGTTAGAATGTACATATGATTACAATTGTAGATTTTTGCATTCTTTGTAAGTGGGCAAACCTGCAAAATCAGCAAGGGGTCAAATACTTATTTCCCCCACTGTAAATTCCCAATAAGTCGGCGTGTTCCTTTAACCACTCGAGGTGAAATGCCTCACTCCAACCAATCGAGCTGCTTCCTAGGGCGGGTCTCGGCGTGGTGGCAGATCGCAGTCACACAAGCGAGCAGGTTTAATTTTAGGCTCTCCAACATTTTATTTCTCTATTTAATAAACAAACTATTCAGTAAGTTAGATATTTGTTGTGAAAGAAATACAGTTATAATTTCAACATGTTATCCAAAATTCAAGCACTTTTAAAACCTTGAAAACACAACATCAAAATTCAAGCATTTTCAAGGATTTCAAGCACTCGTACGAACCCTGAAATTATTATTAGCCCAGTATTCAGGCATGTACCTTAACCCTACATTGTGATGTAGACAGAGCGGGACAAAAATCTCTGATTTCTTGGTTTAACTGGCAGGCGGGTGGTCATAGTTTTAAAGTTTTTTAAGTAGGGCTTTATCCGAATATTAGTTCAATGGGTAGGTATTTGATTTTCAATTTTGGGATTGGAATATTACGACGTGCCTGCAGGGCTTCACCCTCCGCTAAATACCGGTAACGTTACAACAACACTAGTTGTAATGAAAGTGTCGAAACTTTGCATTGGTGTGTGTGTGTGCGACACACTGGAGGATGAAACTGGTGCTTTGTACAGTAACATTAGCTGATGAGTTTATGTGTTGGAGCAGAAATGAAGTTTGAAGCCAGCTGGAGATATTTTCTCTCAGCTGTTTTAGCCACGCTGCAGCCGCGGCTTGCGCCCGGGCACGCCCTAGCCTAGAAATCTGGACGCACCCTAGTGGCAGCTAATTTATTTTGCAGCCAGAGGGGGGGTCTAGTGTCTGTGTGTGCAACCAATCAGCGCGCATCTTATCTAAATATTCATGAGCATACCATATTTGGAAGAAAAGCTCTTGTTCCAAATAGGGCCTTATAGAGCTCAACAGTCCCGCCCACAGCGGGTTCCGGAAGTAAAAATACAATGCAATTTCTCCATTGACAATTAGAGCATAAGCAATAAAATCGTAACCGTCGATGGTAGACTTAAAACCAGCTACGACATGACTAAGCTAAAGCTAGTTAAATGCCAAAAGTTCATGGGGCACCTTGTTTTGAGATAAATGTCTTTTTTTTGCGATGTCTTGGATAAGTACTCCATTACCCACAATCCTGAACAATCCCACAGTGATGCCTCTGATTGGTGGAACTCATGCTGGTGAGGAGGGGGAGCTGCCTGCACAATCCGTCACACGCATGCCCAAGATGAATCCTAGGATTTACGACACTGCACAAATCACGATCTGTTCCACGCTTCTGCCATTAGCCTCTACCGGGAAGCTAGCGTTAGTTTAGCTAACCGCTAGCTGACAGCTTGATTCAGTCTAAAATAACGTTAACTCAAACTAAATACTGGGTAAAGCAGGCTACAGCTGACGTAACAGCTGTTATATATTTTAACGGTTATTTTCAGGTTTTATTTTGAGGGTCTTTTAAAATTATTACATGCTGTCTCAGCCAGCTGTTAGCCAAATTAGCTGTTAGCTAAACTAACGTAACTTCCTTTATTCAGTGGTGTGTGGTGGTTTATGGGATGAGTAGTTCCTTCGCTCGATGATGAAAATATGTACACAGTCTTGTACCTTTGACTTTTTGGGAATTTTCTGTTCATTTTTTCACTCGAAATGATATGTTGTATGCTTGTGAGTCACGTCGTAGCTGGTTAGCCTAAGGCATTGTCTAAAACTCTTTATTTATGGATTTTTCCAGACGTCAATGGGATAAATGAATGGGGAATTTACTTCCGGAACCCAAGGTCTCTCGGAGGAGGGGCGGGACTGTTGAGCTCTATTCACAGGGTAGTTTAGGACCCACAGAATAGCACTCAGGACATTTTCAGGCCATTTCCAGCCCAACCAATGTTACATACCCTATTAGGAGACTTTACTATAATCATTCTATGACCCCTTTAAGCCGATAGCTGCTGGCTAATTTATGCAGCGCTATGTCGTCCATCTACGGTGTACTTCTACTGCAAAAGGAAAACATTTGCGCTGGTATGGTTTACACTTTGTACTACTTTGTAATCTGCAAGTGCCTTTATCATTTCAAGTGTTGTCAATTGAAAAAGAAAAAAAAAGAAAAAAAGTTATTCTTCCAGGAAGACTTCTAAATTACTTCAATCACCACTATTCTCCCTAAAACTATTCAGCTGTTAAGAGGCGTTCACTTTTCAGTAAACCAACCAGAATTGGCCACGAAATTCATGATCCAATCACAGCACAACATCCTGCTTTAAATGTCTTCTCATCTTGCTATCAGCTGTCTTTTCAGGCAAACGTGCAACCCTCCTCCTCCCCTTCCACCTCCGGGCATCGTCAACCACTGCAACCTTCCGTCTCTTTCCGGCAGACAAGTCCTTCATTTGGTCTCCAGGTTTCCTCTCCATCACCACCAGTGTCTAGGCTCCATTGGGGGGGGGACTATGTCTGGCTTCTCTAACCCTTTAAATATTTTAATGATGGATGCTTATTTACAATAAATATTTGCATATCTGCAACAAAGTCTCTACTGATTGAACTACATTTACCTGACAGAGAAATTTAACTGGTCGCAGATTCTGATTTTACTCTCAAAATATCACAATTAAAGTATGATGCATTCATTAAACTATCCAGCATTATATTAGAGTTGAAAGCTCCACCTTGAACAGACCGATAAAGACTCTCTTTCACTCTTCACTTGAAGTGAACATTTAAATGCAGGACTTACTGTACTGTGCAGTATCAATAGTTTTGTCCTACTACTAACCGTTAAGTAGAAAAATGTTTTAAATACACTGCCAATACCAACATGGACAACTCAAAACATTTTAGTCCAGTTTTAGTCGATTAAAAACTCATTACATTTTTAGTCAAATTGATTTCTCCCTGAATTGTGTCAGCTATTTTTTTTATTTAGTCTTACTCCTCTGTCAAATATCCTATTAGATTATATTGAACATGTTTCTGTCTGAAGCTGCTCTTGCGTTAAAAGGTCCAATATGTAATATTTGTACTGTAATAAATCCAAAAATGACACCAATGCCTCATCAGATATTAAGGAAACATGTTAAACTGAAATACTATCTTTTCTGACAACAATGCTAATGTCAGTATTTTTTCTTTTTGAAATGTACATTCCGTGACGGAATTTATGTTTATGTTTTGGTCTGTATGTTGTTACAGCCAGGCCTGGTTGCCAGATATACCTGTAAAAACATAAACCCAGCGCGCTACAGCTGTAACGGTAGTACAGCCATGAAAGCAGCACATAAACGAACAGGATCAACAGAGATAGATTCTACCTGACGTAAAAAAAAAAAAAAACAGCACGTTTCTAACAGTTGCGTGACCAGAGACGTAACAACCCCCTGGTCAATATTGGAGATGTATTTGAAAGATGGAGACAGCTTAGATTCCAAAAGGACGCAGAGTTGGCTTATTTCCTCCTGAACAGGTAAACATTAGCTTCAGGCTAATTTATCACAGCTACTAGGGACGGGCATTTTTTGTCATTTCAACATTTGTGTACTCACATTGAATTATATAGCTAGAGAACCCGAGTTGGTTACTCGCAAAAACAATTGAGACATAGCCAGTAAAGTGATCCCGACTGGTCCTGGCTAACGCCGCCATGCTAACCCTGCTAACTGCTAAAGTTACTGGGAGGACCAGGCAAGTGGGCCATGGCTGTTTACAACGTGTAGTTCAGCGGCTGGAGCCGACAACGGTGAGTTATTTTAAGCCACGAGAGGGGGGCTGTAAATCGGGAAGAGGGGACTGTGAGTTTGCAGCAAGGCTATAATCGTTAACGAAAACGAACGAAATAACGAAAACTAGATGGGGAAAAAACATTGTCGTTAACTGAAATAAAAATAAAAACGAGGCATTACAAAAAAACGATAACTAAACTAAAACTGTAATGTTGGTTTGCAAAACTAACTAAAATGAAATAAAATTATCGAGTAAATGTCCTTAGTTTTCGTCTTTGTCAATGTCTTTCACAGAGCAAATAACGTTATATCTTTCAGAGTTGACATTTCCGACCTGTTTTATTCAGTCTATGCCGTAGACATATAGGTTCCGACTGTGAACCCAGAAATCCCGACATTCCACGTCAAATTGAACACAACATGTCCGTGCCCTTTGCCTGGCATCATAGCGGTACCAAAAATCTGAAGAAAGCGGCAGAGTCCTATCTGATTACGACTGTGTCAGATAAAAGCAAGTGCCTCGCAGTGGAAGGTGGTAAAATCAGTGGACAATTCCCACGAATTTGAAAGTACATTTGAGAAGCGTGCTCAATGAGGCTAACCTAGCTTACCTCAACAAGCAGTGACAGGGCAAGGAGAACTCAAAGCCCCCTTCCCCCGAAACAGAAGCTAATATAACCCCGGTACAGGGCGTGGATGTATGGGGCCAGGGCCAGGCAGCATGACGGAGACAACAGCAGGACAGAGAACACTACAGGAGGGCTTTCACCGGTGAGCCGATAGCTGCTGGTTAGTAAATATGCATGAACACCAAAAGCGTGAGGAAGCGTGGGTTAATATGTGTGTGTTGATACTGGGATGTCTAGCTACACAACTGTGGGAGTCGACTGACTTCAAAAAGTTCGCCACTTTACTCGAACCAAAGTTGAACCGCTGGCAACAAAAGTCAGTACACCCCTATGTTAAATTCCCATAGAGGCAGGCAGATGGTTATTTTTAAAGGCCAGTGATTTCATGGATCCAGGATACTATGCATCCTGATAAAGTTCCCTTGGCCTTTGGAATTAAAATAGCCCCACATCATCACATACCTTCACCATACCCCCACATCATCACATAACTTCACCATACCTAGAGAGTGGCATGGGGTACTTTCCATAAAATCATCTCTCACTGCAAATCAAACCAGCTATTAGGCTAACTGACATAAAACCATGCCAATCTATGGTGAAGGGCATGTGATGATGTGGGGCTATTTTAATTTAACATAGGGGTGTACTCACTTTTGTTGCCAGCGGTTTAGACCTTAATGGCTGTGTGTTGAGTTATTTTGAGAGGACAGCACATTAACAAGCTGTACACAGTGTAATTTCTTCAGTGTTGTCCCATTAAAAGATATAATGAAATATTTACAAACGTGAGGGGTGTACTCACTTTTGTGAGATACTGTATTTGTGCTCATCGTCATATGTACATTTTATGTACTGGTGTTATTGTTGAATACATTGTGAATACATATTTCTAAAATTGTATGATGTTTTTGTTGAGTTATTATTACACAATACTTTTTTCTGACCTTTGTGAATCTTGCCCCCAATAAATAACCCATATTAGAAAAAAAGACTAAAACAAGACTAAAACTAATAAAAACTAAACTAAAACCAAGCATTTACAAAAAACTAAACTAAACTAGCAAAACCGCTTTAAAAACTAATTAAAACTAAACTGAATTTGAAAACAAAAAGTCAAAACGAAATAAAAATAAAAACTAATGAAAAATGCAAAACTAATAACCTTGGTTTGCAGTGTGTTTAGCGATTGTTGCCGTAATTCTAAGCCAATGAAGTGTGTTCCGTCGGCAAGGTAGTGGTATTTTTTGCGTTTCGTTTTGTAATTCTAAGCCAAGGAAGTGTGCCTGACTGGCGTGTGGAGAGGACAGTGAGGTTGTTGTGTTTTTAAGCGGTTCATACAGTAATTTTAAGCCGAAAAAGTGTGTCTGTCAGTTGGTTACAGAGCTCCGCGTGAGCACGGGCTTTTATGACTGTCAATATAGCCAGCATCTAACGTTAGCTACTCTGCTGTGCTGTGGAGTAATGTCTGGCTATGTGAGAAAAGCGTCTAGCAACATTGCAGCGGTCTCAGCCTGGCAACCCCCGTGAACTTCGAGTCTGGGCAGGGGAAACAACTCTCCAGTATTTTGAATTGGTAGTGCAGTAACTATTTTAACCGCTAGCTGCCAGTATTACATACAATATAATACAATATTGCACCTTTAAGTTTGGTGTTTGATGACCCTTTTTTTCCAGGTCTTCAATCTTCTTGGCCTTTTCCTTATGAGCATTTTAAGATGTTTCATACATTAGTTCAACCACTTTTGTTTGCTTAGCAAGTTTGCTAATCTCCTCCGTCATAAAGCTCAAGGATTTTCTGATTTCCTCCATTTCCTCTTTCATCACAGTGCCTGCTTATCTTGCTTTTGGCATTCTTCCCTTCTTTACTTTTCAGTGCTATGCAGTGCATACAATTAGAGATGCACCGATTACAATTTTCTAGGCCGATTCCGATTTCCCGTTGAGTTTGACCTGCTGATACCGATTTTAGCAGAGTTAATCTTTTTCAAACCACTTTACAGCACACACAAATATTTATTTTCTATCTTTTCTTTAATAGAACATTTTTCATTTTGCATACACATCTAAAGTGCAATGTTATGGAAGAACCATTTTCCTTCTTCATACATCCAACTAAGAAAATTTGATATATCTCATCATTTGGTGACATATAACCTGTTCAACTGACTTCAGCAGTTTAGATAACACACTCAACTGTCCTGTCGTAACAGACATGTGAACCAACCACAGACATGTGGACTATGGTGCGCTATTGCAGAATGAAACACTAATGTATAACTGCTATTATGCCATATAACTGCTAATTTGATTCATTAACATATTAATCGAAGGGGCGATAGCAGCTTCAGACACTTTAACTCCTGGTTGAATGATTATGAATGCATATTTGCAGTTACTCCGAATCCTCAGCGAAGGTAGCCTATTTTTGGATATGGGCATGATTAGAGGTTGACCAATATGGGTTTTCTCAAGCCGATGCCGATCTTTTGAAATCAGGGTCGGCCGATGGCCGATATATGCTGCCGATTATTTTTGGCCGATATTTGCTTGTTTTTAACCTCTATTTGAAAGATAAAATTTAACACTATAAGTACTTAAGATACACAAAATTTCTCAACAAAAACATTTATTGAACACTTGAACACCAGTCTGCACTTGTATACTTACATTAAACATGTATAATGTAAAAACATATATTGTATAAATAAACAAAACTGGTAAGAAGAAAGAAAGAAAATATACTTAACTTTTTCAAATAAACTTTTCAATGAAAAGATAAAGTTTAGTGCACTTAGCAGCATTTATCAAATATCTGAGAACAATAAAATAAATTAACCATTTTAACAATAGTAATGCTGACACACAGTAGCAACCAGCAGCATTTCTTTGTTTTGGTGTTGGCTGGGTGAAGCGCTGCCATAAGGGGCAGGTTTTCTTTTCAGCCATCAGACTTAATGACTAAAAAAGGGGGAAAATACAAGGTTAAGTTAGTATTTTTGTATAGTATCTTCTTCAAGTCATTTTATAGATAGGTATAGATATAAAATCTAACATTTGTTTTATAAATCAGCTAATAATTCAGTGCATTGTAAGTGATACAAGGCTAAAAATGTTTCTATCATCTTCCCAAAAATTGTCCTGAAACATGTATTTTTGTTTTGTTTGTTGACAGACAAAGCCAAATGGACAAAACCTAATTATCGCAAAAGGGGGGAAAACAACTTTAGGCCATATGGTCAAAATGAAATGATTTAATAATAATGTAATAACTATAACTTATAACAATAATGTATTTCACTAGTAAATTGCTGTTGAACGACAAAAACAACCACCATGGCAAAAGGGTATTTTACAACAACTTGTTGCTGTTGGATCATATACACTGAAATAAATCACACTTTACACCGTTTAGCTGTCAGCATTTTAATCGTGTTTAATCCATCTGCTAGCTAATGGTAGGCTAACATTAGCTGCTGACGAGTGTAATGTTAACTAGCGTCACATGTTGCGATGTTTCTGTTATTCTAACATTCGTTTTTGAGCATCAGAGAGCAGCGCAGGCATATCAGTGGCGTCGAAATGACTCACAGAAATCCGCGCTGCTATTCGGTCCGGTAGGTACGGGTAGTTAAGGCACAGGTGCCATATTAGCAGCGGGTCTACTCTGTACCAACCCTAGCAACGACGCTAGCAAAGCAAAGCCAGTCCTTCACTAGCCTATGGTGCAGTGGTCTCTTTTAACTACAACTTCTTTCTCTGCATTGAGTTGACAACCCCCTCAAATATAGACACACAAACAGAACAAATAATAAAAGTCTCAGATCCACTGTCTGTGATTGCAAAATTCTAGCTTAATTATTGTGACATGACAGCATGACATGACAGCTATTAATATCCAAAGTAGCCGAACGTCATGTCGCCTATTCATGTTTTTTTCTTGAAGTTGGCAGTAACATGTCATACGTTTTTCATTAAATATATATAGGACTTTAAGAATTTAATCCTTACCGTTTTCTCCGAGGAACAGCTCCTTTCTTAGGCACTGGGTGAGGTCTGCTCACTCTGCTGGTAATTGACTCTAGGGGCAGCGTGCGTCAAACACGTGTTCCACAACAACAACAACACCAGGCTGCCCGTAGATGCGCCTACCTATTAAATCGGCTTGATATTGGCCGATGCCGATTATGTAAAAAATGCCAAAAAAAATTGCCCGATTAATCGGCCTACCAATTAATCGGTTGACCTCTAGGCATGATTTGCATGCAGTGGGGAGAGAGGTGTGGGTATGTCTCATGAGATCAGTGGCAGGTGAGTTAATTCACACAGCTGGTGCTCATTGACTAATTATACTCTCTCTTCAAATGCAGAAGTATGAACCTGGGATGTCTGCCCTGCCAGCTGTTGGATGTCGTTTACTATTGAACTGTTTGCCGAACTGTTAAGAGCAGCGTCAGAAAAGCCAAGCAACCAGAGGCTCACGGCGAAGTGGTGTATTTATATTAAAGTGTGCGTTAGCAGACGTGAGAATAAAAAGTCTTGTAGTATGTATGACAAATGTTCACATTCACAAGTTGCAACAATGTTCCTGTAGGATATCTGCTTGTGCTCGCTGACTCCAGGGAAATAAAGAGTTTGGTTGCAATGTATCACTGTCTAAGTAGACTTTGCTATCTAACCTGCCTGAGTCAATTTAAAAACTATTAGGCTACTCCAAACAAAATCACTTGACAGGTTCACTTCACTAACCCTGAATTATCACCTTTAAAAGGTTAGGGTTAGGGCCCAATTACTACAGAACTTTGCAATTTTCACCAGTTGTGACATGTGTGCAAGGTTTTGTGAGTTTTCGTGCATTCTAAAGCCCTCAAAAACGCGACGAAGGACTCGGAAAAATAATAATAATAATCTGACGAAAAACAATAGGTTCCTTCGCACTTTCGTGCTCGGGCCCTAAATATGACACACCAAGTCAGAGAGAGCAGGAGAGGGAAAGAAGGAAGCCATTGCTAACTCCTTAGCTTAACTACAGTAGTAAGCAGCTGCAGAACTGAATAACTTGTTAACAACTGTGGGATAAGAGAGAGAGTTGCTAAAAAAAGGAAAGAGCTATGAGTGCTTGAGCAAGTTTAAATGTATAGTGGTGGGTAATGAAATGAAGAATATCACAAAATTACCTGGCTTGAGCTAGAGCTGCACGGCTACTAGCCCAGCTCAGGCTACCAGTAAGCAACACAGGAGCACCGGCTTTTGAGACAACCGATCCAAATATGTAGAACGCATATCGGCAGGTTATGACCAGTGACCATAACCGATTAATCATTGACATCTCTAAATGAAACATAATGCTGAATACAATTTTTAAATCACAGGAGGCATAGCTGCAAAGCCATTTAAATGTATTTGCTTTCAAGAGATGCAAAGAGCAAACAAAGAAGGCCTCCGGGCTACATGGATGTGTTTTATCTGCTTAGGAGGAACAGGGAGGTTACAGCAGAAAGACAAGTCTCAGCAAACACCAACTCCTGTGTCACTACTCCCACAAGGCTGAGCTTGCCCCTGGTGAGAGAGGCCTGAGGCATGTGACTAGGTACAGCTAAGCTTTTTACAAGCAACGACAAGGTCTTATTAGATCCACAGAACCTCATAACTCCACCTGAGCAGAAATCACGGACTAAGTTAGGTTAAAGGATGTTGAAACACGTGCTGCTAAATTAATGTTATTGTTGTTTTGTGATAAATTCTATTTACAGATCACGGTTGAGAAAACAAAGCATTTTGTATATTTTTCTAAGTTTGTGTTGTCTGTTTTCTGTAACAAGGAAACAAATGAATCAAGTCAATAATCTGACCAAGTATTTGTTGCCACCTTTCAGTATGGATACAATACAAAATGTTTGGAGGTTTCATACCAAGCTCTAAATAAACAATTCCCAGCTCTTCTACAATATCTGCTTTGTCTGTGGAAACGCATTCACAGCAAACCTTACTAATCTGTAGTGTAGCATTGTCCGAGGCCCTGTTCAGACATGGTATAACATGCTTCCAGGGTGATCTGATCAGGCAAGTACAAGTGGGAACGCACCCAAGACGTGCTGAGATCCGATCTATCAGACCACATTCAGATTCTCGTTCTCACTCAAAATGCTCGCTCTCACTCCCATCGTAACAAGATCCACAAAAGATATGACCATTCAGTTTGTTTAGGCAGTAGCGTGTGTCGTGGGAGGTCATGTGAGTATCAGTGTAGAGGGTTTCAGAGTATTTAAGAAGAGGTTGTACAGTATTTTGTAACTTAATCACTAGTTATTATATTACACCCATCCTAAATGTCATATATAAAAGGGCATACAAATTATTTATTTTTTAAGAATTTGTATTTTCTTATTTATTGTTCTATTTATTCATTGTCTATTTGATCTAATTTGTAAAATATTAAGGTATTTCAAAAAAAGTATTACACATCTTTGATAATGTATTTCTTCTTATGCTCGTTTAACTTTCTATATTAGAGAAGTAAATCTGAATTTCTAGCACTGAATATTTATGCATTGAAATAATGTATCTGAAATTTGGCCTTTACTCACCTTTATTATTTACAAGATCACAAATTCAGGATATTTAATTCAAATCAACTGTGCAGAATTCAAATATGGGCAGTTTTACAAAAATTAATGGTGAATAACACATTTGGGCCAACGTTGTCAGACTTGAGAAGCTTCCCAAACTGACATGGCAGCCAGCTGGTGCCTGCCGGGATCGCTTGCTGGCAGCCCGGCCAGAGCTACACGATATTTTGTTTCATCATCTACATCGCGATGTGTGATGTTAACACTTAACCTTTTTTGCTTTTTGATAGAAAGGTAAACTTTCATCCTTATCCTTTGACATGATTGTTAGCGCCGACCCTTCACCTTTAAGACAGGTGGCCATGTGGGCAACGTGTGTATGTGACGTAAAGTTAGTCCGACAGGGTTTGTTATGGGAAGTGAGGCTCTCCTGTGTGTAGAAAAGTACCGTAAGCGGCAGCTGCCGCTGACACAGTGGTGCAAATGCTTTTCGATGGGTAGTGAACCTGCAGTAGTCAGTGTTTTATGTTCGCTGCAAAGACAAACTAAATCACCTTATTAATGCATGTTATCATGACGTCTCCTGGCCATTCTTAAGCGCAGAGTTGTCAGAAAGCTGCTACCAGCCAGGCTAAAGCTACAGCCCGGTCTCATGGAAGTTTGTGTAAATGTGACGTTATTTGAATCTATTGATATGTGTTCACGGAGACGTTTTTGTTGGTTTTTACGTGGTGGACAACACGAAAATGTAAAGTAATGTATTTCAATGGGAAGCATATTTTGTGGCCACAGCACGAAAATTGTAGGGAGTAATATAAAAAGCCGAAAATCTGCGTAGGGAGGTTGGTCGGGGTGGTGGATAGGTCAAACAACACAGGACTTTCACCCGGGCGAGTGGGGATCGCATCCCGCGTGCGGCGCTTTGTTTCCCGGGAATGGCGTCCCTGCGTGTGGCGTTTTGTCCCGCGTGTTACTGTGGCGCGTCTCCCGGCGTTTACGGCGCCCTTTCCCCGCCGTTTAAGGCACCCTTTCCCCGTAAGTTTTTCCTAAACCCAACCTCTGCCATCCCGTTATTGCCGCGTGTGGCGCTTTGTTTCCCGGGGGTCGTCTCGCGGGCACCTCCCGGCTTATGGAGCGTCCTTTTCGCCCGCCTCCCGGCCGCCTCATCCAGCGGGCCGCCTCGCGGGCGCCTACCGGCTTATGGAGCGAGCTTTTTGGCCGCCTCCCGGCGTCCTTTCCCCAAGAAAATAATGTGACATTTACACGTAAAAAATAATGTGACATTTACAGGTAAAAAACGAGAAAAACGTCTCCGTGAACACGTATCAATAGATTAAGAATGAAGTGGACTCAACTGCTGTGAGACCGGGCTCAAAGCTAATAGTTAGCCTTAAGAACCAAGGGGTCTGTCCCAACTAACGTTACGGTTATCTACAACAGCAGGCTGTGTCGGATATAACGTAATTTACACTGATTGAAAGTGTTCTGGGATACACAGAGTTTGTTGCTAGTCCGTGACATGCAGGCTCTGCATGCAAAGCCAACCACCAATCACAATCAATGTTGATCAATTTATCAAACAAACAAAGCAGGCCCTGCTAGTCGACCGCAACCTGAAATTTAGAGGAAGCCAAATGCATGCATTATTAATATCATTGACTTTAGCCTGCATTGATAGGATTATATGAATACAATGGTGTCATGTGATTCAACCATTGTATTTAACTACCTAATAAAAAAAGTGTATTACTTTTTTCTTCTACGTAGATGCACTCCCCCTACAAAATCACAGCAGTAGTCTTTAGCAGTAGTTTATTATTTCCAAATAGAGCTATTTATGTCATCTTGTAAAAATTACAGTCTTTTTTTCATATCGCAGGAAAAATATATATCGCAAGTTCAGTTTTCTTCCAATTTCGTGCAGCCCTACCCTGCTGTCAGCTGGCTGGAGCTCTCTCAAGAGACTCACGGACAAGAGGCATTCATTTCCTCAATTGCTTGTTTAAATAACACAACACAAATACCCATTATAAGATTAACGTGAATCTTCAGTTATCTGACTTTTTGGAGTTAAAAAGCTTCACAAGCTGTTGTGGGCGTAATGAGCTCGCTGGCCGGCGTCACTCACACACCGGCCACAGAGCAGGCAGAGGCAAGGGAGAACAGACATACGAGAAATATGTCTCTCTTAACATGCTTTTAAATTTAACGAGGGAAGACTGTTATATAAAACATTGCTTGCTTTACTCAAACTTTTTAATTTACATGAATGAAACAGTTTTAGTCAGTTTAAAACTAATGTTAGAGGGCTGTGCAATTAACCAAAATTTTATTGTGATTATGATTTCGGCTCCAATGATCACAAAAAAAGAATAATCGAATTACGTTTCATTTTCTCTTGTGTTCTGAATGAAAAAATATCTTCACACTTAGATTTTAGATAAATAATGGGGACATATGTCTAAGTGGGGAAAAGGCAAATAATAGAACAGCTAGAACAGTCTGGTAAGTTCAGAAAAGTACATCACTTTACTGTAATGCAGCCTTTAAAACCAGTAAAAGACAATACTTAGGGAATCGTGCACCCCTAGAATTTGGTATATTTAATTTTTTAACGATGAACTTTTGATTCTGAATTGGTGAACTTATAAAAAATAAAAGGTGTTAGTAAGTTGTTGAAAATTTGAATAGTAAAATACAGAGGCAAAAAGTTCAGATACTTAATTTCAATGCATAACTATTCAGTAGGGCTGAATGTTATCGCGATATGTTAAAACGCGATTTCCTAATCGTAAAGGCTGCGATTTGGTCACGTGACTCGCGAGAGCAAATCTGTCTGCACTCCTCAGAGAAAGCATCAATTCAGCATGCTAACCCTACGCAGTACCTTGAGCAGATTTCTGTCATTCAAACAACTGAGTTGTAGTTTAAAACTTTTACAGTCATTTTAATAAAATGAAGGGTTTTATTCGGGCTCGAGTCCATACATGCAGTTAATGGATACAGGCACACAGAACTGAAGGCTTGGTTAGCAACGATTAGCTCTGATTAGCGGTTAGCTCCAGTTAGCTAGCTCCGTTATAAAGATATGGAGTGGAGGAGACTGCCGTGGGGAGGGGTAACAACCAGACTCTGATAAATGACATTCGGGGAGCTTTCACAGCAGCGTCGCTGTGTTGTTTCAACGGTTTTATTAGTGCAGTTAATCCCACAACAAGACCAACAAAAGCATGCTACTACTAACGTTAAGATAGCCTCGGAGTGCAACATTGACACTGTCATGCACGCAACATCATGAGGGGAAGGAGGGGCTGCAAAACGCAAACGCACGTTTTGCATCGTTTGGACCGACCGTCAGGACGAATCCTGCAAACGCACTGCCTGAAAACGCACTTTTTTGAAACCTGGTCTCAGGGTGAAAAAAAAAAAAGGCTCTCGTTTGGCTTTGTATGGATGGTGAATACAAATCCGTATTGATGATGTCATCGCCATACCCCTCTTTTACACCCTCTCCCACGGCCGCTGACGCACACAACTGTGGTGAAGCTAAGCGAGCATATCCCATCTCCATGGTCAAACCAGCTCACTTCATCTAAATACTGTGTCTCTGCTCCCTGACCCTTCCCTCTGGATTCTACACAAGATATATTGCAATCATGCAAAATAAAAAGCAATCCAACAGCACATTATACAATGTAAACAAAGACACGTTTTCTTGCGGCGGCCTTTATAAAATGAGCAGTGGTGAAAGTTATTATAGTCCACGAATGTATTAAGAGAACGTTATAATTTAGCTAGTCATGTTATGATGGGAAGTGGAAGTGACTATGCTCTTCTTCTCCGTTTTTTGGTGAATTTCTGTAGCAGAAACAGCGCCGCCTATAGGCTTGGAATATGAAGTAGCGTGTTGAGTCTTTTACAAATGGATTCGTTGGGACGCAACCATTCTTGAAACAAATCCAGGGAAGACGGGTAAAAAAAAAATCGTTTTGGTACGTGTGGACGGGGACTAAGTATAGGTGTCAACGCACCCTGGCAGTCACCTGATCCTGCTGCATTCAGTATGTGCTAACATGATTAATTTAACACAGGATACTGCTCTGCTGTCAATGAGTATCTTTATCCATGGCACCGTTCTTACTCTCAACACAATGGCAGTACTTAAGCATCTGTTATGCTAACAGTGTAAAGACTTTAGAGATACAAAGCTGTAAAATAAAACTATACATCCTTAATCATCTAAAACTAAGTAGTCAAGAGATTAAGGCAGACTACAACACTTTGACATAATGGAGGCCTTTGTGCTAAAAAAAGAGAATTGGATATGGGGCAGCCCCTTGAATTCAATGATGTAAATGATTTGCCACAAAGCCCGAAGTGAAATGGTCAGTGTCTCAGTTCAATCGTTAAATGCCTTCTTTTTTTTTTTTTTTTTTTCTTCTTCTTTGGGAATGTTACAATAAAGTTATGCGGAGATCTAAAGGTTTGTAAAGATAGCAAAGCTGAAAAGGCAATTGTGTTGAAAAGTTAGTTGAACAATAATTTGATAATTAGGCTTAAAGCTAACAATCTGTTAACCAATCAACAGAATATTAAATCGGGAACAGTTTGGTAATCCATTCACCTTTTGAGTCATTTTGTAAGCAAAAATGCCAAAAAGTGCTTTTACCAGCGCCTCTAATGTTGCAGGTGTGAACTCAATATCTTTGAGTTTTGGACTGTTTGTCCGACAAAAAAACGGACATTTAAAAAATGTCACCTAGGACTTAAAGAAACTGTAGCTATGTTTCCATCCACACGTTTTTATCCGAATTAAGTGATATCGAATGAAAAATGCCATATGGAAACCATAAAATTCGATTGAATTTCATGAATATCGACTCAAAGGAAATAAGTTCGGTCTCATTGGATTTTCTGTTGATCGATATACGGCTTATGCGATAAACGCTGATGGAAACGTTATTTGCGTTAGTTTTAGGTAATTTATGGTTGCAACCCGCCACAAAACGAAGAAGAAGTAGTTTTAGTTAATTTCCACCCAGTATTTCCGCTCTGTTTGCACAAATGACAGGCGTCACAAAGACAGATGTAAGTGGACGAACGAGGAGACAAGAGACTTTTTAAATTTAATTTACGAGCAAAATATAACTGCTATTTTAGATAGCAGAAATCTAACAAATGCCATAATTTATCAGGAACTCGCGAAGGAAATGACCAACAAAGGTTACGACAAGTAAATAGTCCGCTCACGGTGAAGTCCTGCACAGATCAACAGCTGGCAGCTACTCACTCTGCCTGCATTCTGCTGCGGTTCAGCGGCTAACGAGTGGCCTAACTGCTAACAAACACCGCTGCGACTAGGGCTGGGCGATATATCGATATTATATCGATATCGTGATATGAGACTAGATATCGTCTTAGATTTTGGATATCGTAATATCGTGATATGACATAAGTGTCTTTTCCTGGTTATTAAGGCTGCATTACAGTGAAGTGATGTACTTTACTGAACTTACCAGACTGTTCTAGCTGTTCTATTATTAATGATTATTTATCTAAAATCTAAGTGTGAAGATATTTTGCGAGAGCACCAACTGTCAACTCTAGAATATATCGCCGCAATATCAATATCAAGGTATTTGGTCAAGAATATCATGATATCTGATTTTCTCTATATCGCCCAGCCCTATATCAGAAAATATAGGACGTAGAAATAAGCGCTGAAAATGTGTAGAAGAAAAATTTAACAATTACTAAAAAAACTAAAACAAACCTTATGGAGCTTTGATTTCAAAAAAAGTACTCCTGTTGTTATACAGTATTTATGTTCACATTTTATTGTTATTTGAACAGCTGAGCATTGAACCAGGTGAAGAAACCTGTTTATTAATTATTCATTTGATTATTAATTATTCATTTGATTTTGCAACTGTTCACTGAAATAGCCGGTTTCTATGAAACTACATGTGACATGTCATATTTGGCTTTGACTGAACAGTTGCGGAAAAAAAACATCGGGATATATATCGTATATCGATATTCAGCCAAAATATATCGGGATATGACTTTTGGTCCATATCGCCCAGCCCTAGCTGCGACCAACAAACAATACAAATTCTGTCCTTTGTAAAAGGTTTCTAGTGTCAATGTATTGGGCGTGCAGTGGCTGCTTGTGCTTTTTCTTCAATCGTGTGTTGAACATGATCAAAGAATGCTGCCACGTCAGAGTGGCCAAAGCGTCAAAAAGCTTCCCCGTACTTTCTGGCAAGCATCCTTGACAGGGCGGCCAGAGCTACTTTGCAGCTCAAGTCGGCGGCGGTGTGTACGTACAGTAAGGGATTGGTCAGGGGATAAGACTTGTACATGTAAGCATGGACGCCTGGCCAATGCTATTGAAGGGCGGGTCTTGGCGTGCCCATAGTGGGAAAAAAATATTGCATCCCGGACGGCAGCTAGCAGGGCGAGCTAGCTACCAGCAGGATATCTGAGTTGAAAACGCATCTTGTTGTCACGTACGCATCATGTTGCAGACACTTTAATTAGAGATGCACCGATAGACCTTGCCACCCTGACTGGCTTCGGGAGGGGCGGATGTGCGCATGCGCGTGTTTCAGAACACAAGACAAAATAAGAGTGTTCCTGCAAAATAAAACATGGCAAAATAATCGTTTTTTCTCGATTTTACCATTTTGGTGATCATTGGGAGCCAAAAATCGAAATTAAATTAATTGCACAGCCCTAAGGCACAAAGGCACAACTGCTGTTTTAGCTAAGTGGGAGCTCTAGACATAGCTGCAGCAACACCGATTCAACTCCTTTAACGGTGCAGCTCTGATAAATTATCTACAATCTTTATAGGAGATTGCAACCATAAAAACATGGGATTTTGATGCTGAATATTTCAAGCAGCATCATATAACTTAATAATATAATATTAGAGCAAGCAGATACAGAACATACTGTATTTTAAATAATGTAAAGTTGTATTAAGAATATACTATTATTATACAGTACGCACTTCTCTGCTAAGCATGACAGGGTCGATTTTCTTGCTTGCTTATGTAAATAACGTTATACGTATTTCATCATTTAACAGTGGCTACTTATACTATCTCTCAAAAGCCAATAAACACATACTAAAGAACATGTTTAACACATGGCAGAAGTGTCAAAGTCCAAGTAAAAGTCTTGTGTAAGCCTAGTCTTCCGGTATAGTGTGTATCCATATAATGCAGTATGTGAACCGTTATGGCACCGTTACTGTGAGAAGCTCAAAAGAGAGTTAGCGTTGTTATTTCAGGGAGTGGCGACAAGACTACTGGGACTGTAAGGTTACGCTACATTGCTAACGTTATGTTTCCTAAAGCCAACTGGCTGCAACTAGCTTAACGTTATATAATAACTATCTGTATTTCGATAACAGCCATTGTGGTGTCTCTCGGTCACTAAAAGGGAGTAAACTATTCACCAATGTTAAACCTAACCTATGACCGTTAAGCTAGCACTTGGCAAATTAACAGGCGGATGTGGAACCGTTAGCTAGCTAGTTGCGTTAGCAAACCGAGTCAGCTGATATGGTAGTGGTGGTATTTGCTACGCGTTTAACGAACGTTATTCATCAACAAAGTCACCCAGGCGAGTTAACATAGCTAGTTATATCTAAGTTAGGGTTAACTTACGTTATAGGTTAACTAGCTAGCTAACAAGACTTGCTATCGGATAAGTTAGCTCACCCAGTATTTCTTTTCTCCTGTCGGCATGCGGCTGGTCCGTATACACCCACTCGAAGTCCTCACGGGCGACTCGATTCCCCATCTTTTTATCACTGTTTTAAACAACTTACTTAGACAAAGAAGTAATGTTAATTAAATATCACAAGGTCGTTTCAAAAGAGAACTCTGACTCTTCTCCTCTCCTCTGTGGTCCACCTCTCCTCTCTCCTCGCCTGGCTGATTTGCCCGAACATCAGTCACTCCTCCCCGCTGTAGTCAGCTCCTCCTACCAGCTTCATCGAAGAACGGAGAGGCGAAATTCTGAATGACGCAGTTGTTCAACGCTATTACAGTATTGTTATTAACGTTTCTGAAATAACTAATGATCACATTTTACCAATAAGTAGAGTAGTAGATATCCATTTAACTATTGTCAGAAAACCCAGCAATAAGACTAAAATATAAGCCCTTTCATGCAAAAGGAAGAGAAAAAAAACAAGAGTAAAGGTCCCATACATGGTGCTCTTTTATATAGGCCTTAGTGGTCCCCTAATACTGTATCTAAAATCTCTTTCCCGAAATTCAGCCTTGGTGCAGAATTACAGCCACTAGAGCCACTAAAGTCCCACAATGAGCTTTCCTTAGTATGTGCCATTTCTGTGTCTGTGCCAGAGCCATAGAGATATAAGAGTTGCGACACTCGTTGATCTCGCTAGCGGGGGGTCACGTGGTTCATGTGAGCCTGTATAGTTCCAAACACACGCAGCAGTTCTCCTATGGGACTGACAGCAGCGATTGCGATATTGAATGGTAAATATGAATAAAAACACATACCCATGTATTTGTTTGATTGTTATTGCATATTTATAAATGTCAGTTTTACATTTAGAATGGGGTGACAACTGAAAGCTATGTATAGATAAGTTTTTAAGTTTTGCAAGAGTTCTCCCTTGCGCTGATGAGTCTTATGACGTCGGTAAAACAGCGCGCCCCTAGTGATATACCAAACACCGAAGTTCTGCTACGTGATCAATTTGTTGAACATGTACTTGATGGCGCCCTTCGTCACGAGTTGAAACAGTGTGTGCGCAGGCAGCCGGCCGCTACCTTGCTGGAGGTAAGAGCAGAGGCTATCCGGTGGGAGCGAGAGGGTTTGCCAGGGGGCGATAGGGGTCGAAGTCACTCTGTCCCTTCAGCCCTTGGTTTTCAGTTTGGCGTTCAGAGTTACCCTCGGCCGGTTGTTAATTCACCTCCGGTATCTGAGTTGGGTGAAATGCGGGAGATGTTAAAACTACAGCAAGGGCAGCTTAACTAGCTCACTCAGAGTATTGCCCGCTTGCAGAGTTCCAACCAGCGTGGTCGTTCATCTTATAATGGCCCCATAATATGTGGCGGCACGAGAGCTGACAAAACCAAACACCGACAACGCCACCCTGGGAATTTCACCCAGAGAATGATATCACTTACTAATGAATGATTTTACTTCCAATTGCAAGATTATTGATATTTTTAAGGTCACACAGGTCAGTATACAAAGGCGCCAAAGACGAGGTTCAACTTACAAAAAGGATACGATTTTATTTCAATAAAAATCAATAAAGTTAAAAACAATCAATTTAAAACACATTCACACCAAAAAGGGGGGAAAATAATTGTTCTGCAGCTTACCAGTGGCGGACAAGGGGGTACTAGGGGGTAAGGGGGATCCCAGGGAAAGTCACCCGTGAACACACAAAAAAAACACAACAGTGAACACAGCAAATGAAAACGGGGAAACACAGCACACCGCAAAGGAGATACCACCACCCGGACACCAACACCACCACCTTCGGCTCTCAGTCAACTAAAAATGGGGAGAGAAATGGGAAACACACACGAAATTAAAGGGTTTCACTCCACAAAAGAAATATCAAAAATCAATAACAGATTATAAAGAAACAAATTGAAAGGAATCGAACACAATATAAATACAATATAATGGCCAGAACTAAAATAGCTGGTTCCAGAAAGCCATACAAAGCAAGAAACAAAACAAAACACTTATAATTGACACAACATAACCAAGAAAAATCAATGTTTAAATAAAAAAAAGACTAACTAAAGAAAACTAAACAAAATATAAGTACAACTTTTAATTAAATTGAAAACAAAATAGAAAGAAAATAAAGAAAGAAACAACTAAATCAACCAAATTAAAGTAGGGAGTCAAACCCCTCAACTATAAAACAATGGCTCGATAAAACAGGTGACTCATTTTGGCCCACTAGCCGTGAAGGCAAGACAGGCGTGCAGCAAATCACTACGATATTCAATTTTCAATAACAGCAGCAGCCTTGGCAAAACAGCAGTGTCTCGGCAAAACAGCAGCGTCAGCAAAACAGCAGCGTCAGCAAAACAGCAGCCAGTAGTGGAAGTACTAAGCAGCTACAAGGATCTCCGGTGGCTTCAGCCCAGTTCCGCTCAAGCAGAGTTTTGGTAAGCCCAGAGGGAGGAAGCTCCGAGCCTGCAAACGTAGCAGCTATCAGTGTTACTCGCTCCTCATTCACGCGTTCAACCAGCAAGGTGAATGACAGCCCGCCAACCGAAGATCTGTAGCACAGCAGAGCACCTACACGGAGTGAGCGACGCGGAAGTATGACGCACTTCCGTCACCAGCAGGCAAGACAGGGCGGAAGGGGGAAACTAGCAGTTTTTATATGGGGCCCTGAGGCAGTGATTGGTAAACAGAGCACCAGGTAGTTAGGAGTTCAACTCATACTGCTACGGAGGGAATCCTTCACGTCTGTGTTAGCATGATAGCACTAGGCTACTGTCCTGTATTGTCCCAAACACCGTTAAATGACATCACATAGTACGCGAGGGTCACCGGGGACCTGAAGCTCAACGCCAGGCCCATGCAAAAACATCAAAAATAAACTAAGTCCCGGGGACCCGAAGGACAACACAAGGGTTAACCTTACTACATCTTTTTGAAATCAAAGATGATTCAAGATGTTCTTTTTTGCACATCTGGACTATTGTATTTTCCTTGATCTTGCTTGTAATTCCGATTCACTTACCCGTGGTCAGAGAGCGATTGAGAAAGCAGAGTAGCAACAGTCCATTCAGCATTTAGTGTCCAGCCCACTTCTTCTGATGAGGCACGAGTTGACCACACAACCATGATCATTTTAAGACTAAGCCATACACCAAGTATCACATATTTTAAAGAATAACAACTGTGTGTATGTGTGTATGTATGTATGTACAACCATGATCATTTTAAGACTAAGCCATACACATATATTAAAGAATCAATACACTGAATACACTTGGATGAACACATTTTTTTTATTAAACAATGAGTGACACAACAAGAACAAGTACAGAAAAAATGAATACAGTGGGGAAGGAGACAATTAAAAGCAATACAACTAAGATTCACCGCTGGCACCACTGGTTATAAAACCCTTCAGCAAATGCAGATTCTACTGCCTAACATCTGCACGCTGCAAAGGAGGATACAGCATGTAAATCTGGAGCCAGGAGTTTGGGGGGTTAGTGTTTGAGATGCTCAGTGTTTAATAAAACAAATTCTCCCCACATATATCAGGCTGAGGTTTCTGGAACAAACAACAAGTGGAGACAAGTATGAATAAGAGCAACAAAGTAGAGCCAGGGATATGGGGAATAGTATAAGTGATTAACAAAAAATATCCTCCACATATATCAGGCTGAGGTTAAAGATTCAATCATAGTGCATCAGGGTAAACAGCCGTGATAAGGGTTACCTTGGCAGCAAGAGTCAGACTAAGAACGCAATTTCAACACAGCAGACTTCCTCACCTAAGGTCATAACATCTAGTCCACTGCCAGTCCACTGCCAAACACCTTACTGGCCGCCATGGATGTATTTGGCCTCTCCATCCCCGGCACACCGTCTGCAGCCTCCAGTCTCCTCTTATTTCAGCAGCCAGCAGCCACCACCAGCAGCCGTCGCCAGCACCAGTAGGGCTGCTGGAATATGGAAAGAAATATTATCATAATTATTTCGGTCAATATTGAAATCACGATAATTTAACACGATTACTTGTTGACTTCTGGAAAGATGTTGCAATTATTGAACTTAAAAAAACAGTGGAAAACGTTAAATAAATCAACAGTAAAAAAAGAATTATGTCATTGTCATATGCCACTTACTGATATTTTGTGTGTGGAATAACTTGTATTCATACATGAAATCCAACAGCCCTTTCAAGGGTATAATTAAACAAATGCAACCTTATTTCTAGACACAGTACTCAGCTGACTAGCTAACACCATCAGGTTCAGTAGATAAAACCGAAATAAAACCCGTCCTTAATCAACCGTAACGATCCAATAATCCAACATCAATAACTAACTAAATAAAAGTTGTCAGAGATTCACTACTGAACTTCGTAATTGTTGGTGTAACGATACCTTCACAGCTGGCGAAGTCAAGCTAAGAAACGAGCTAACAAACTAGCAGGCAATTGGTCGGCTACCAAGATAAAAAATATATAATCACGCTGTGCACACACACAAATAAAGATCAGTATATGCATCATAAACGGCCTCTGATAAAATATAGACAGTTGACAATTCAAAAGAGGTAGCTATTTAAGCAACTTACCTCAGAAGTTACTCGATGGCCAGCAATGAAACCAAATGATGTCCGACGCCGTGAATGGATTGTTTGGAACTATGCGAGGCTGCATACCCCAGAAGTAGGCGGGAAAAAGCGTACAACGGAGTCCAAATAGTCTTTCTCTATCACTCTGTCTGTAGCTATTGAAGATGAGAGGGGGGGCAAGGTGGAGAGTGGGGGTGTGGCCTTTCCCAACTGCCACTTTGCTCGTTTGAAAGCCATGATGTCTCTCTCTCATGGGTGGGCAAAATTCTCAAAATTCTGGGCCCTGTAGAAAGGCATTCTTTATGGGCCCCTCCCCACATCCACAGCTATTCATTCTACTATCTTTTTTGGCCCTCCTCACATGAGGGCCCTGGGTACTCAGTCCCATTTTGACCCCCAATCCGACAACCCCATCGTAGAGCTTGGCCACTTCTTCACTGCCAGCAAGGACGCAACCCCTTTGTGAGGCAGCATCCTTCCTATGACCATAAACGAGCAAAATCATAGAGGAGCAGAAGGCATGCTATCAAAATGATCAAGACAATTAGTTATTGCTGCATAAACAGGCCATGCTATTCCAAATGTAGACCTATAAGGATAAAAAAAACACTCTAATTAACAAGAGTGAAAAGAAGAGTCATTCTTTTTTGGCATGGGGTAATGGAGGACTCTAGGTGGGCACCAGATGTCAAGGCCATATTTTTCGTAGAAGTATTGTATTAAGAAATGTGTTGCAACGGAAACGGTTTCTCTGTCAATTTGTGTCTGTTCTAATTTGAATGTTCCTCTGCACACTTAAAGCATGATTAGCTAATTCTGTTGTTGCCCTTTCATTTACCATGTCTGCCATTGACATTGGAAACCATACTTCCACGCTCTAGCCTAATGAGGAACTATGAAGTTCTGTTTTATAGAAAATGAGTACCACTCAGAAAGAGATGTGGTTTTAGATATTGGCAATGCCGTTGGTGGATATCATGTGGTAAACCTTCGTAAGACTACTACACTCTAACCTGGATGTTTTCCCTAAGTTTTAATACTATGCTCAGCCGCCAAATCTAACTCTGGTCAGCTGAAGTAAATCATTGAATCTTCCACCTGTTTTGATCATTCAGAACTGAATGTGTAGGCCTTCTTTCTCTCACTGCACATCTTCTCTTTCAAACCGTTTCAATTCCCATTCATTCATAACAGCCGCCCTATGATTTGCATAAACAAACTCCCGCTGAACCAGAACCTGGGCACATAACTGTTCAGGTGGGCACACATTTTTTGTAGGGCATAAGTAACATTGACCTGACGTTGCAAGACAAGAACAGTGATTTTTATTTGTCCTTACATACTGCACTGCTTTAAAATGACAAGATCAAAATTAATATAAATGAAAAGATGGTTTGATTTGAGTTTCTTTAAATACTTTATCAAGAAACAGCATGTTCATGTTAAGCTTCTTTAGCAGAGTTATGTCACATTTGAACACTTTATTTTGTTAAGCTTTTATTGTGTTTCCCAGAAATAAGTTTCAGCTCAAAATTAAAACAAATAAAGCAACAATGTTGTACAATGTACACATTTTTTTTTTTTATCCTTGCCTATAGTATAAAAACTCAATTTCAAAGCAGTGTCACCAATATGAGCTAAATTACGTAACTAAATGTCTCTTCTACTGCTTTAGTACAACTGTAACTTTAAATGAGATTAAAATACACTAAAAGACAACATTCATAATACTTTTTATAAGATATACTCGGGCAGTCTCCATGTTTGGGCCACGTTTACTGTTTGCATGTTTTACTTCTAAAACACTGTTTATCTATTTTCATATTGTCTTGTTACAAATAACATAGAGCTACCAAAAGCATTGAAATAGTAATAAACACAATTAATATTGATCACAATTAATTGATCAATGTATGCATATCTGAATGAAAAGCTCCACATAAAAGGAGAATGCATGGGCCATATATGGCTGACATGTGGATCACTCATTAGATTCCTCTGAATCAGAGAAAAAGAATGATGTGTGGGTCATTACTGTCTGTAGGCTACTTCAATACAGCCAACAAACGGCGACAAAGAGCAGAGCTCTTACTAATAAGTAACTAATATGGAATGGTCTGGCTACACCACAGATACATTCTAGGATAGGAGGGGAAAAAAACGCTCTGGGTTGTTTTCATTCGAATCACTATCTTAGGTGGCTCTGCAAAATAGTCTCGGGAAGGAACTTGCTTTGGTGGAACATTTTCACCCCACAAAAGAAAACGCCAAATAAACAGCCATTAGTCTGGATCCACGGAAGTACATTTCCAGGATAAAGCCTGAAAGGATGTCTGCTCTTTGTGTGTTACTGTTCTCAAAATCCCTACGCCACAGAAACAAGCTTCCAAACACCAATAATTGCTTGCAAATCTCTCAAAATGGTGGACAATGATTGCTGTAGTAGTTTACTTAGCCTTAGTAAAACATCAAAATATTCACATTCTTTGATAGCATATTTAATTATTTAACTTTAAAAAAAAACAATAATATTGTAATTGTCTTAATTGTATGGATACAACATATGCAATAATGTTTTAATACAAGTGGGAATTCACATGGGACTCACCTAGCAACAGCAGCTGCACTCTCCTAGCTACTCCTTGAAGCGTAACCTTAACGCTAGCTAGCTGTGTGAGAGTTAAATCAATTTCTTCAGTTTATTTTAACTACTTTAGAGCAGCTTCATGGTGAGCATGGAATAATGGGAAGTTTTCTTTTTTGATTTAACCAGGCTCACAGTCCACATTTTATCAATTAACTTATCAATGTAAGGCAAGCTATCTCTTTATCTGCATTAACGTTTAACGTTAGCTAACGTTACTTTTAACATTATTTAGCTAGCTTTAACGTTAGTTAGCTAACGAATTAAAAGCCTAAGGTAAGGAGCAGTTGGCAACGTTTTTATGTTTTATGGCAATGTTACGGTGCAATTTGTGGTTTTTAATATTAAGTGTAGCGCTAGTTAAAGTTGTTATCATATTGCTTATGGAAAAGGCAGCGCCAACAGTTACACCTTCTGTGTGTGCCGTGTGCACACTGACCCGTTATAACGTAGGAACGTTAGCTAGTTACCACCTATTTAAATAGGCCTGGCTGCAACACTGTTTTTTTTCCCCAACAATATTAATGAATCAGACACTTAATCTGTAATCTGTCATACTACAATTCAATTCAATTTTAATTATAGTGTCAGAAGTTATCTCAGGACACTTAGGATACTGTTCATAGTTTAACTAGTTACAGAGATTTTTTTGTCTGAATAAACGGGTTCATTTTAAGACTGTAAATACATGTTCAGCATGAGTCAAGCATTTTTTATTTCTTTTTTCCCTCCTTCCTTTGAACCTTAGCTTTTGAGGTGTGATGATGATCTCAATCATCTAACGATTTGGTACACGTGAGTGCACCATTTTGTTTTCTTTTCCAGTGTCACATATCTAAAATAATGCATACAAGTAAATAACCTCTTGTTCTTTTCTGTCCACAGCGTGAGTGTGTGTCAGTGCATGTGGGTCAAGCTGGTGTCCAGATTGGCAATGCTTGCTGGGAACTTTACTGCCTGGAACATGGGATCCAGCCGGATGGACAGATGCCCAGTGGCAAGACTTGTAGAGGAGGAGATGATTCCTTCAACACCTTCTTCAGTGAGACTGGAACTGGAAAGCACGTCCCCAGGGCTATTTTTGTGGACCTGGAGCCCACTGTCATTGGTAAACTATAACTGAATATTTAGATGCCATAGTTATTACCTTTGTGTGTAGTCAAACCCTCAAGTGATTTTAAAATGAATTGCTCTCCTTAGATGAGGTGCGCACTGGGACCTACCGCCAGCTGTTCCACCCTGAGCAGCTGATCACCGGCAAGGAGGATGCTGCCAACAACTATGCCCGCGGACATTACACCATTGGCAAAGAGATCATCGACCTGGTGCTCTACAGGATCCGCAAACTGGTGGGTAACTTGATATCAGGAGGGATCCATTCCCTAATTTTCAAAAATGTAATTAAATGACATGACTGTATCTCATATGTGACTGCTGTCTCTCCCTCTCTGTCCTTAGGCTGACCAGTGCACTGGCCTTCAGGGCTTCCTGGTTTTCCACAGCTTCGGAGGGGGCACCGGCTCTGGTTTCACCTCCCTGCTGATGGAGAGTCTGTCTGTTGACTATGGCAAGAAGTCCAAGCTGGAGTTCTCTGTCTACCCAGCTCTCCAGGTGTTCACGGCTGTGGTGGAGCCCTACAACGTCATCCTGACCACCCACACCACACTGGAGCACTCTGACTGTGCCTTCATGGTGGACAACGAGGCCATCTACGATATCTGCCGTAGGAACCTCAATATCGAGCGTCCTTCTTACACCAACCTGAACAGGTTAATCAGTCAGATTGTGTCCTCCGTCACTGCCTCCCTTCATTTTGACGGTGCCCTCAATGTTGATCTGACAGAGTTCCAGACCAACTTGGTGCCATATCCCCGTATCCACTTCCCTCTGGCCACCTATGCCCCTCTCATATCTGCTGAGAAGGCTTACCACGAGCAGCTTTCAGTGTCAGAAATCACTAATGCCTGCTTTGAACCAGCCAATCAGTTGGTGAAATGTGACCCTCGCCACGGCAAATACATGGCCTGCTGCCTTTTGTATCGTGGTGATGTGGTGCCCAAAGATGTGAATGCTGCGATTACAACCATCAAGACCAAGCGCTCCATCCAGTTTGTGGACTGGTGCCCCACTGGTTTTAGGGTGGGCATCAACTACCAGCCGCCCACTGTAGTTCCTGGTGGAGACCTGGCCAAGTTCCACAGGGCTGCGTGCATGCTGAGCAACACCACTGCTATTGCAGAGGCCTGGGCTCGGCTTGACCACAGATTTGATCTGATTTATGCTAAGCGGGCTTTTGTTCGTATGTATGCGGGTGAAGGGATGGAAGTGGGAGAGTTCTCTGAGGCTAGAGAAGATATGGCAGCTCTGGAGAAAGATTATGAGGAGGTTGGAGTCGACTCTATTGAGGATGAGGGAGAGGAGGAAGGAGAGGAATACTAATAAGTAAATCTAAGTTGAAAGTGTCATTCCTGAACAATGTACAGGAGCACAATATTCTATATAATATTGTTTTTAGATGTGTAACCTTTTGTTTGAGTTCCAAATATATCGCTGTAGTTGTAAAAATGTGCCTTTGTGTACTGGTATGTGGATGAGGGTATGGAGGAGGGTGAGTTCTCTGAGGCCAGAGAACATGGCAGCTCTGGAGAAGGATTAGAGGAGGTTGGAGCTATTAGTGTGGGAGATGAGGATGATGATGACGGTGAGGAGTATTAAACAGACATGCATTCCCCTGTATTGATCTCTGATCTGTTATTAATGTAAAAAAAAATAAAGCTTGTTCATTGACTGCACTATATTGCTCTCTTTAATACACTCCTTCCACAGGGAAGTGCTCACTCTAATTTAAGCCACTGTTAAACATTCTAACATACAAATTTTATTTGCTTAAAATAGGTTGTATATTGTTTTGCTTTGTCACTCAGAAGATCTAAAACACTTTGACAATAGAAATGATCTTGCCGCTTAACTCACTTTAATCCCATGGGGACTGGTGTTCAACAGATGTTTGAACTCCTGCACCTATGCTAAAATGGGAAACTACCCTACATTTTTTAATTGTTGCAGTATACCATTTGTAGATCTTCCGTTTATTAATTTAAGGTTATTTGTGTTCATGAGAGACGCTTGAGAAGAACCAAGACCTAAACAGTGGGTGAAAATGATCTTGTTATGGAAAAACTCAGGAGCAGCTCAACTCTGTATATGTGAAGAAGGTTTGGGAGACTTCTAGAGTGAGGAGAATTAGGATTAAGCAGTACAATTTAAACACAGTGTAGTATCATGTAGTGCCATCCCAACTCTAAAAGTAGTAGTAGTATTTAAACTTATGCTGGACATACAGGATTTAGAGATGACCAAATAATGAGTTGTCTGTATTGTTTCACCCCTACTGTTAATATTTAAGGCTCATATAAGACTTAATCAATACCAACAACAACCTTACAATGACCTGTCAACTGAAAATACTCTGTCAGTCTTGAAAAAAAATCCTCGTTCCACTCAAGAAATCAAACATCAGAAGATTAAACTGTGTTAACTCAAAACAAGTTCATACAAATGCCCTTTAGCATTATAAAGACATTCTTATATTTTTATTTTTCAGTTTCATTATAAATCTTGTTTAAGAAAAATGTGCTTTTAAGAGATTATTATTTGCTGGTAGCACTATGGTCAAACTGTAAACCACGGCTTGTGTAGGCTACTGAACCATGAGCTGTCTGTATTGTTTCACCCCTGCTCATATTTTAGGCTCATTTAAGACTCACTCAATGACAACAGCAACCTTACAACAAGATAGAAAAATCTAATTAAATGACAAGCATTTAACAATGTATTTTTCTATCTATATAAACATCAGGATCATAAGTACCCTGACGTTTATACCTGGAATTAATATTGTGGACATATTTTTTTTATTTGAACAGAAAAACAAAGAAAAAATTATCTGGTTTGGAACTGCTTTTTCTCCATCAAGTTGACTGAATGACTTGTTAGTTTACTGCAGTGGTTCCCAACCTGGGGTCCGGGCACCCCTCAGGGGGGCGGCAAAGATCGCAGGGAGTGCGCAAGTCTTTATCTGGTTTGAGGTTGAAGTAAAAAAAAGATATTTGCACATGTTAAACAAATTATGATAATACACTAGAATATATAATGTGTACAAAAGTCTGTATAAAAACTATGTATTTTTGTTCTCGCTTAAAATTGTAGGCAGGCTACTTAGTAGGCCAAACCTCCAGGACCTCTTAACCTGTGGCCCTTGCTGTCATCAGGTCAGCTGGTAGCTGCTATCATCCTCGTTTTTCCTGCTGCCAAGGCATCACTATTTTATGAATGAAACATGGTGGAGAAACATAAAAGTGCTGAGACTTTTACTCAGAGAGATAAATTTGCTCTCTGTATCAAAAAAGAAAGTAAGGCTCTATCTCGAGAGTTACCTCAACTTCGGTTTCGTGGGGGGTGGCTCAGTTTTTCTTAGACATAAGTAGGGGGGCGCCAAGGAAAAAAGGTTGGGAACCACTGGTTTAATGTATCAGTGGTGCCGCATTGACTGCTGGGATTGATGGTCATTGCTCCTCTCCTCCAGGTGGAGACGCTGTAGGACAAACACACACACAACTGGTTTCTGAAGGTTTCCATGAAGACAAGAAAGTAAAGAAGAAGCAGTGATGAAGCTGCTCTAACATACTGTAACATTGTTGTTGAGCGTGTGTGTTGTCCCAGCAGTTTGGCGAACAGTAGAAAGAGTGTAAAAAGATTGTGTCCCGCTGTATTACTCAAAATAAAGGCTGATTAACATCTTTACAATTTTTTAAAACTCCCTCAGTAATTAATTTTTTTTTCAATAAAGATCAACACTTTATCACATATCTTTAAAAAGCTCTGTGTGTGTGTGGTAGTGGTGGTGGTGGTGGTGGGGGGGTCGTTCAGTAATATGCTTGCAAGATGAGATTACATCAGTACTGCTGGTTAACACAAGAAGACCTCAAGTGATACTTGAAAATATGACAAAAAAATATTCCCTGCACTCACAGAACAACTCTTGGCCTAATTGTCCTTTTACTGAGTGCTCCTGTTTTAGAATTTCTCATTATCAACTAAAATAATCACATTTTATTTAAAAAAGTGGTGAAATATATAATTGATTATACTTCACAATTTCAGATATTCACTGGGGGTGTTACAATATGTAACAGGTATTGCAAGGCAAAACTCTGACAATATAGCCTACATTGTGGAGCTGAAAACTGATAAGGCTACATTATAAACAAACAATTAGATATAATTCCCAAAAGGTCCACATTTTGTTTGCATACATATCATCCATTACGCCATCTACTGAAAATACTTTGTAATATCTGTAATAGAGTATTGAAGAAAGTCCTTGTTCTACTCCAGAAATCTAAAAGATTAAATTGTTTTTTTTGGCCAACTGAGGTATTTGCTCTAAAGAAGTTCATACATTTGCTCTTTATATACATTCTTATTTTTTTTATTCCTTAGTTTCATTTAAAATCTGCTTGTTCAAAAAAGGGGCTTTATTTAGGAGATTCTATTATTTGCATGTTGCACTATTAGGTCCCTTTCCACAAGTATTAGCCTTGAACTCTGCAGCTGCAGGTTTTATTCATAGACAGTAAAAGAATGGACACAGCTTCAACGGAGACCAGTAAAGTCACTTTTCCGGTGATGGCTGAGCGTACTGAGCAGCCTCAAACTGAGCTTGACGATATAGATGTGACGTGAGCAACCTGTCTGAAAGTTGTAAGTCTTCTGGTAGCTGTGCCAAGAGAAATCTCAATCATTCCGAATCTTGCAGAGATGTAGAGCGTAGATCAGACATGAAAATCACTCACCTTTCGGCGAAATTGGCCATTTTGAAACCAAAATAGGTGACCTACCAACCAATGAAACGAGTTCCACCAACCAATGAAACGAGTTCTAGCCAATCAGATGCAAAGTAGGGCGGGTCATTGCCGAAATGTTAACGCAGCTAAAAAAAAAAAATGGAGGAAAATTGATCAAACTTGGAGCATGTAGATACCATAGAGGTAGATACAGGCAGCTTTAGTTGAGAAAGGAGTTAAAACAAATGGCGCTGGGCATGAATAGAGGACAAGAAGAAAATGGTGGAGACGTGAAGCCGTTTAGCACTTGGTGTCTCAAATTGAGGGAGCCGGGTGCTTGCTTCTGCAGCGCATGTTTTGGACGGGAGCAGCGGAGAAGACAGTGCTTGCTAGTCATTAGATGCTAATCACAAAGCTTTGGTCCGTGCACTCTGTCATACGAGTACGTTACCGGCAACGACCGCTACCGTTAAGACCGCGACTGCGCCTTTACTGACTGACCATGATACAAACAATACGTGTGTACATTCATAGCGGAACATGATTTCTAAAAGCTATCTGCAGCCCAAACTATCTTGACAAAGCTGTCTGTTTGGAATCAGCATGGCAGGTATTTAAACATAACGGCCTTGTCCCAGAGTCTAGACATCTAGCTATATGAAAAGATAAACAATGCAACGTTTTTAATAAATGTAAATAAAGCAGCTAATAACATGGACAAAATCTTGAATATACTACATAACAAAATCTTGAATATACTAATTCACATTTTTGATGACCTGGCCAAAGTAGTACATTTTAGTTTTCACAATGATTGTAGGATTATGATATTATTGCAATATGTAAATCCACATTGACTCTTTACTTAACATATAGTTGTGATACATACATACATACATACATACATACATACAGTGGGGCAAAAAAGTATTTAGTCAGCCACCAATTGTGCAAGTTCTCCCACTTAAAAAGATGAGAGGCCTGTAATTTTCATCATAGGTACGCTTTACCTATGATAAAATGAGAAAAAAAAAGAAATCTTTTTTTTTTAAATTTTTTATGAATTTATTTGCAAATTATGATGGAAAATAAGTATTTGGTCAATAACAAAAGTTCATCTCAATACTTGGTTATATACCCTTTGTTGGCAATGACAGAGGTCAAACGTTTTCTGTAAGTCTTCACAAGGTTTTCACACACTGTTGCTGGTATTTTGGCCCATTCCTCCATTCAGATCTCCTCTAGAGCAGTGATGTTTTAGGGCTGTTGCTGGGCAACACGGACTTTCAACTCCCTCCAAAGATTTTCTATGGGGTTGAAATCTGGAGACTGGCTAGGCCACTCCAGGACCTTGAAATGCTTCTTACAAAGCCACTCCTTCGTTGCGGTGTGTTTGGGATCATTGTCATGCTGAAAGACCCAGCCACTTTTCATCTTCAATGCCCTTGCTGATGGAAGGAGGTTTTCACTCAAAATCTCACGATACATGGCCCCATTCATTCTTTCCTTTACACGGATCACCATGCTTCACAGTAGGTATGGTGTTCTTTGGAAGCAACTCAGCATTCTTTCTCCTCCAAACACGACGAGTTTTTACCAAAACGTTCTATCTGACCATATGGCATTCTCCCAATCCTCTTCTGGATCTTCCAAATGCTTACTAGGAAACTTCAGATGGGCTTGGACATGTACTGGCTTAAGCAGGGGGACACGTCTGGCACTGCAGGATTTGAGTCCCTGGTGGCGTTGTGTGTTACTGATGGTAGCCTTTGTTACTTTGGTCCCAGCTCTCTGCAGGTCATTCACTAGGTCCCCCCATGTGGTTCTGGGATTTTTGCTCACCGTTCTTGTGATCATTTTGACCCCACGGGGTGAGATCTTGCATGGAGCCCCAGATCGAGGGAGATTATCAGTGGTCTTGTATGTCTTCCATTTTCTAATAATTGCTCCCACAGTTGATTTCTTCACACCGAGCTGCTTACCTATTGCAGATTCAGTCTTCCCAGCCTGGTGCAGGTCTACAATTTTGTTTCTGGTGTCCTTTGACAGCGCTTTGGTCTTGGCCATAGCCGTGGAGTTTGGAGTGTGACTGAAGAAGTTACACGTCCGTGAGAGCCAGAAATCTTGCTTGTTTGTAGGTGACCAAATACTTATTTTACCGAGGAATTTACCAATTAATTCATTAAAAATCCTACAATGTGATTTTCTGGATTTTTTTTCTCATTTTGTCTCATAGTACCTATGATGAAAATTACAGGCCTCTCTCATCTTTAAGTGGGAGAACTTGTACAATTGGTGGCTAACTACTTTTTTGCCACCTACCGACCTACCCACGGACTTGCACCCCAAGATGTGAAAATCTAATTCTAATTAGGACACAGATTTGAAACTGATGAGGCAGAGACAGTAGGTAAAACAGAACAAATGTTTTTATTAACAAATGATTTAAAAGAAGACAACCGTAACAATACTAAAAACTCCAATGAAATACATATAATAAACTCAAAACAGTGGGCTAGGGCTTCAGTGGGGGCAGACTACGGGTAAGGATACCCCATCTCCCTAGTCTGGGAGGGCAACACTACAAACACTACAACAAAACATGCACGAAAAGAGTCCCAGTACTTACTTGCATGCAATGGGAGCGAGGCTCCAACCCAGGGCCTAGCCGCCCACCTGAGGACACCGACACCAGAAAACAAGGAAACAAAAGAAAGACACTCCTGAAACAAAGAATCAAAAATTAACAAAACCAACCATTAGTAACTAAAAAAATCTTAAAACATATACTCAAGTGAAATAACAGAAATATATTCAAAGTAAACAAACTTAATAAATAAACTAAAGAAAAGAAAAACCTCCTTCCTTGGTGCCCCCCCTCCTCATGTCTAAGAAAAGCTAAGCCTCCCCCCCGAAACCGAATTTGAGGTAACTCTCGAGATAGAGCCTTACTTTCTTTTTTGATACAGACAGCAAATGTATCTCTCTGAGTAAAAGTATCAGCACTTTTACGTTTCTCCACCATGTTTCATTCATAAAATAGTGATGCCTTGGCAGAAGGAAAAACGAGGATGATAGCAGCTACCAGCTGACCTGATGACATCAAGGGCCACAGGTTAAGAGGTCCTGGAGGTTTGGCCTACTAAGTAGCCTGCCTACAATTTTAAGCGAGAACAAAAATATATAGTTTTTATACAGACTTTTGTACACATTATATATTCTAGTGTATTATCATAATTTGTTTAACATGTGCAAAAAATTTTTTTACCTCAACCTCAAACCAGATAAAGACTTGCGCACACCCCTGTGATCTTTGCCGCCCCCCTGAGGGGTGCCCGGACCCCAGGTTGGGAACCACTGGCATAAAAAGTACGCACCATGTCAATGAATTTGGCCCCCAAACCAAGCCTCTCCATTACTTGCCACAAGTAGTTCCACTATAGGCGGTCAAAAGCCTTTTCCACTGATAAAACTGCTGCCGTTGTTGGAAGGTTTTTGGCTTCTTCTATTACATGAAATAGTCTACGTCTATTGTCTGCAAAATGACGCTTGGGTATGAAATCTGATTGGTCGGGGTGGACTAACTTCTTGATAAAGCGCTCTAAGCGGAGAGCCAGGATTTTGGAATAAAGCTCTCGATGAGCCTGATGGGCCCGATGAGGCTGATGGGCCTGTAATTTGAGCAATCCGTAAGATCTTTACCTTTCTTTGGCATTACGGAAATCAGCGCAGTGTTGGTTTGTTGGTGGAAAGTACCCTTCTGTATGGCTGAAGTTAAAGCTTGTAAAATGGTAGGACCTAATATGTATGTAGGACCTAATTTATATATATATATATATATATATATATATATATATAAAAAGTTCAGTGGTAAAGTCCAGACTTTTTGTCAATAAATATTTTCTACAAATTTGTCCCAAAAGAACTTATGGTGTTGATACTATGTCTAATTGGAATGAAGCACTAGTTATAGGGACCACAATGGAAATAAGTCTTTGGGCTTTATTGTGTCATCCCTGACTATTTATGTATTTTTAATGTATGATGCAGAGTGCTGTTTCATATATGTTTTTATATTTAAGTGGTCAAATAAAATCAATCAATCAATCAAATCAGTCTATTTCTATTTTTATTATTACTTGAGAAACAAAATTTACCGACATCAGATTCACCCAAATCAATAGGGAATGGCATCAAAAACAATAGCAGGCTCTTGGATGTAGGCTACTGGAATTTGAAACTTAGATAAAAAAGTCAGAGTAACTTATAAGGTGACTGTTGTGTGCCTATCTTAATACTGAATTAGAGTATTAGGTGCATTCTGAATTTGATCATGGAGCTTCTTCGTTCACTTGCTTTATTGTCCGAAGACGATCATTACAGCCACATGCTGACCTTCTGAGTTGAGCAGCTGACATATGGAGAATCATGCCAAAACCTCACACACACACACAAAACGTGTTTTACTTACGCCCAACGATTCACAAACAAACTCAGTGTGGTTTGCAAATACAAAACATCATTCACAAACTAATGCATTTTGTTCTGCAAATAAGAAACCTACCTATCAAACAAATACAGTATGTTTTACACATACAAAGAAACCTATTTCTTCAATGACAAAAAATATCCTGCAAGTACAAACTAAAATTTTTCAAGTACAAAAAAGTACAAAACAAATTCTACAAGTACGAAAAACTGTCACGTGACTTTTGGCACTTATTTTCCGCCTTGCTGATCCACACACATATGCAGGTACATTTTCTAACAAATGTCCTGTAATTTGCACTCCACAACAGCAGGTGGCGCTGTTAAGTCAATTTAAGCCTGCCAGGACCATAGATATATACTCGCGGATTTTTTTAAACGTTATTACGGTGCATAACTTACTGGAACAAAGCTGAGCAACGTATTGTTGCTGGTGACAAAACCACTGATTATATATATGTATATTGAAGCGATGCTGGCGTTAAAGACCCGCTGATCATTGTCTGATTCTCTGAAATGAATGCCGGCATTGCATTGTGGGAAATCGGCTTTGCATGCGCCCAACTCTGATCATATCTGTTCTGTCTTACAGCATACTGTAATATTTCACCAGTAATAAGATCAAAATAAGAAATGGATGCGATGACTATGTAGTAGGTCTACGCACAGATTCCCTGATCACAGCACATTTCTTTCTGTACAGAGAAGCTGTATACAGCTTTGCTATTATTGGTATTTTTAGCCCAATAACTCATTCACCAGATCTTATCATGGTTTAATTTGTATTTCTTTTAATGTTATTATTTCGGTCTATTTCGGCCAGGGAAGCTGCTTTGTTGTTTTGATATTTTTTAAACTATAATACTACATCTAGCAACATATATGTAGATATTATCATATTATCATAGTATGCATTTCTTATTTTGATCTTATTACTGGTGAAATATTACAGTATGCTGTAAGACAGAACAGATATGATCAGAGTTGGGCGCATGCAAAGCCGATTTCCCACAATGCAATGCCGGCATTCATTTCAGAGAATCAGACAATGATCTGCGGGTCTTTAAAGGTACAATATGTAACATTTCTGCTTTAAAATGTCTAAAAATGACCATACCTATGTTATATATTTTTATGAGTTGTGTTCTTACACTATCCCAAATGTTTCCACCAAATGTCAAACCCAGAGAAATCGGTTATTTTATTTTCAGACACGGCACATTTCCTTTAGTCGCCCGTCAGTGGCGTCATATAACCTTTCACCCTCCAGTTGCTCTAACTTCCGTCAGAACACTGGCACCAAGATGATACGTTCAGGAGTAATTATAAATCATACAATGTCGCAGAAAAAAAATGCTTGTAACCGTAATACTGCTTTTTTTTGCCATTCAGCATCATTTTGTGATTAATTACATCCCACTTTTTATCACAGTAATACAACAGAGATCTTATCTATTTTGAAAGTTCAATATCGATACCAGCTTGACGTTACTACAATGTGCTAATGTTGATGCTAAAGCTTTGTGGGTAACATTATGAGGTTACAACATCGTTCAACACACTAATACAGTTATTTTTAGTATGACTGTTTTGACCACAGCTAACAGGACTGAGCTAACCCACGAATAACTTCACTAGTAATGTTAACGTTAGCTGTAGATAGACGATTAATCTAATTCTAATTTAGCCAAAGTAGCACACCCCGGTCTGTCTGCCTCACTCCCCCGGCACATTTCAGCTCTGGCTTGTCCAACAGTATTGCCTTGATCAAAGGCACTGACTGGAGAACCTAGTACATGTTTTTCATGCCTGAAAGATGGCATTTTCCTCACAACATGGCCAGCCTTCAACAACTGGATGCACACATCCTGACCATGGGCCTTTTTTAGAGCGGACGGTTTGGCTTGTCATCGTAGTAAAAGCACAGGTGTTATTAATAGCACTTAGGATGCCTTGCGTTCTATCAAGTGTCCCAGTGAGAGTGACAGTGAGCCAGCATGCACAATACCAGGAAGCTGAAAGCAAATCAGTTGTCATTGGTTTCGTGTCATTACAGATACGAACAACTGCAATTTTACTTGGAAAAAATACAATTGTGGATATCTATAATAGTAATGCTTCCCATCCAGAATGTAATTTTATATATCTGAAATAGTAACTGACACAGTGTTACATTAAGCAAAAAGATAATAATGAATGCCAAAATGGCTCACTTTAGTTTTGACCAGTAACAATTTTATTGTATTGTATCTGAAATGGGAGTTCTTCCTAGAAATAATTCTATTGCAGATATCTGGATTTACTCTGGATAGGAAGAATAACATTGTGGATATCTGAAATTGAAAGCCCCATACACATGAATGGGAAACGTGACATCATTTGTACTAGTAAGAATGACGTTGTGGGGACTTCCGGTTATGGCGGCGCTGGAGTGAAACGTGGTGCAAGGAGCTCCCGAATAATTTCGTCTAAATAATCCTATCTAAAGGCTTTTCATTCGACGAAAGTACTTTCTTTAATACAACAATTTTGTTGCGCTTTGAACATCCTGATAAATATGCTGAATCCAAAGAAAACGGACAACAAGAAGGATGATGCTCAAGCTAACGTTACGAGACTGCAGTTAGCGGACCCTTCACCATGGTTTCATGCAGAAATGGAAAAGGGATTTCTCAGGATCCAGGAGTTAATCGATGGACGCCTGAGTAAATTTGCAGAAACTGTGGAGAAAATGAGCAATAACCTCTATCTAATGATCAACAAATCTGAAAATGGTGGAGGTGGTAACAAAGCAGATGGATATGGAAGAAGCATTAACAGGCCTCCAAACAGATGTCGCGGATGTCAAGATGACTGTTGACGGCGAAATCAAACAGTTGAAAGACAAAATTGATGAACTCGAAAATCAATCTCGCCAGAATCTACGTCTGGTGGGTTTCCCTGAGGGAGTGGAAGGGAGAAACCCAGTAGACTTTATGGAGGAATGGCTGCCTAAGATTCTGGGGAAGGAGTACGATACCTACGAAATTGAAAGAGCTCATTGCACTTTGCAACGACGACCAGCAGAAAATGGCAAGCCACGAGCTATTGTGATTCGTCTACTTCGGTATGGTGACACGCTTAAGATTCTCAATGCGGCAAGAGAAAAGGGCAAGCTCACTTATGGCAACTCTACCGTCATGATATTTCGTGACATGTCATCGACATTGTTCAGAAAGCGACAAGAATTCAGCGCACTCAAAAGACATCTATGCAATAACGACGTCACTTATGCTATGCTTCATCCCGCGACGTTGAGGATTCATCTGCCGGAGGGACAAAGATCCTTCAACTCCAAAGCATCAGCAGAGACTTTTCTTCGACAACACCATCCACATTTGATTGCCGGATAAGACACTAGCTAATGACGTCTCGAAGCATTCCAGGGATCCACACTAAACTCTACTAAAGTAATCACCCAAAAACTGTAAGAATAACTGTAAAGTTACTAAAGCCACAGGGGTGAGTGGATTTATTTATTTATTTTTTTCAATGAACATTAATGGATAAACTCTGGTGAGTAAGCCTATTTATAAAAAAAAAAAAAAAAACTGTTCAAGGAGAACGTGGTTTTATTTATATTTTGGACATTGAGCAGCTTCGTTACGGTTTACCAAAATATGTGAATTTCTGGACTCAAGGATTGTTTGAAATAAGTTATTTGTTTGCTGGAAAGTACATAATTTAAGTTTAACATTTGATAGGTTTGACATTACATCTAACGTTACTTGGGAGTTAGGATGGATAAAGAAGAGGAGGTCAAGTCCGACTGTATGTTGCGGTGCACAATCAGTCATGGGGGTTTAAAGTTTCACACTTCATTTGGGGAAGTGGTGGGAGTAATGGGGGAGATGGACAGAACACACGTTTCAGTTATTTTATTTATGTGTGGGGTAGAGATCAGTTCCGTAAGATTTAAATGCAAATATAACAAATAATTTGCAGTTAACGTCAAATACATTAAAATACAAGTATGTTACTTGGAATGTCAATGGGTTAAATCAAAGACTCTAAAGGAAAAAAGTAATGCTATACCTTAGAAAAAATAATATTGGCATTGCTCTGCTACAAGAAACGCATTTGACCGATTCCGAACATCAAAATCTTAAAAAGCAGTGGCCTGGACAGGTTTTTTTTTCTTCCTTTACGTCACAATCCAGAGGGGTGGCTATACTCATTGACAAAAATATACCCTTTCAAATGAAATCTGTTGATAAAGACAAATCCGGTAGATATATTATTCTAAGAGGAATAATTGCTATGCAGAGAATAACAATAGCGATTCTATATCGTCCTGACATAGAGGGTGCGGATTTTATTCACAATTTATTTTTCAAATTTGCATGTCCTATGGCAGAACTAATGATTGGAGGGAACTTTAATGTAGTTATGGACCCAGTATTAGATAGATCGTCTACCAAAGTGTTAGCATTAAGTCAAGCTGCCCTAGCTCTAAAATACGAATTATCAAGTTTTAATTTGATCGACATATGGAGATTTAAGAATAAAATAAAAAAAGAATATTCTTTCTACTCGCATAGGCATAATAATTACTCCAGAATTGACTATTTTTTCATTCCAAAAGCGAAGGACTATTTGATTGAATTATGTGAATATCTACCTAGAATATTGTCAGATCATGCCCCTTTACTTATTTCAGTGCAACATCCTTCGGAATTGCCGAATTGTAAGCTTTGGCGATTCAGCAACCATTTACTGAACAGTTTTGGTGCGGTGAGCTTCATAAATAATAATATAGACAACTTTATGATTACAAACAGGAATTCTGCCTCTTCGGGCATAGTTTGGGAGGCTATGAAGGCATTTTTACAGGGCCAAATTATCAATTATTCTTCCAGTATGAAAAAAATATATAATAAAAAGTTACAATTAAAAAGAAATTTTCACAATGGAAAGAGATCATTTCAAGACTAAAGATGCCCAGTTGCTTCTACAATTGCAATCAAAAAAATTGGAATACAATATTACGACTTCTAGAGAAGCCGAAAATGCGCTTCTTAGAACACGGCAGAAATATTATGAACATGGGGATAAGATTGGAAAAGTATTAGCGTGGCAGATAAGGAAAGAAGAAATTAGTAAAACTATTACTACAATATGCTCACCAGGCCAAAAAATTATTAAACACCCTAAATTGATTAATCAAGAAGTCTCAAGGAGTAGATGAAGAAGAAATCCAAAAGTTTGTAAGCAAATTGGATATCCCAGTCTTATGTGACAATGACAGAGAAGAACTCGAGAAAGAAATTTCGAAAGAAGAGATTCATCTTGCAGTTACCAAACTGGCTGGAGGTAAAACACCGGGTTTGGACGGTTTCTCTATGGATTTCTACAAAACCTTCCTTCCGAAATTGGCTGATCCGATGCTTTCAATGTATACAGAGGCAATTCATAAAAGAAAATTACCAGAGACTTTAAATCAGACCTTAATTACAGTTTTGCTGAAACCTGGCAAAGATCCGAATCTACCTTCCTCATATCGACCAATCTCACTGCTCAATTCGGATTATAAAATTCTCACTAAAATGATTGCTCTACGTTTAGAACAGGTTTTGCCTAACTTAATTCACATGGATCAAACTGGAGTTATAAAAAATAGATCCTCCTTTGATAACATACGAAGGTTTATGAATATTATTTATTCGGCGACACAAATTGACTCTGCGTTGATTGCTCTCTCTTTAGACGCAGAGAAAGCTTTCGAACGAGTAGAATGGCCTTATTTAATAGCTATATTGCAAAAAATGAATTTCGGTCCTAAATTTATTGATATGATTCGTATGTTGTATAGATCTCCTTCTGCAGCCGTCCGTACTAACTCTGATTTATCTCCGCACTTTAATTTGTCAGGGGGAACTAGACAGGGATGCCCTTTGTCTCCACTACTTTTTGCACTGGTGGTGGAGCCTCTGGCCATTGCAATACGGGCACACAAATCAATCTCTGGGATAGAGATAGGAGGTTGCGTACACAAAATATCATTGTACGCAGATAATGTAATATTATATCTGACTAACCCGGAATCATCACTACCTACCTTATCTCAATTATTAGAAAACTTTAGAAAAATTACTGGTTATAAAATTAATTTAAATAAAAGTGTTATGATGCCATTGAATTTGGCTGCGGAGAAAGTGCCCTTAAATAATATCCCTTTTTCATGGAACCCAGATAAGATAGTTTACTTAGGACTAGATATTCCTTCGAAGTTGGAAGAAGCATATTCTTTGAATTACTCCCCATTACTTAAAAAGATAACTAGAGACCTGGAAAGATGGAACTACCACTATCGTTAGTTGGCAGAATAAATTGCATAAAAATGAACGTTCTTCCTAAATTTTTATATTTATTTCAAACTCTTCCGGTCTCTATCCCACTAAAGTTTTTTAATACTCTTAATAGCTCAATTAGGAAATTTATTTGGAATAGTAAAACTCCGAGGGTCAAACTTAAGACATTACATATGTCATTTAAAAAAGGTGGTTTACAACTCCCAGATTTCTTGCTTTATTTTTGGGCAGCACAAATGAGAGCAGTATGGCTTTGGCAGATGAATAGTACATCTCCACCTGCATGGTTGCAAATTGAAAAATATCATGCAGGAGAAATACCTCTAGACAAGGCTTTATTCATTCCCCTGACCTGTGTTAAGAAGGAGGTTGATAACCCATTTATTAGACACACTTGTAGATTGGGATTTGAGATTAAAAAAAAATTTAATTGGCTTTTACCAGTCTACAACAATACTCCATTTCACTGCAACCCAGCTCTTCCAGAGATTCTAAGAGATGGGATAACACAATATTGGTACAAAAAGGGCATTCACGTGTTTGGAGATCTATATGAGGAGGACACACTTATGACATTTGAACAACTGAGAGCAAAGTTCTCTCTTCCTGTAAAACATTTTTTTAAATACTTCCAGGTGAGACATTACATAACCACATTACAAGGAGGTCATCTGAGGCCCCTGTCCTCACTTGTATTGGAAAATATTTTAAGAGAGAAAAAAGGGTCCAAAAGTTTTTTGTCTTATGTGTATACTAACTTAAGTGACTTATATGGGGAAGATGTATCATCTTCTAGACTTAAATGGGAAAAAGATCTAGAATGTACTTTTGATCAAGATACCTGGGAATGTCTCTGTAAAAATGCTTTAACATTTTCATATAATAGTAGACATAGATTAATACAATTTAATATTATACATAGGGTATATTATACACTGGAAAGATTACACAAGATAAGCGAGTCATATTCAGATTGTTGTCCCAGATTTAAAACAGAGGTGGGTACTGTATTGCATATGTTTTGGACTTGTTCGAAACTTGAAAATTATTGGAGAAATATAATGCAAACTATTGATAAGATTATTAAGGTTAAACTTCTATATGACTCGAGATTCATATTACTGGGGGATGAATCAACCCTCCAACTTGATCAAAGGAAGAATTAACGTTTTGTTAAAATGGCTCTTATAGCAGCGAAGAAATGTATAGCTACACACTGGAAATCAGAAGAACCACCCAGTCATATTATGTTAATAATTTAAATGTCACATTGATTGAAAATGCTGATCTGTTAATGTGACCCTTCTCTACTTTAACTTATGAAAACTTCTCTCTTACATACCAGCTGAGTGCCTTGTAACACTGTACATTTGAGTGTTCTGTCTATTAGGGGGTGGGACAGGGGTGGGAGGGTGTTCAGAAAAGGTTGTTTACCTGTATACTGAATTGAATCTGTGAACTGTTCATGTGAAAATTAATAAATATATTGATTAAAAAAAAAGAATGACGTTGTGGATATCTGAAATGACAATTGTAGATAGGAAGAATGTCATTGTGGATATCTGAATTGTTTCTTTTTTGACTAGGAAGAGTTGAATTATGGATATCTGCAATAAATATCCAGTCTAGCTATTAAATGTTAAAATGGCTTGCCATAAGAGATCTCTTCATTCATAGAGCTTTTGGGCTTTTACAGACGTGACGACATTATTAGCACGCTCCAGCAGCATCTGGTGACGAAAATACTAAATATTGAAAGACTGATTCTTTTGTAAAACTGACAGATCTCACAATAAGAACTCAAAAACATTAATATCTGTAATCAAATAACAAAAGACAACTACGGTCTTGGCTGTCCTCTTTCTGATGTCTCATATTTCAGCATTTTTATTTTTTTATTTTGGAAACAAATAGCAGTTTATCCTGAAAAGCTGGTAGAGAGGAAACTATAATTTTACATTTTATACAAGTGAGGCCTCACTGTCACACCGACACTAACAAGACAATATATATGGAACATATTTTACTGGGGATGTAACAATATATGGTGACAAAATATATCACAATACAAACAACAATACAAAAAGAAGCAGCTGAACGTGGATCACAATGTGGATATATTTTCTTTATCTGAATAATAAAGAGAGAAAGCTACTGGGACCACTTTTCTCTCCAACATTTCTTTTTTTAAGAACAATTTTTTTAATTTATTTTTCATTTAAACAACAAAAACAGAACAGACAAACACACTTGAACAAGAACAACCCCCTTCTCCCACCCCCCACCCTCCGCAGTCTCGAGGAAAATAAAGAAAAAACAAATAAACAATAACAGAAATCACACCTTGCCTAGTTGCCCTCCTCTACTTCTTGTGATGCTGAGGTCATTAGGATTGATACCTGTGCTGCTGAACTTTTCCATAGGTCTATCTCTCCAACATTTCTGTGACAAAGGGACATCATGATGAGGTTTAAAAAGCACATTAAGCTTTTCTGGATTCTAAACTTGTCAGACTGGTAATATGTTGCTAATATGTGAGCCTTTGGTTTATTTAGTGAAGCCTGGTTCAGACACACAGCTGCTTCCAGTTGTTGCCTGATCAAGCCTCTTGTCAGGACTTTGTGGATATACACATGTACACTGGAACACCTCCTGACTCCTGTTTGCTTCCTTGTGTTACTGTTAGGTGCTACAGCTCACACCTTTGTGATGTATCAAGTGTTTTGGTTGAATAGTGCATTTTAGATGTGAGATTACCTGTTGTGCTGAGCTGCATGTTTTTGAAGTGAACAACAAGAAAAGGTTTTATATGATGAAGACTCGTTCTCTTTTGGTTCGGTTTATTGCTACAACTCAAGTTGTTACTTTAAATAATGATCATGTATATTTCTAAGTTTGAACAACTTAACCCTTGTGAAGTTGCCACTGAGGAACAGGAAATCATTCAACTACACATTCAACTACTAATTTCAGGCTAAATGAGTTTAAGAAAAAAAGGATGAATTCCTTTTACGCAGTTCATGTTTGAACAGTTTCACCTCTAAGGTCTCATCATTTATTAAGGCATTGCACAAGAAAAGTAAAGAACTAAAATATTTGAATTGATCCAATGAAATAAAAAAAAAATCAGCTTGATTTAATGTTGAGAACACATTAGTATTTTATTGATCCGTTCTATTGATCCCCTGCAATAGAGAGGTCAGGGGTCAGGGACACCTTAGCAGAGCTTGCTGGGATGGACTTAGACCTTATACCTAAACCTAGATGAAGGATAGTCTCTGTTTTCACTGATGCCACTGCAACAAAAAACTTCTACTGACATGTTTTAACACAAAAATGCATTCACATCTTTCCAATTTCCCAAAGTGTTTTCTCACTAAAATTCAACCGCCACCTAAGCTCTGTGTACACACAGCCAATTGAATCTCTATAATTTAGTAGTTTCACTAAAGAAGCAAAAAAAACAAAAACAGAACTACATCACAACCCTGCTGCTCGATACCTGCTCATAATGGGGGGGAGGAGGGCAGGTGTGTCAGGCGAGTTATAAGAAGTGACACGATTGTAATTAATATCAGGTTAATAAACCAGCAAGATAACTTTATGTCAAAAAAGTAGGGCTGTCAAACAATACATTTTTTTTTTTTGCGATTAATAGCTGAATTTCTATAGTTAATCGTGATTAATCACATTTTTTATCACATGATTAAAATTCGTGGAAGTCTGGGACAGTACCAAAGGAGTGGCAGACCAGGGTGGTGGTTCCCCTTTTTAAAAAGGGGGACCAGAGGGTGTGTGCAAATTACAGGGGTATCACACTTCTCAGGCCATGGATCTTAGTAGGAAACCGATGGAGAGCCTACTCCAGGTAGGGAATGAGTCCTTACCCCAAGTGAAGGAGTTCAAGTACCTTGGGGTTTTGTTCGCGAGTGAGGGGACAATGGAGCGGGAGATTGGTCGGAGAATCGGCGCAGCGGGTGCGGTATTACATTCAATTTATCGCACCATTGTGACGAAAAGAGAGCTGAGCCTGAAGGCAAAGCTCTTGATCTACCGGTCAGTTTTCGTTCCTACCCTCACCTATGGTCATGAAGGCTGGGTCATGACCGAAAGAACGAGATCCAGGGTACAAGCGGCCGAAATGGGTTTCCTCAGGAGGGTGGCTGGCGTCTCCCTTAGAGATAGGGTGAGAAGCTCAGTCATCCGTGAGGAGCTTGAGAGAGCCGCTGCTCCTTCCGGCGAAAGGAGCCAGTTGAGGTGGTTCGAGCATCTGGTAAGGATGCCCCCTGGGCGCCTCCCTAGGGAGGTGTTCCAGGCACGTCCAGCTGGGAGGAGGCCTCGGGGAAGACCCAGGACTAGGTGGAGGGATTATATCTCCAACCTGGCCTGGGAACGCCTCGGGATCCCCCAGTTGGAGATGGTTAATGTTGCTCGGGAAAGGGAAGTTTGGGGTCCCCTGCTAGAGCTGCTCCCCCCGCGACCCGACACCGGATAAGCGGACAGTTTGCATTTCAGAACTGTTTTTAAGTACATACTAATAATGGAAAGCAATTATTACCAGTGTATCTTGATTGGGAATCAAATGAATGCAAAGAAAGTTACTTTATGAACTTCACTTTAAGATTTGTATTAGTTTATTATTTATTTACTCTAAACAAAAGAAGAAAAAAGAAAACAAAGAAGGGCACTAAACAAGAGTCAGGAACTTGTTTATTGTTAAGGCCATGGTCAACATTAAAGATTTAATAATATTGTAATAACTATAACAATAATTTATTTCACCAGTAAATTGCTGTTGAACGACAAAAACAACCACCAAATGGGAAAATTATATTTTACAATTACTTTGAATGCACCACGAGGCTACCTGTTTTAAGTCTGTGTTTTTTTAATTCCGACAACGGCAGCTGCAGCGCTGCAGAGCTGCAGAGCAGACTGTTAGGTCCCGATTTTGGAATACCCTACATGAAATACAGTCACACTTTACACTGTTTAACGTTAACTGTCAGCATTTTAACCCTGTTTAATCCAGCTGCTAGCTAAAGGTAGGCTAACGTTACCTGCTGTCAGGCATAGTGTAAAGTCAGGCACCAAAATGAGGCACAGAAATTTTCGTTCTTATATGGTCTCGTTACTACCGTTTAGGTCGGCACGTTTCGGTACCCAAACCTACTTACCAGAGTCAATATAGTGTGCAGTAACTTATAAATAATTGTGATTACTCACTGACGTCCAGTGATCACCGGTTGATGAGACAGCGTTTGCACTTTGCACTGGTTTCAATAACAGCTCAGCGAGTAGCACTCTAAAAACAGTGCTTTGCCTGAGCCCACTAGCATCAACCTGAGTCACGTTAACTGGACTATGCTTAGCACATAGCTGGTAGCTCAAGCTTGACGTGCTTCGGTGATATTTTAATTCGGCTTTACACAATGTGCATATGGCTTTCGACTTGTCTACGAGCCGTCTGGGAGTTTTGGGAAATAAAAAGCGCCATTCAGAATTGTGTTGCTGCTGCATTTCTCCATCATGCCTGCAGCCAGCAGCAGGAGGATGTGTTAGGAGGAAGTATGGCAGCTTGATGATAAGTAAAGGTGCGGCAAAGGGTCAACATAGTAGCCTGTTAGGCATGACGCGAAGCCCAGTGAAGTGAAAATAAATTTATAAATGACAGCATGCGATTAATGAGATTAAAAAAAATTAACGCGTTATGTTCGGCCCTTAATCGCATCGCTGACAGCCCTACAAAAAAGACTAAAGCTCTCGGAAATCCAGGGACGAAAAAGAAGAAAAGAAGAGATCAGAAAACATGAAAAAGACAGCGGTAATGTGCTGAATCAATTATTTTTCTGTTGCAGTTATCTGCTAACATTAGCTTGTTATGGATGGTTGAATCGTGTCCATGTTTTCTAATTTAGCTAATAGCTAGAATTAACGTAACATTAAATGTCCAATATGTGATATATTTAACGTAATAAATTGAACGGCAATCGAACTGTGGTGCGCACCAAAAGCGGACCAAACAAGCGTACCGAGACCTGCTTGAAGAGGTGGTCTTGGTACACTTTCAATTGAACTCTGGAGCGGTTCGTTTGTGGTGAGAACGTGATCGTACTCAGACCGCACCAACTATATATAGTCTACTCTGCAAGTCTGAGCTAATGTCTCCTGTAGTCAGGTGTGTTTAGCAATCTGCAATGCAGCAGAGCAGAAAACTGTAGCAGCTTGTAGTGTTTTTTATCACATAAATAGACTGCAGTCAAGTTTGCCCGGTGTCACACCATGGTGAAGTTAGTTTGATGTTGGATATTTGACAGATATTCGGATATTCATTTTGGGTTCATCAGCAGTTCCTGCTGTTCTTTTACTCAGTCTTGGCAGAAAAATATAGGACACCCATTTGCTCCTAACTGTTTGCTCCTTACTGCTTGGTTTTTACCTAGGGACCGTCAATAAATAACGTTCTGAACTTTATTTAAATTTATGGTTGGGTATAAACTCATTGTTCCATATAATAGTTCTATGTGGAGAACAAATGTGTATAAAACATAATTTTGCAGTGTTAAGCACCTGTTGATGAATTTAGATAACTTTTGCGATAATAATAATAATAATAATTTCATTATAACTGCATTGTAATACAAATTGGAGGGCTCCCATTTTTCCAAAAATGGTCTGTGGAATAAAGTACCAAAGGGATTCTGGAGTTTTTAAACATTCTTTTATCCATTTAATTCTAAAGGTATTGATCATATCCATAAAGTCTATTACTTCCATGCCACCTGCATTTCTCGGGGCTGCTAAAATCTCCTTTTTTAAACAATGGTATTTGTTTTTCCAAATAAAATTAATTAAAATGTTATTTATTTCTTTACAGAGGGATTGATGGATAAACAGAGATTGGATAGGGTAAATAAATCTAGAGATACCGTCTGCTTTACTCAGAAGAACTCTATCTAACATGGACAGATCTCTCTGAAGTCCCATATTGAATATATTTTTAGTTTTTTGTATTTTGGGTTTAAAATTATTTTCTTGTTGTTCCTTTAGATCTTTAGAGATATGAATTCCAAGGTATTTAATATTAGTTTTCACTGGTATATCACACATAAGAGTTTCATCAGTGTTAAACAGACAAAGAATTTCACACTTCGAAACATTAAGTCTTAAACCTGTTGGCAGAGAAAAAGAATGTATTTCTTTGAGTGAGTTTCCAATTTGTTATTTATCCTTTAGAAAAAGAACTGTGTCATCTGCTAGTTGAGAAATTTTGATCTCTCTTTCAAAAATCCTTAATCCTTGTAAGTCATTACAATGTAAAATATGTATTGAAAGCATTTCCACAACAATAAGAAATAGAAACTGAGAAACTTTGGGTGGTATTTGGATATAGCATGACACAGCTACTAATGTTTTTATAAAGCATTTTAACACCGAAATAACATTTTCCCCAAAACCAAAGGATTGAAGTGACCTAAATAAGAATTGGTGCTCTACTGTGTCAAAGCCTTATAAAAATCCAAGGATAATATCACAGCGTCAGATTCCACATATTCAGAATAATCTATTAAATCAAGAATCAGCCTAATGTTACAGCTTATATGCCATAAAGCCAGTTTGAGTTTCATTTATAATTTTACTTAAGCCTTTTTTCAAACGTCTGGCAAAAATTAGTGAAAGTATTTCATAATCTACATTTAGCAACGTTATAGGTCTCCAATTTTCTAACAGAAGATGATCTTTATCTGGTTTGGGAAGCAATGTTATTACACCTTGCTTCATAGTTGTAGTCATATCCTCATTATCAATACAGTCTTTTAACATGTAAAAAAATGAAGTTTCAATTATGTTCTAAAAACACCTATAAAATTCAACAGGAAGACCATCCATTCCTGGAGATTTACCTTTTTTCATTTTATTTACAGCTTCAAGAATTTCAGGTTTTGAGATAGGTTTATCACAATCTGATATGTCCTATTTACCCTCCAAACTGTCGTTATTCAACTACGACAAGGTAAAATCGGTTTTGCATTCTATCACCCCTTTAAGGAAACCATCTTTTCTGACAACAATGCTAATGGCAGTATTTTCTCCTTCTTGAAAATTGATAAGTAAGCCAACGGTACTGTCACTGCTATTTTAGTGATTTACAGCAACCTGTTTCTTGCAGATTGTCACGTTACTGAGAATACAGCTATTAGAAGGTAATAAATGAAGTCAAAGCTACTCTGACAGCTGTAGGGCAGCTAACATTAATGTTAGCTGTCTCCATGAAGCTCCTAAGCTCCTATATCTCCCGATGCAGTAAGGAAACAAGAACGAGCTAACTAATGATAACATAAGCATTTTGGCTCAGTGGATTTCGATTTTAAAGTCATGTTAAAACTATTTCCCATCCTTCTTCTGATTTCCAGCTGCAGCCTGTCACCCTCACTGTACTAACGTTATGTGCTCCGTGATGATAAGACATCACAATGCCTTGTGTTTCTCACTCACGCTAATGTATTGTTCATCAGACGTGACATGACAAAAGCATTTTGTTTTTACATGCGGGTAGGCCAATGTGAAAAGACGAGATTAGTTAACGTTACCATATTTATTTTAACATATTTATAAAAACAAATCACATTTGAATAGTAATTTCAGCATTCAAATAGTATTGATTTTTTTACTATTCAAATTATATTCGACTTTTGGAATTCATTCCAACAGCAGTGTTTTGTTATCAACTGCTTAGTTTGACAGCCAGGCCAGGTTGCCAGATATACCTGTAAAAATGTACAGCAGCCATGAAAGCAGCAAACAAACGAACAGGATCAACAGAGATATATTCTACCCGACCTAAAAAAACCCGGCATGTTTCTAAAAGTGTTTGGTGTTTTAAGCCCAGGCAGTCCAGGCAGCGCTACCTGGAAGGCACTAGATTAGGCAATTGTTAGGGTTAGGGTAAAGGTTAGGGTTAGGGTTAGGTGCCTTGAAGTCGACGGTCGCAGCGCTGCCTTGAAGTCGACGTTGGGGGCTTTCTAACAGTTGCGTGACCAGAGACATAACAAACCCCGGTAAATATTGGAGATGTATTTGAAAGATGAAGAAAGCTTAGAGCCCAAAAGTACGCAGAGTTGGCTAACTTCCTCCTGAACAGGTAAGCATTAGCTTCAGGCTAATTTATCACAGCTACAAGGGACAGGAAGTTTATGTAATTTCAACATTTGTGTACTCACATTGAATTATATAGCTAGAGTATCCGAGTTGGCTTCAAAAACAATTGAGACACAGCCAGTAAAGTGATCCCGACTGGTCCTGGATAACGCCACCATGCTAACCCTGCTAACCCTGCTAACTGCTAACATTACCGGAGGACCAGGCAAGCAGGCCACGGCTGTTTATAACATGTAGCCTGTTCAGCATTTTAAGCCAAGAGAGGGAGGCTGTAAATGGGGAAGACTGTGAGTTTGCAGTGTGTTTAGCGATTGTTGCCGTTATTATAAGCCAATAAAGTGTGCTCAGTCGGGTGGAGAGGACGGCAAGGTAATGTTATTTTTAGCGGTTCCTACCGTAGCTAATTCTAAGCCGAGAAAGTGTGTCTGTCCGTCGGGTGGAGAGGACGGCAAGGTTGTTGTGTTTTTAGCGGTTCCTACCATAATTCTAAGCCGAAAAAGTGTGTATGTCAGTTGGGTACAAAGGTCTGCATGAGTATGGGCTTTTATGTCAATATAGCCAGTTCCAACACAAGAACATCCATAAAGACACCCAGGTGGCTTTATGGATGTTCTTGTGTTCTTGTGTGACCACACCACAGAAAATCAAATAGACCACATCTGCATAAGTCAGAAGTTTAGACATTGTCTGCTGGATGTCAGAGTCAGAAGAGGAGCAGACGCAGGATCTGACGACCACCTCCTCACAGCAAAGATACAGCTGAAGTTAAAATGCATGAAGCACAGGGAATAAAGGGTCAAATTCAACACACAGCAATTTCAGGATATAGGTACATCAGAACTCTACAAAGTGGCACTACGCAACCAGTACCAAGCTCTAGAAATAGAAACCCCAAGCAAAGCGGAGGAGATATGGAAAGGTCTGAAAACCTTGTGGAAAGACACATGCGAAGAAGTTGTAGGGAGGAGGAAGACAAACAGCAAGCCCTGGATATCCAGATAGCAAAGTGAGTGAGAGGAGGAAGAAAAAAGAGGCAGTAAACTGAAGTAAAGCCAGAGCGACCAAGGCGGCAGCACAGAAAGAATATGCAACAGCAAACAAAGAAGTGTAAAGAAGTGTAAGTGTCACGGGGCGGAAGTTGATTTTATGTAAGCATGCTTTTACTTGGATTTGCTGTGCTTTTACTATTTGCTGTGTTTTTACTCTTTTATATTGCATGCTTTTATTTTGAAATGTGTGGTGTGTGTTTTTAATGTTGGATTTACTTCCGCCAGTGAACATTTTAGTAATTAGGACTTAATGACTCGCACCTGGGAGCCAGAGATGGGATTGGCTGGTTTTTAGATAAAAAGGGCAGAACAGCAACAGAGAGGAGAAGATGGAGGACACAGAGAGCGAAAAAGCATATGATGGCGGACACAGAGCGAAGAAGCACAAGAGACCAACAGGAGAGCATGAAGGAGGACATGGAGAGGATGAGAGCACATGAGGGAGGAAAAGAGAACTCTAGGCTAGCGTTGGCACTTTAAGTGCCAACGCTGGCCTAGAGTTCTCTTTTTCCAGGCTATACCCGAAGAAAGGAGGCGAACGATAAAGAAGCTGGTTGCCAGCGGAGACCTGTGGACATTTTAATCCCTCACTCCTGTTCTGTTGGACTATTTATTTATTTATTTTTAGATTGTTTTTAGTTGGTTGTGTTTAGTTTTTAAATTCTTTTTAAGGAGGAAATTTAATTGGTTTTATTTTTAAATAAATTTGTTATTCCTCAATTGGTTTTTATTCATTGTTTTAAATACACTTGTTTTAACTGCTCTCCCATGGTACAAAGGACCTGTTTTAATCTTTATTCTTGAATTGGAATCTTTGTAATTTCAAGAGGCCCTAGGCCTCACTAAAAACCTAAGTGGTGTTTTTTAGAAATTTATTGAGGATTTAGCACAACAGGCAGAAGAAGCAGCAGGAAAGAACAACCTGAAAGACCTATACCTAACTACAAGAAAGCTCATGGGCAAATTCAGACATGCACAGGCACACACACAAAACTCACAGGGTGTACTCCTCATAATCAAGGAAGACCAGGTGAAGAGATGGACTGAACACTTCAGAGACCTGCTCTAGAGGCAGCCTCCTCAACTGACAGCAGATATCTCAACACCCCCAAACCCATTGGAGATAAACTGCAACCCTCCCCTCCTCCCCCCACCAAAATGGAATTCAGAAAAGCTATTAAGGCCTTGAAAGGAGGGAAAGCAGAGGGACCAGACGGGATTCCAGCAGAAGCTCTTAAGACCGTCACTGAAACCTCCACCAACATGCTCCACCACCTCATGAAAACCACCCGGGAGGAAGAAAATGTCCCATCTGAGTGGAAAGATGGCCACATCGTGAAAATCCCCAAGAAAGGAGACTTGCTCCTTTCAACACCTGGGAAGGTGCTCAACCACATCCTGCTCGAGAGTCTCCAGAAGGGGGTCAATGAGAAACTGAGGGAAAACCAGGCTGACTTCAGGAACAACAGATCCTGTGGAGACCAAATTGCCACCCTTAGGATTATTATCGAACAGTCCATCGAACTTGTGAACTTCATAGATTTTGAAAAAGCCTTCGACAGTGTGGATAGTGAAAGGCTGTGGAAACTGATGGCTCATTATGGAAAACGCACTAAAGGATGTAAACAGCTTCACCTACCTTGGTAGCATCATTTCAGTGGAAGATGGCACGGAGGACGATGTCCAAGCCAGGATCAGAAAAGCAAGGACAACATTCAACATGCTAAACAATATCTGGAAGGCAAAAAACCTGTCACTCAAGACCGCTAACTGCAAATCTTCAACTCAAACGTAAAGACCACTCTACTTTATGGTTCAGAAACCTGGAGAATTACCACCACCATCCTCAATAAGCTGTAGACCTTCATCAACCGGTGCCTCAGACGCCTCCTGGGTATATACTGGCCCAACACCATCTCTAATGCCAATCTGTGGGAACTCACCAAACAAGACCCAATAGAAATGTAAATCCGGAGGAGGAAATGGAAGTGGATAGGGCACACACTCAGAAGAAAGAAATCAATCACTAAACAGGCACTGACGTGGAACCCACAGGGCAGGAGGAAGAGAGACAGACCGAGAACCACCTGGAGAAGAACCACAGAACACGAGATGAAGAAAGGGCTCAAGATTGGAGAGGATGGAAGAGCTTCGTTGATGGCCTATGTTCCTATGGGAATTTAAAGGCCTAAGTAAGTAAGTAATATAGCCACCATCTAACGTTAGCTACTCCGCTGTGCTGTGAAGTAATATCTGGCTATGTGAGACAAGCGTCTAGCAACATTGTTGTGGATGCTGCGGTCTTAGCCTGGCAACCTCCGTGAACTTCGAGTCTGGGGAGGAGGGGGCGGGGGAGACGACTTTCTCCAGTATTTTAAATTTGTACTGCAGTAACTATTTTAAACACTAGCTGTCAGTATTACATATTGCACCTTTAAGTTACTGCCACTGTATTTTCATCAGGGAAAGATAAAGATATTCATGTGTTAAGAATTTTTTTTGTGAAGTGTGTTGTATGTGACATACAACCTAGTAGCCTACTTATATTTATATTGACATCTTTGTGTAACATTACATTAGCTTAGCTTCACCCTTGTCGATTCGAAATGTAGCCTATAATTTCCATTACCTTTTGGACTCAATACTATGTTCCTGCAGTACCGGAGGCTGCATTTACAGGACCGCATTTATATGACTGCATTTCCAGGACCCTAGTTTTTTCTTTACTATAGCGCCGTACCGGAGGCTGCGTTTTCAGGACTGCATTTCTAGACCATACTTTTTCAAAGGTTAAAAGGTTCATTCCACCAAAAAGCTACTTTCTGTCCAAATATTAAGTTTAAAAAAGGTTTTTCCACCCAAATACTACTTTGTTTGCAATCAACTTGGTAGCTAAAAGTTGCATGTTTGGCAATTTGTGTAGGCTAATTAGCATATTAACAGGTAAAATAAAGATGTACTTTTTAAATGTATTTAAATGGAAAACAGTATATTAAACAAATTCCACAACCCACCCCCCAATGAAGAAAAAAAAGCAAGCAACTAAATCAAAAAGTTTTTAATTTAGGCATTTCCACATGAAATACAGACAAACAGGAGAATGATAGTTTTAATTATTTCTTGTCTGCCGTTTATGTTCTTCATACAATCGAACACCTTTAACAGTTGCAATGATTCTTGCAAGAGAGACAGAAATGCAAGAAAACAATAGAAATTACATTTTATTAACATTTTACTTTTCCTGACCCTTCAATATTGAAGCCCACATTATGGAGTAGGTAAGAGCACTACCTTTTTATTGAGTGGTCTTTCCTCTTTTTTCATTTGTTACAAACATAATGTTACTCACACTTGGCTTGACAAGCTCTTCTTCCATTTTGGTGGAAATGCAATCCTGTCTCATTATTATGAATCCCACTCGCTTTCTTTGCAAGACCCGCCCTCTAGTTAGGGTCCTAGAATTGCGATCCTGAAAATGTGGTCCTGAAAGTGCAGCCTCCGGTGCTGCAGCTATATGCTACTTGTTGGACTTGCATTTAAAGTGTCAAAGAGAATACATGCATTTTATGCAAGAATTGCTCAAAAAAATTGATATTTGTGCATGATATAGGTAAAGTTGTAAAGCTGTTAAGTGTTGCGTTTTCAGATTTTGAGAAAGGAGAGGCTTGGTCCAATGAAGATTTAACAAAGAGATTTAATAACAAAATGGCATGACAAAAAAGAGTTTACGCTGCAGCGGGCTGAATGGCTGTCTCTCCTAACAGATCCACACCTTTCAGTCCCTCTCAGTCATAGACAGTATATAATGGACCAATAGACCCTGTTGCTCTGGACGGAGACCGGTGAAGGCTATTAGAAGCACTTTTCCGGTTTACTGCGCAGCCTCCAACTGAGAGAATGTGACGTGAGCAACGTGTCTGAAAGTTGTAAGTCTTCTGGTGGCTGCGCTAAGAGAAATCTCAATCATTCCCAATCTTACAGATACGGAGAGTGTAGGTATATGTAAGGAGTTAACATGGGCACAGGCTAATTATTGCTAACTAACATGCTAGTTAACATTAGTAATTAAACCTAAACAGCTCATGTAAGTCGAAACTGCCTGCAAGCTTATCCTGTACTATACGGTAATTCCTCTACTATGTGACACAATTGTTAGCCTATTTTTACAAAAACGTCTGCTATGGAGCCATAACTTGAGGTACAAGGTAATGGAGCCTCTTATACATTGTCGTGTTTCTTTAGAACTAAACAACGGACAAATAGAGTCTTTAAACGCTTCAGATGTAAAGTTATTCGCATTCAAGTGACGTAAAAAAAAAATGGCGGTCAGCGGAATGCTAACAGGAGGTGATGGCTTTGTAGCAACAAAATGGCGCCATAGATGGCTTGAGTTCTGAAGCGCAGCTTACCCCCTTGCTCTCAGTCCCTACGCTCCTCACTTCATTCTCCTGGAGATGTGGGCGGTTCCTTTTCCCCACGTGGCTTAGGACCATTTTCCATTGGTCCTTCGTTGGCGCGGTGGCATGTCCATGCCCCCGGGCGCATCCCATTGGTTTTCTTCGTCGCCCAAATGAGGAGGGCGTACTTCTAAATCCTTGTGTGGTTGAGATTACTCTCAGCCATAAATGAAAGGGATGTACATTATTTTCAAGCTACAGGAATAAACATTTTTTATTCTAATCTAGTCGGCACACCAGCAGGGGTCGGCTCCAAGACAGATACATAAAAGGTTTCTTCCTGCCGTGTGACAAAACCTTTTGGAGAGCAGACAGACATGATTTAATGAACTTATAGAAGCTTAAGAATCAGTATGAAAGAGAAGGATATTGATTGGGTTTAAGAGTATTAATACAATTCTTCTGCCTAACCCAGCTGCAGCGTATATTGTGAATACATTAAAACATAAAAATACATTGACATCAAAGATCAGCATTGTTTGAACATTTTTAAACTCTACAAATGCCTAGAAAAAACGTTTTGCTGGAAAACTATCCTGAGGTTTCTGTACTGCTCTGAAGAGAAACTAAACCATATTATTTCTGAAATTAAGCTTTTTAAAAGTGTGTTTTTCTCACTAATTTCTCACTAACATTACTATGAATTAGCATGTTGACAACATCAAATGTGAATTTGAATGAAGCCATTGTAAAAAGCCACTCGGTTGGTTGTTTCTATCCAATAACTTATTTAATTTGTTCATACAGTCTTTAGAGTCTGTCAGCACTAATAGTACAATCATTTTGTGAGAAAAAGGGGTGAATCTCCCACAAATTGCAACAGAAAATCTGACAAATGTTTATTACTAATAAAAGTCTCCTCTATCACATAACGTCCTGGAAAGTATTGAAAAATACTAAAATCGCTAATGCCAATTTCCCATTGCAGCCCATGTTAAAGGGGAACTATGCAGTTTTTTTTAGCTTAATTTACCTTAACTGAACAGCTTTGGAGTCCTTGATTCAAGATTCAAAAAGCTTTATTGTCTAATGTTCATGTCCATGTTAGAAAATGTTCTTTTGATTGAAGGCAGAGTGTGTGTAATGTGTCAGTAGCATGGAATAAAAATACAAATATGACTTTTTTCGGGTTGAATGGTGGTCGTCTCCCTTCCCCCTAGTGCATGTGAGAAAAACCACCCTTGCAGCTTTGGGCCGGCCAGTTTATTATTTACATTAAGGCAATTTTTTTTTTATGATGTTTTCTGAACTTTTATGTTTAATTATGCAAATGAGGCATTATCTAATTAAATATGTGCCAATTTCCATCAATAAAGGTGTTTTGGTATTTTTCAACCTGGACCCTATTTTCCAATAGCACCCTGCTATCCCTAGCCTATCTGTGACAACTCCTGCTCCCTTCACCTCTGCACAGCCAAGTCAAATGGCTGCAATACAAGAGGCAACAGCTGAAATCTTGATTAGTGCACCACATTGCTTAAGGTCTGTGTAATTGGACAATGTGACCGTTCTCTTCCAGTCACATAGTGGTTTACAGCCCATCCTAGGATGATGTCACTTTTCCTCATTATTTTCCTTATGGAGGTGGAAGGTTTATGACCACCAGCCACAAGATCACATGTCTCTACTGGATGCAGTGAATGCTGGATGTCCAGTCACTTGATTGTTCTACAGCGACAACAGTTAAGTTTAGGCACCAAAACAACTAGTTAAGATCCATCTACTTTGACCTCCCCCCTACGCGTATCTTTGTGCTCTTATACATATGAATACATACAAATTACAGTGCATTACTTTTTGTAGCTATAGGCTTATGCCTTATGGTTCAGTGTGGATGCCAGCATGTGGCCAAATGCAAAAGACAGGATTGATCAGCACTGTTCTATATCAGTAGCTCTCCTCTACATGTACGTATAGTGAATATACAAACATTTATTCTGTGTTGCATTATATGAATGACTAGTTTAGAAAAAGAAAGCATATTGCAATTTGCAACATTTCCTATTATTTTTTGTATTAAAACAAATTAATTATTAAAATGTAATAATAATATTAACCATTTTCATGGATGTAAATATACACACACAGAAACACACTTCTCTCTGGTTGTTCCTCATATCTCTAAATAATCTGTGTTTAAAGACACGACAGCCTCAGTGGTTTTAGACTCGTGCAAAGGACATCAATGACCTGATAGAGAGCCTGATGCTTCAACATTTCCTCTGGTGACCAGATAAAAAAGTCACGTTAAAGCCATAGACTGTTTCATTCTGAGGTCTTGGTTTTGGTTTAATTTGGTTTTATCTTTTTTGTTTTCATTGGGTTTTGAAATTTAAGATTGTAGTTAAAGTACACTAAGTTTGAACCTAAATTGTCCTTATTACATTTGAGTGAAATATTGAATAATTTAGTCAGTCATATTAAGTTTTTGGTGAAAACTGACTATATGTTAGTCAATTAGTTTGCATACTGTAATTTGAAGCTGAAAGTAGTTTTGACTGTGGGTGCAATTTATTTCATGCCCAAGGTACAAGTTAAATGATTCCTGTAAGCAATATGGGAAGTGTAGTGCTGTAAATGAATGAACAGATGCAAAGTTATTGTTCTAACAAAGAAATATGTAAATATAAATGTACTCAGTGGTTGGTGTGAGTTATTAAAATCAGGGTCAGGTTATTGTGTACTTCACTGCTTCATCGTATGCCAGTCACCTCTTTGAATCAAAACATTTGATATACCTGTTAAACCTTAGTTGGGTTACATGTAAACACAGTTACTGTGGGGAATATAACTTAAACACAATACAACTCGATACATCCATCTTGTGTTGTGATATCAGAGGAAGAAATCCGACACTGAACTATTTACTGTCTTTCAAATGATCCTGCATGTAGTGGGCCAGCTCCTTGCAGCTCGCCACCATCGGTGTATGTGAATGGGTGAATGAGAGACAAATTGTAAAGTGTTCTGTCCGGTAAGATAGAAAGGCACTATATAGATGCAGTGCATATGCAGTAGTTCTATTATCTTTATTATTACATTTGCCACTGCTTATCATGCCAACTGCTATATATATATAGGTGCTAATGGAAACAATAAAAATTACCCAAGGGACCAAGGGAAAAAAGCTTCTGGTGAGGTGTTTGGCTCGAGGTCATGGTGCAAAAGACCCTAGGGGGATATTTCTCCGAACCATCCCTTTAAATGAGATGTAAGAGAGTAAGAGAGAGTAATGGACGGCCCTGGAGGCGTGCTTCCCTGGGAACCTGAAACAGGGAAGCTGCATTTTGTGTCACATGTTTGTGAGAATTTACACAATAAAGTTGTGATAATAAAAAATACTGGGAACAAAGCTTTTGGCCTATTCTGAACAGGCACAAGCTCCAAATGGACACTGCACTAAATAAAAACTAACATGCTTAAGTTGCATTGCGGGAAATGCAGGATCCATAAGAATGAATCACAGGGACTAAATGGATGTTTCTGCATCTGTTGCTTAAATTTTTACCTTTCTTTTTTTAATCTGTCTTGTGCAAGTCCCCCTACTTTAAAGAAATTAAATCTAGAGTGCTCCTTTAATTTGAGTAATGTGGATAATTCTAAAAGCAACTATTTCTAACCAATACAGACCATAATAAACAAATGTATCTGTGATACATTACGATAAAAACATCAGGGCAATCCTAATGTTGGTTGTTACAAGAAAACATAAGAAGAAATTTATATTCAAATTAACTGGAGACATCACATTTATTTATTATATATCTCTAAATAACCTGTTTGAAGACACGACAGCCTCAGTGGTTTTAGACACATGCAAAAGACATCGATAAATTGATATCTTTGATAATGCTTCAACGTTTCCTATGATGATGAGATAAAGAAGTCATGTTTGTTGAAAAAAAATAGATGAAAAAAGGAGCTGTTGATGAGGGTTGGTATAGAGTTTATGAGATGAGTGGTGACAGTGTTTGTCGACCTCAGAGCAGAATGGCTGCAGTCGCACAGCTCTCCTTCCTGCTTTTTGCTCTCATCAACAACATTCATGCAGAAGAACGGATCATCATACGAAAGGAAAGGGACTCTTACACCTTCGGCCTCCCCCACAACACCAACTCCTGCCTGATCTCCAGATTTGTTGGTGAGGAGACGCTTGTCCTGTGGAACACTTCTGACCTCTGGTCCCAGAACTCCACAGTACCTGAAGACTTGAAACGAAGACTTGTCAGCAGGGCCAATATTTCTTCTTACACCATCCTCAACCTGACCCATTCAGACTCTGGCCCGTACCAAGAGGAGTGTTGGACTGAGGGCAACGTGAAGTATGAGAACATCTTCAATATCACTGTTTGTAGTTCAATAGATGAGAACGAACATATTTCACAGAGACTTGGAGAAACAGTGGACCTGCCATGTGAGGGAGCGGCTGACAATCTGGATATCCAGTGGCTCAAGATTAGTGACATTAGATATGAGCAGGAAACATGGACCAGAGAATTTGGGCACAAAACAGCATTAGTGATGGACAGTGTTAGAGGAAGATACCAAGTGGTGACAAACACATCAGCTCTTCGTGTATTCCACCTCACAGTAACAGACTTTGCGAAGTACACCTGTCTGGTGATGAACCAGCAGCAGTGTGTTAGCAGTACCTCCCTTGAGTTGTGCCCACAAGCAGAGATAATCTACCACTCAGTTGAAGAGACGGCTGTGTTGCCGTGCACCGTCGCAGATTTCACCGATGACCAGCCCCCCTATTGGAAAAAGCGTAATCCAAAAACACAGGTCACTGAGACTGACCTAGGACAACAAAACCACACTGTGCCTTCAGTGGACCAAAACTACTCGCTGGTGTTTTCATCTTTAACGTTAAATCACACAGGTGGTTACTCCTGTAATGCCTCTATGAGAGAGCAAACGTATTGGCTGGTGGTTTGCCCCAAATTTGGCCCCCCTGCCGTAAAGCTCTTCTCAGAGGGAGAAGAAGTCACTCTCACATGCAGACATTTAGGAGAGGGTCACCTTTGGTTCATCAAGTCAAACCGAACAGAGGGAAGAATCTTTAGTGCAACGCCTGATGTGAACATGAGCAGAGTGAGCCGCTACACTAACGGGAGCCTTCTTATCTCTAATGCCTCACTGGAAGACACAGGGGAGTACTGGTGTGCAGTCATTGACGCATATTATCGGTGTGTATCGGCCAGCAGAACTCTTGTAAAGTACAGAGAGCCCTTTGGGCTTCCCTCCACCTTCTACATAGTGAGATGCTCAGTGCTCAGTGTTCTGCTGCTGATGCTCTGTGTTGCTGTAGTCGCTGTGAACCAGAGGATCAGGAGATGAGAGCAGCTTTCAGCTCACAGAGAGATTTAATATGCATATGTTCATTTCATCATTGTCTTTAATACAGTGTGTTATAGACTTGATTTTAAAACAACGGATGTTAGACATTCAGGCAAATAAAACATTTGAACACAAAAGACAGAGATTACAAAAACAAACAACATATTCTCAGTGTGTGATATTATTAAGATTATTATTATTGCTAAATGAAACAAAGTAAAAAAGTAAGAGGTGAAATATAAGATGGGAAATAAGACAAATACCCAACGATTATAATAGAAAATAATAAAACCGAGTTAAAAGATTTTGAAGGTTAGAAGTCAACCTTTGATTATGATGTCCTTGCAGGCGTCCATATTAGTTAGTTTTGTATATATACATATATACTGTATATAAAATAATATTGTCTTATATTATACATATTTTGTTTTTATTGTGGATCTGTGTGATTATAGGGATCAGTTCTTTGGTCTGCACCCTGACCCACAGGAGGGGGCTCCGCTGTTATGTCAATATTTTTTTAACATGTTGGTAATTCCCATTTTAACATTACTACACTTAAGGTCTTTTCTTTCTTAATGATTTCACCTTTACCATTTTATCATAAACCAAATGATTGTGATTTATTTTTATATTACATGTGAAGGAACTTGACTTCGTCTTTTATGCATTCATATTTGTATCTTGTAGTGTTGTCATACATGTTAATATACCTTGGTCTATATCAGTCTATAGTCAATTGTCTGAATAATAAAGGTTACAAATAAATTAAAGCAAACTTTTTTTTATTGTGAATTTGGATTTTGATTATTATAAGCAACATAATGCTCAGTATGTAAAGGTTTCTTATGTTGAATTTCAGAACAGATTAACAACATCCACAAATATCACTTTTAGCGCTGCCTGTACTACTGATTGCATTTTACTGCATTTCATTACTCAGTATTCCTTGATGCTGCTTTTTATATTTTTTGTATACAGGGCACACATGTAGGCTATAAGAAGGTTACAGAAACAAGTCTGGATACATGAAAGAAGATTCAGGAGACTTTGATGATTTACACAGAAGCATTTAATGAAATCTAGAGCGAGGAGAATTAGATTAAGCAGTACAATTTACCACAGTGTAGTGTCATGTAGTACCAGCCCAACACTGTAATCCAAGCTACTGAAGGACCCCCTTGCCGCTCAGTAGTGGGATCGCGCCTGTGAATAGACGCTGTAGTTGCGGCATTAGTAAAACAGCAAACCCAGTCTTTTTACACTATTTCTACTGTTCAACAAACTGCTGGAACAACACACACACTCAACAACAATGTTACAATACATGTATGTTACAGCAGCTTCATCACTGCTGCTTTACTTTCTTGTCTCCATTGAAACCTTCAGAAACCAGTTGTGTTTGTTTGTCCTACAGCGCCTCCACCTGGAGGAGAGGATGACCATCAATCACAGCAGTCAAAGCAGCACTACAGTTACAGTAAACTAACAGGGTTTCTTTCACTCATTCAATCAACTTGATGGAGAAAAGAAATTCCTCCTTTTGACTTGATAGGCTTTTTTACAGAAGATATTTTGATCTGTAAATAATCAAATGAAAAATGAAAAACAAATTAGAAAAGGGGGGTAGGACCAGAATGTTTTTTTAAAATCTTCTTCCTACTCCTTTTTAAACATGTTGAATCAGTTACTGTAATTTTGAAAAAAAAATTGTTTGTGGTTTTCTTGCCTGTAGTGAAATGTTCTTTGTTTTTAACATGAAAATAAACCCAAACCAAGGGGAAAACACTGCAAGTTTACAAACTCATTAACTGGTTCAATCCAGAGCTAACAAGCTAACCTGAAAAGCAGAACAGGGGATTTAAACACATTGGTTAGTGTGACAATATGCTCCAGGTGAGGATTGAACCCACAACATCAGCATTGCTCTACAACATACTGTCTTTTAAGTACCACACGCTGACAGATTGCACCACCGGAGCTAAATAGCCTTACGATTAACCTGTGATCACCCCTGTTGCTGCTGGTTTGATACTGTATAAGACTTATCACACACTCCAGTCTGTCTCTGACTTTATCGTTTCAAATATTTTTATAATAATATATATATTATATATAATATTTTCACCTGGTGAAGAGAAGCAATGGCCATCAATCCCAGCAGTCAATGTGGCACCACAGATACAGTAAACAGGGTTTCTTTCACTCATTCAATCAACTTGATGGAGAAGAGAAATTCATCCAGGAATGACTTCCTTTTGATTTGATAGGCCTGTGAAAAAAGCCTGTTGGATTATTTGGGCTAACATTTATTTGGGAAGAATATTAAATAGCTCATTATTATACTGTGTAGTCGAATCATGTTCTCACTAAAAACTAAACAATGATGATGAATCAGAGCTAACAAGCTATAGGTGTAAAAAAGCATCTTAGCAGCAGGACAGGTGATGTGAACACATTGGTTAGTGTAACAATATGCTCCAGGTGAGGCTTGAACTCACAACCTCAGTATTGCTCTATAGTGTACTGTCTTACAAGTACAGCACACTGACCAATTGCACCACTGGAGCTATAGCCCACATACTTACATATGACCTGTGATCACCTTTTGTGTGTGTGTGTTGCTGTTGTGGCTGCTGGTTTGATACTGTATAAGACAATTTATCATATCATAATTAACACCTCACTTTCATGCAGACAACAGCTGAATCAAAGTCAGTAAAGTTCTTTATGCAAGTTGAGATTACATCAGTACTGCTGGTAAACACAGGAGGAGCTCAAGTGATACTAATAGCAAAGAACAACTCTTTACCTAGATGTCCTTTTACTGAGTGCTTCGGTTTTTCTCTGTTATCAAGGAAAAATAATTTGGGCATTTTGGGCCTTTATTAGATAGGAAAGCTGAAGACAGGAAAGTGAAGAGAGAGGGGGAATGACATGCAGCAAAGCAACGGGTCGGACTCAAACCCCAACAATCCCATTTTAAATTACAAATAAAAAGTGGTGAAAAGAACTATAATTGAATACAGTTAATAGCCATCTTCAATTGATTATTTACACATCAAAATGTCTTCTGTGAAAATGGCCTATCAAGTCAAAAGGAAATCATTCCTAGAGGAATTTCTCTTCTCCATCAAGTTGACTGAATGAGTTTACTGTATCTGTGGCACTGTATTGACTGCTGGTATTGACGGTCATTGCTTGTGTATCCTCTAAAAGGATATGAAACATTCTAGGAATTTCAAAAAACAAGTATGCGGCAAATACATTAAAAAACAGAATCATGTGTAGGCTACTGATGTTTGAACAGTTAATCAACAGAGTCACTGTCTACTTCCATATCTGTTATCATGATGACACTGAGAATGATACAGACTGGTATGAAATTAGCCGCATTTGGGCCCGTTAGAATAGCCGGCCAAGAAATATACGACAGTAAGTGAATATATTGATGATGAAAACAACAATAATGATAGTGGCAATGATGATGGTTATAATAAGCAGAATATAAACGAACAATAATAAAAAGATGAAGTTGATGAGGAGGAGGATGATTTGCATAGAGGTGTTTCGTGACTTAAACCTCGGGCCGAAGTATGAACCCCCAAAAAGAACGTGGCGAGAACTGGGTGAACGAAACGTTACTATATGATGTCATGGTGAAACATAATGATACCGCGTATAATGGAATTAGGCCGCAATTGAGGCCGTCAAGAGTAGCAGACCAGGAAAAGGATACGGCAGGAAATGAATGGATGATGATGATGATGATGATGATGATGATGGCATAGATAAGACAGAACGAGGCAAGTGAAGACAAAGATAGGGAGGATGCAGATGACGATGATTACATGGAAGAGTTTCGCAATTTAAACCTCGGCTGCTGCGTCCGGGTTAGGCTACCCTGGATGTCGGCATGGCGACTTAAGCCTCGGCCGCTGCGGCCGGGTTAGGCTACTCTGGATGTCGGCATGGCGACTTAAGCCTCGGTTGCTGCAACCGGGTTTGACTGCGCTTAATGTCGGGCATGGCGACTTGAACCTCAGCTGCTGCGTCCGGGTTGGCCCGTTCTTATCCTCGGCTGCTGCATCCGGGTTAGTCTTGTCCTCGGCTGCTGCGTCCGGGTTAGTCTTGTCCTTGGCTGCTGCGTCCGGGTTAGTCTTGTCCTCGGCTGCTGCGTCCGGGTTAGTCTTGTCCTCAGCTGCTGCGTCCAGGTTTTTATTTATTCATTTTGATTTATATACGTATGACCGTTGCCCGGTGTACGGGTGCGTAATTAAGAATAAAGCATGAGAAGATGAGATGCTGACAGACAATCACAATGATCGATGCAAATCACTCAATGAATGAATCAGAGATCATAAACACGCCACCACCAGTTATATGCATGCTTACTAGGATTATGAGATCTCTGGGTTGCGAGGATGTTGCCGATGTCGGGACGAATGTAAGAGACTAAATAGAGGAAGACCATCTGCCGAGATGTTGCAGGGACGTACATGAATGCCTTGATAATCCCCATGGAAGCCACCCCATTCTGAATACTTAGAAGATTCTACCCGAAGTTAGCTGGGAAAACCTCTAGTATGAGCCTGGCAATGAGTAGTTGATCATAGATTAAAGCGCAGAGTAGAGTCTGCGTGTAAATGAAAAGAAGCAGCGTCTCCGCATTTTGAAAGTTAGTGTTGTAAGGAGTATACTTGATGAGGTTAGCTACGTACAAGGTCAGTGAAAATGTCAGTTAATGCACTGCATATATAAGTTACATGTGGTATTTTACCCATGTTGCTAGAAAACCAGGTGAACATGCAGAATATGCAGTCTAGCTGCAAAGACATCGTGTAAAACATGCGCATAATGAGACATTGATATGATGAGATCCATAGGGTGTAGCAAATAGAATTCCATTGCAAGATTAATGCTGTTTAACATAATGCAGAGATGAACTGTACGACTTGTTGCCAAATTCGATCAATGGCATAAGACAATAACGACCACAGTTTGCCCTGTAAGGTGGACTACCCCCACCTAACGTAGGATAGGGATTCCCCAAAACTTAACTAGCCAAAGAAAAACCAGTGCCACACAGGTATAGTTAACATAGTGCCTTAGTAGTACCCAGATACCAACTGACACTAGAGTGGCTAAGACATAGAAGCCATCTGCACGATGACGATTATGTGAAGCAAGTGAATGCCGACCACGACAATTTAAATGTGTCGACATGCCTAAAGTAATCTTTAATAAGATAGAAAGTCTGGGTAGATACAGAAAATACTCACCTTCAGCGGGCATCGCAGAATCTAGGTAAAAGTAAACGAAACAGACATAGGATACTGCAAGAAGGATCAATGAAATAGGAGGCTGCGATGACCACAAAGCAGACATGAGGTCACACGACCCATATGCACCATGCTGAGGTTGGCGCGCCCATGAGTAAGAACCTTTAATGATGCAAGACCAACCGCCGAGATCAGCCATGACCAAAATATGGCGTAGTGATTAGACACCGGGGCTGCCACTGGTTCCGACATGTGTACCGGGAATCAGTCAGAATCGGATTTGCAGGACTCGCACAAATATATTGCCAACATAGGAAAGTCAGTGGAAATGAACAACTCTAATTTTTTTAAATAAAGTAATAAAACGTAAAACTCGATGAGGCCCCCGCAGATATAAGATAAAATAAAGGAAATAGCTGATGCGAGCAATGCAGCTTGTTAGATAGATCGTCAACAGTAATTAAACTTGTCAAACAACGATGTGACGCCACCGTACAATATGAATATTGTGCTGAGTATACTTGCCTTGAAGACCATACAAGAATATTATGAACGTGCGCTACCCAACCGTGAGTGAGCATAAGCACGAACAATAGCAACCAGGCAAACGACGATGAGTGGAATTTGTACAAATGCAGAATATAAGAGCCATGTGCTTTTGCTGACGTCAGCATGACTACTGACAATACGCGACAACCCTGAACAACGTGTCATTCAATGGCGGGAAAAGAATCTTGCCCCTGCCCGAGTAGCAGAACATACTTCAAACCCAGAAACGTTGCGAATATGGGACAAAAACACAAACCTCCTATGCCCATTCAAATCTAACAAGCACTCACCCGAGGTAGCATTCCAGTGACTGCTATAGCTGACGTCACGTGCCCAGTAATTTACAGCTGAAGCATTGAAGACTTAATTAGTACATCTTATATGCAGAAACTCAACAATGTAGAGATGCTCCATGCCACACGGTGTGCTCCATACGTATTTATGGAAAAAGGCTGCCGGTAGCTGGTAAGATAAATAACTATGGTTAAATAGCATTATAGGTAGCAACAATACCCCTTACCGACATTAAGTCCTAGCAAGTAACTTTAATCTCCGTCTCAGGGAAAATGAAATGATTGAGTTTACCCATGCACCCACCAGATGACTACTAACGTCGGATGGCAGCTCGTACTGCGACCACGTAGCAAGCTCAGATTGCCGCACGCAGTAGCGCACGGCCCTAACCATATAATATACAGTCCATGGTCCTAACATACTTCCCTGACACCTACCAGGCCTAATACATCCATGGGCCAGAGCAACCTCAGGTGTTAAACCGAAACCACCCTAAGGGTGCAAGTAAATGCGCACGAGAATGTAAAACGTCACTGAAATGATAGAGCACGCTACAAAGGATGTCGGAGAAGATAAAAAGCATCTTACACAGTGAGCCCATAGAGAAAAGACGTGCCTGCCTAAGTGCGCAATTACCGTGAAGCATGAAGAGAAGTAAAATCGACGGCCCCGGCTGACGCTATCATAGAATGTACGGTAAATACGTCCCAGAGGCGCAGCGGAATCTACGGCAGAAACCAGAGTTTAGACGGCGCCCGGACTCCAGGGCACAACACCCAGATCCGCATTACAGGTGGGCGGAAAAATTAATGAACAAAACATGCCCGATGAGATACTTAACTTCGAAGGGTTGGATGATCAAGCGGAGTCGACACACCGGCCCGAAATACGTTCAACGTCGCGGCCGAGAGTGGGCGGCTGGAGGCCAGCTGAGCAGGTCAGAGCGGGCCGTGTGGCGAGACAGGTGCAGCGAACGAGCAAAATCCCCAGGACCGCAGCTGAGTGAAAATAACTTCTGGAGTGAAATTGCTCTGGCAGGTTGCCACCATTGCACCCGCGGTGCATGCCCCACAGATGCGGAAAAAAACGCGTGCAGGATGAGAGCGAGAGAAAAAATATCTTATAGGATAGGCATCGCCGCTATCAACGCGAGACACGGCCGTGAAAAGGTGAATTGGTGCTCGTATCCTGAAATGACAACTGAGCAGCAGAGAGAGAGACAGGTTTAAAACATGGAAGTCGTGCAGTGATTGGCTCGTGAATTTCATGGCCGCTTCTGATTGGTTAAGACTAAAGCGAACACCTCTACAGCTGATTCATTCAGTGTAGTGAGGAGTGATTATGTTTAGGAAGTCATCCTGAAAGAATTTGCGCTCAGCTCCATTTGTGCCAGTTTCTGTGACAAATGGTTTGCGAAAAAATTAACATTGAACTTACATGAAATGTTTGCATTCTGCATAATTCTCTGCACACCCATTACTCTCTGTGAAATATCTCACAAACTCTTCACTCAACACCCCAGCTAACAACTTTTGGTTCCCAGAACGTTCTGGGAACGTTTGTTTTTGGTTGCGCGAATGTTCCCTGTTTGGAAGTTGGATCGAACTTTCTCCGAATGTTCCCAGAACGTTGCGTTCTTTTTTATATTCCCGTAACCTTTAACAAACTTTAACAACAATGATACCAATTTTATTATTACTTTAAACCGTCTGCATGAGCAGGAATGAATGAACAGGCAAACTTGATGGGATTTAAAACTTTAATATACAATATACAAAGAAGAATAAACAAAATACAAAATGGATTAATAGTGCAAATGTATTGTGCAAGATGCATATTGGAATGATAAAGTATGTAATGTGTAGGTGAATGGCCAAAGTGGGGATGACCCCACTTATCATGAGTTCAGGAGAGTGATGGCAGTGGGAAAGAAGATGTTCTTGTGTCTGGTTGTTTTTGTGTGCAGGGATCTGTAGTGCCCGCCAGAGGGGAGGAGGCAGGAGGATGCCAGCAGTGTAGAAGATGGCCAACAGCTCTTGCTTCTGCAAAAAAAAAAAAAAAAATAGAGCTCCATGTTTTTGAAGGCTCAGTCCTTATCAGCTGACCTAAAAAGAAAGAAACAAAAGTTTGATATGTCATACTAAGAATAAACACATTAACAAAAGCAAGACAAATTGCCTAACTAACAACCCTGTTTTTATTCTGATCACAAATATTGATAATTTTTGATTATTATTAACATCACAGAAGAATTTCAATTTACCGTCTGTGTGGGGCAAACTTCAGCACTTGCCCAATCAAGTCCTCCGCGTCTGCTGCAGTCAGTTTTTCTGGGAGACCGCTAGAGTAGAAGTCAAAATGAAGCAAAGTTATAAGTCAAATTAAAACCTCTTATCACCCAAGCTAAGCATAATACAGATGTGAACAATAAAATAACCCCTGCCTGTTATAACCCGGTAGATCGTCAGGTCCTGGAAGGCCTTCTTTCCCTTTCTGCCCCGCAGGATATACAGTTTTAGAACATCATTGGTTGCCACTCGCCGTAGTATGCAACGGATGGCAGTACCTCCGGTCGAACCTCCGGGCTTGTCAGGAAAAGTTGATGTAAAACGTATAGCAACACAAATTATACACGTGGAACATAGTGGAGAGCTTGTACAATCTCATTTTGTAAGAGTAGTCAGTTCTGTTATAATTTAAGTTATGCAAAAGCCACTGTACCTTCAACTGGGTCCCAAGATGACGTGGCAGGCCGAGCTTGCGTTACAATAGACCAATCCAGCTCTGGGGAACCAGCTGGTTTCCTGTGGGGTGTTGACTCATCTAAAAAGAAAGTAGATATGAATATTTGTCAGTTAATTTATGGTAGGTTTCTTGCAATCGCCATTGCAAAACATGAACCTACTCTGTTACATTAGACAATCGGCAAAAAAAAAAAAAAAAAAATAAACTTACTTGGTGGAGGCATTGATGTCTACTGACCTGAAAATAGGCAAGAAGAGACAAACACATCAGAACAGTCACATGAGAAGCACCAGGTTGAGTGTCAGTAGTTCCATGGTAGGAATATGACTCTGGTTTCTTAAATGCATGTATAAATGTTAACTTACGGACAGGGCTTCCAGACACACGCTCCGTCCTGGAACGCTTTCTTGCTTGTGGAACGGATTCATCTGAAATAAAAGACCATACAATTTGTAGTGATTGCAAAAATAATATTTGAATGTATACAGTCAGTGTAAACATTGTATGTGACAGCATGTCTCAGGACTTTTGCATTGTAGCCCAGAGACTTTCTAATGGGGAGACACAGCATCCATAGAAATGCATGGGATTAGTTTGTAAAGCCAGTATGGCAGCTGTGTAGCCTACACATATTCTGCCCAAAGTACGTTGCAAGGTGGCCGCCGAGTGACTTGCCTAAAATGACTGATTGTACTGGCTATCATGTATGTACTGTACACTAAAACTAATTGAAAGAACTGTTATGTCTTATTTGTAACAACAACGCAAGCAGGTTAACACAATGACACAAAACATACAATGCGGCAAAGCATACATGTCGTGCACAGCAGCAAACAAAGCGCAATATATATGCAGTCCATTTAAAGTGTAACTCTCGCCAAAATGCAACCTAGGATCTTTTTGTGAATGTACCAGAGTCAAACTTTCTTTAAAAGCATAATTAGGATGGAAACACTACTTTTAAGATTGATCGTATTGTCGTTTTCGGGTCAAATGGCCTTTTGAATGGGAGAACTAGGGGCTACTTTTATCCCATCAAAATCACTATATGTAAAACACTAAGAAGGCTCGACACAACATGAAACTTTGCCAAAGTCTCACCAGGGGATTTACACATGAACTCGACCATTGAGAACATTGTTTGTGCACAAAGAGTTTACCAAAAAGACTCGCTGCTTGACTGGCAAGATGGCGACGAGGGGAAAAACAAATGCTGAAGTGAGTTGTTGAACCTTTTTTGGTCAACCTGATCAAAACCAGAATATAACAAAGCACCATGAGGGAAAGGGCTCACGGTTAAACCCAAACCGTTGCATTACAACCATAACATCATGAAACAGTAACGTATTTTACTTACTTTTTCGTGAGATCGTTTGGCGAAGCAAATTGAATCTTCTTTGTCCGTGTATCAAACGGAAGTCAGGAGGACAGGACTTGAATCAGTCACCTGAGAGCACAGGCACGGTCTTCCCCTACTGGCGGGGGGGGTGTAACGGCTGGATTTAAACACTGAACTGAGCCACTTGTTAGAAGTGAAATGAAAGAAGTGAATTTTCTTAATAGTGAAAATCAATAGATTCTTGTTTTAAGTATTTTCACCTAATACAGTTAAAAAACGAAATCAAGCACAAAAGTATAGTTTTTAGCAAAATTTATATCAGCCTAAAAATAAATATATTAACTTGCTATGTTGTTTATCTTACTTAGATTTTTTAAGACCAATCATTTTTGAGTGAATCTAAATCAAGTAGCTGCAAACCTTTTATATGCTACTTCAAAAACTTAAATATAGCTGGTTTAAATAAACATTTCAAAACCACACTCAGAACAACCAAAAACAACCAAAAACAACCAAACGGGAACGTTGTGTTGAGGTAACAGTGCAACCACAGGAGAACGTTTCAGTTGGTTGGTTCCCCTCAGGGTTATAACGTTCCCTAAACGTTAGTTTTTGGTTTGGTTCAAACTAACCTTTAATGTTCCCTAAACGTTCTGTGTTAGTGGGGACATGCATCGGTACACAAGCGGTTCCCGGGTAATCCGGTTTTGAAATTGCAATACAATTTCTACATGTTCTCCAACTTTGGGCCAAAATTATAATGTATTCTCATGTAAACTATTTATGTCAGCACAGACATTTTTGTAAATTGCTTAGCCAGTGTATCCCACCATAATGGTTATTATATTGCCAGATTCCAGAAAATCCCACTTACTTATATATATCCCACTTAGAAATATGAATATATATTTCTACTGGTACTTAGTGACGTTAATGCAAAAATATAAAGAAAAAACTATTCAACCTGTGTGTACATGGTTAAAATTCTGAAGTGCAAAATAGTTCAGGCTACAGCACAAATATTTCCATCCATAGATAAGAATAATCAAGTCTAACCTCTGAATTTCTTTTCAAAGTGCACCAGATTGATGCATTTAAACGTTAAAATAGGCAACATTTTCTTACAGGGAAGCATGCCATGGACCCCCCCTAGGGGGGCTTGTGCCCCAGTGCAGCTCTAGGTCTAGTGACGCCCCTGGGGCAGTGTCCCCATTTTATGTTTTACAAAGACAAAAACATTACCTGATTTTGTCTCAGAAATCTGGTCACCTTAAGATAAGTCTCTCAGAGGTGTTGAGTAACGTTAAAACAAAACCTTTTTCACCCCCGGTGCTGAAAACACTGAGGTGAAATATACTGTGATATTGTTAGCTGCTGGCCAATGTTAGCTTGCTTGCTCGCTAACTGTTCAACTAAGCTATCTAATGTTAGCTACCAATACAAATCGAATGAAGAAAACGTAATTATGTGGGGGAAACTGCAGCTATTTTATCAGAATGACATGAATAAACGTTACTAAAGTAACAAGAATAATACTGTAATGGATAAACCTATCCGTGAACAGATCTATTTTAATCGCCAGTTAAACTACAACTCCCACAATGCAACTACACAACGTCATCACAAGTCCGTGTTTACATCCATTGTTTTAATTGAGAGACCCCTAGCGGCAGAAAATTACATATTGTACGTTTAACTGGGACACTTGAATACAACGGAGGCCTCCTTAGTGCTATTAATAACACCTGTGGTTTTCCCACAAAGACAAGCCAAACCGTCCGCTCTGAAAAAGGCCCATGGTCACGATGTGTGCGTCCAGCTGTTGAAGGCTGGCCATTTTGTGAGGAAAATGCCTTTCCACCTTTCAGGTGGCATTTAGGACTGTGTAGGACTGTAAATGTAGATAATAAGCCAAAAGAAATGATAAAAAGGTCAAAGTTACAATGAGGTCAGCTGTTTTTAACACAAGACAATAAGTTTGTTAGCTAAAACAGGGGACCCCAAACTTTCCTTTCCTGAGCAACATTAACCAGCTCCGACTGGGGGATCCCGAGGCGTTCCCAGGCCAGGTTGGAGATATAATCCCTCCACCTAGTCCTGGGTCTTCCCCGAGGCCTCCTCCCAGCTGGACGTGCCTGGAACACCTCCCTAGGGAGGCGCCCAGGGGACATCCTTACCAGATGCCCGAACCACCTCAACTGGCTCCTTTCGACGGGAAGGAGCAGTGGCTCTACTCCAAGCTCCTCACGGATGACTGAGCTTCTCACCCTATCTCTAAGGGAGACGCCAGCCACCCTCCTGAGGAAACCCATTTTGGCCGCTTGTACCCAGGATCTCGTTCTTTCGGTCATGACCCAGCCTTTATGACCATAGGTGAGGGTAGGAACGAAAACTGACCGGTAGATCGAGAGCTTCGCCTTCTGGCTCAGCTGTCTTTTTGTCACAATGGTGCGATAAATTGAAATTGTAATACTGCACCCACTGCGCCGATTCTCCGACCAATCTCCCACTCCATTGTCCCCTCACTCGCGAACAAAACCCCAAGGTACTTGAACTCCTTCACTTGGGGTAAGGACTTATTCCCTACCTGGAGTAGGCACTCCATCGGTTTCCTTCTGAGAACCATGACCTCAGATTTAGAGGTGCTGATCCTCATCCCAACCGCTTCACACTCGGCTGCGAACTGATCCAGTGAGTGCTGAAGGTCGCAGGCCGATGATGCCATCAGGAACACATCATCTGCAAAGAGCAGCGAGCCTAGCCCACCGAACCGCAACCCCTCCCCACCCCGACTACACCTTGATATCCTGTCCATAAATATTAAAAATAGGATTGGTGACAAAGCGCAGCCCCGGCGGAGGCCAACCCTCACCTGAAACAAGTCCAACTTACTGCCGAGAACTCGGACACAGCTCTCACTATGGTCGTACAAAGATTGGATGGCCCTGAGAAGAGACCCCCTCACCCCATACTCCCACAGCACCTCCCAAAGTATCTCCCGGGGGACCCGGTCATACGCCTTTTTCAGATCCACAAAACACATGTAGATCGGTTGGGCATACTCCCAGGCTCCCTCCAGGATCCTTGCGAGAGTGAAGAGCTGGTCCGTTGTTCCACGACCAGGACGGAATCCGAATTGTTCCTCTTCAACCCGAGGTTCGACTATCGGCCGAACCCTCCTTTCCAGAACCTTGGAGTAGACTTTACCAGGGAGGCTGAGAAGTGTGATACCCCTGTAATTGGCACACACCCTCTGGTCCCCCTTTTTGAAAAGGGGAACCACCACCCCGGTCTGCCACTCCTTTGGCACTGTCCCAGACTTCCACGCAATTTTGAAGAGGCGTGTCAACCAGGACAGCCCCTCCACACCCAGAGCCTTGAGCATTTCTGGACGGATCTCATCAATCCCAGGGGCTTTGCCACTGTGGAGTTGTTTGACTACAGCAGTGACTTCCGCCTGGGAAATTGACAATGATCCCCCATCATCCTCCAGCTCTGCCTCTAACATAGAGGGCATATTAGTCGGATTCAGGAGTTCCTCAAAGTGCTCCTTCCACCGCCCTATTACCTCCTCAGTTGAGGTCAACAGTGTCCCATCCTTACTGTACACAGCTTGGATGGTTCCCCGCTTCCCCCTCCTGAGGTGGCGAACAGTTTTCCAGAAGCACCTTGGTGCCAACCAAAAGTCCTTCTCCATGTCTTCTCCAAACTTCTCCCACACCCGTTGCTTTGCCTCTTTCACGGCAGAGGCTGCAGCCCTTCGGTACCCTGTAACTGCCTGCGGAGTCCTCTGGGATAACATTTCCCGGAAAGACTCCTTCTTCAGTCGGCTTCCCTGACCACCGGTGTCCACCACGGTGTTCGTGGGTTACCGCCCCTTGAGGTACCTAAGACCCTAAGACAACAGCTCCTCACCGCAGCTTCAGCAATGGAAACTTTGAACATTGTCCACTCGGGGTTCAATGCCCCCAGCCTCCACAGGGATGCACGAAAAGCTCCGCCGGAGGTGTGAGTTGAAAGTCTGTCGGACAGGGGCCTCCTCCAGACGTTCCCAATTTACCCGCACTACCCGTTTGGGCTTACCATGTCAGTCCAGAGTCTTCCCCCACCCCCTGACCCAACTCCCCACCAGATGGTGATCAGTTGACAGCTCCGCCCCTCTCTTCACAGTGTCCAAAACATACGGCCTCAGATCAGATGAAACGATTATAAAATTGATCATTGACCTTTGGCCTAGGGTGCTCTGGTACCAAGTACACTTATGAGCATCCCTATATTCGAACATGGTATTTGTTATAGAAAATCCATGACTAGCACAGAAGTCCAACAACAAACAACCACTCCACAGATGGATGGATGGATGGAGACTTCTTGTCTATTTTGGCCCCGCCTTGCTTGTTGCAGCGGCAAACTCATCGCTTGTCGCTGGCAAATGGCCACTTCCATTGAAAATGAATGGTAGCCTGTCACTTTGTCTCTGTCTCTTGTAGCTCTTGGATTACAGACGTGCGCCACAGCACCCGGCGAGATATGTCTTCCTTCGTAGAGGCTTAGGGCTTTTACACACGTGATGCCATCATTAGCACGCTCCAGCGGCATCTGGCAACAAAAATACTAAATATTGAAAGGCTGATTCTTTTGGAAAACTGACAGATCTCACAATAAGAACTCAAAAAACATTAATATCTGTAATCAATTAACGACAACGACGATCCTGGCTGTCCTCTTTCTGATGTCTCATATTTCAGCATTTTCTTTCTTTATTTGGGAAACAAAAAGCAGTTTGTCCTGTCAGAGAGGAAACTATAATTTTACATATTATACAAGTCAAAAAGAATACAAAATATATGTAACATATTTTACTGGGGATGTAACAATATATGGTGATCACAATACAACGTGACAATAAAAATGAGCAGCTGAAAGTGGATCTCAATGTGGACATATTTTCTTTATTTGAATAATAACATAATACATAATACAAAAACCCTAATAACATGATGAGGTTTAAAAAGCACTTTAAGCTTTTCTGGATTCTAAACTTGTCAGACTGGTAATATGTTGCTAATATGTGAGCCTTTGGTTTATTTAGTAAAGCCTGGTTCAGACACACAGCTGCTTCCAGTTGTTGCCTGATCAGGCCTCTTGTCAGGACTTTGTGGATTTGTACACACCAAGCTCTGGAACACCTCCTGACTCCTGTTTCCTTCCTGTGTGTGAAGGTGCTACAGCTCACACCTTTATTTCAATCAGGAGAGACTTCGTTGCAGATATGCAAGATTTATTTGTATGTTACATATGCAAAATATGAATTGTACATAGTCTTTGGAGATTAGACTCCATCGTATAAAATGTAGATATATTTTAAAGGGTTTAGGAAAACCCGAAAATATCCCCAATGGAGTCTAGACACTCATGGTGGTGGTGAAAGGGGCATGAAGACCAGAACTAAGGAGTCGAAGGGAGCAGACAGGCGGAAGAAAACCGAGAGTGCCGGGTGAAGATGCCTGGAGGTGGAAGGGGAGGAGGAGGGTCGCACTCTTGCCTGAAATGACAACTGACAGCCGCAGAGGAAAGAACAGATTTAAAACATGGATGTCATGCTGTGATTGGCTTGTAAAATACGAGGCCAAAACTGATTGGTTTAACTGAAAAACGACTCCCTTGAAAACAGCTGATCAGTTTAAGAGAAAAGTGATAAAGTTATTGAAGTCTCCCTGAAAGAATTTAAGTGTTTTGGTTGCAGTAGTATATTTTAGATGTGAGATTAACTGTTGTGCTGAGCTGCATGTTGTTGAAGTGAACAACAAGAAAAGGTTTTAAATGAAGAAGACTCGTTCACTTTTGTGTTATGTATATATATATATATATGTTTGAACAAGTTGTAATTCTTATCCATGTAAAATAATATGAGTTGGTGTTCTACAGTGTAGTACATTATTCCTTATAGGTTTACAGTTTTCACCGATTGCTTATACACACTGAAATCAAAAGTATTACTTACACAATTATCAAAACCTTACACTCAAGGAGCAAAACATTGGCCTAGATGTGCACCACTATAAGCACAATGTCTATGGAGGAAATATTTATTCATAATTCAAATTGAAAGTCCAAAGAGAAATTGAAAGTCCAAAGGGAAAACAAAGCAAGATCAAATTAAATTTTTTTTAATTTTTTTTTAATTTTCCATTTGGCTTTGGCTTTTGAATTTAATATTTGGCTTTTGAATTTCAATTCATCATTGGCTTTTAATTTTCATTTAATATTTGGCTTTTGAATTTCAATTTAACATTGGATTTTAATTTTCAGTTGGCTTTTGAATTTCAATTTAACATTGGATTTTAATTTTCATTTAATATTTGGCTTTTGAATTTCAATTTAACATTGGATTTTAATTTTTAGTTGGCTTTTGAATTTCAATTTAACATTGGATTTTAATTTTCATTTAATATTTGGCTTTTGAATTTCAATTTAACATTGGATTTTAATTTTCATTTAATATTTGGCTTTTGAATTTCAATTTAACATTGGATTTTAATTTTCATTTGGCTTTTGAATTTCAATTTAACATTGGATTTTAATTTTCATTTAATATTTGGCTTTTGAATTTCAATTTAACATTGGATTTTAATTTTCATTTAACATTTGGCTTTTGAATTTCCATTTAACATTGCCTTTTCATTTGGACTTGACACATGTCAATGTAAATGAGGAGGCGTGGCCCAAAGGCTGGTGGGAGGGTCTGAAACGAAAGGGGTGCAGAGGCACCTTATGAGCAGCAGGGGGAGCAGACTGCTGAGGAGCACACTGTTAAGCATCTGTCTGTCAAGGCCACACCCCCACCCTCCACCTTGAACCCCCTCTCTCCTCCTCAATAGCTACAGACACAGAAATGGCACATACTAAGGAAAGAGACTTCAGATACAGTATAAGGGGGGCCACTAAAGTCTATATAAAAGCATCCAAAGAACACCATGTCATGGGACCTTTAAGACCTCAACGATGAAAAGTTATTAGAAGCAAAACCTTTCGTCCAAAGGTGTGGATGTGGCATGGTGGCCATTTTGAGCATTTATCGATGAACAAAGAAGTTGTTGTGACTTGAGTGTACGTTGTCATATCTGCCCGAAATTTCTCACGATTGACAAAGGTCCAGGCCTGAGGACATGTAAGTCAAAATTGACTTTTGGTCATAGTGGCAACATAGCTGGCAACAGGAAATCAGCCTTACATGAGAAACATCATCCGATTTACATGAAACTTATAATGTGTGGTCTACATGTGATATTGAGCCCCCCCTATACTTTAACCACGCCCATGTACTCAGGCCACGCCCCTTTCATAACATTTGAACCGTTTAAGGTAGAGTCTTGTGGGAGGTGTCATTGAACTCAGCAGAGTTCCTTCTTCATTGGTGATGGTTTGGCCCGCCCCCATATTCTTAAGCCACTCCCCCTTTTGCAGTGTCTAAGTGTCGCGCAAATGCACGGCCGCAAGGAGCGGCGTCCGCCAGTAACCCTGACGTGCAAGGAGGTGTGAGGGCCCGTTCAATGCTGCTTGCAGCTTTAATTGTAATTGTAAACTGTACTGGATACAGTATTTTATGTTTGTCTGTTGTTTGCTGAGCTAACAGTATTATGCACACTACTGTTGTAGCTGTATGAAAACTGGGACATGTTTTGTTGTGATTCTCCATGTTGACATGTTGACTGATTTGGGTATATGGAAAGAAATAAATTACATTTTCTTCAGTCTGCAGCATTGGTCTTATGTAGTGTTTGTATATTATCACTTTCTCTGTGTATTTCATTTACAGTACTCTAATCACTGAGAAGTAGAATTGCTCAAAGTGTTTTAGGTTAGCAACAGCAGTGCGTAACTGGTTCAAACTGAATTAAGTAAGAGGCATCACTGTGGGATTGTGGGATTGTTCAGGATTGTGGGTAATGAAGTACTTATCCAAGACATTGCGAATAAAAGACGTTTATCTCAAAACAAGGTTGGTGCCCCATGATTTTTGGCGTCTATGAGCATATAGAATCGCTTAGTCAATCGGTTTTAAGTCTACCATTGATGCTTTAAGCCTTGTTTGATTTTGCCAGCAGAGTCAGGTGTTTTGTGGATATAGTTTGAGAATTTGGTTTAGTTTTTACAGTCTTGAGAAAATGGGTGATGGTTTCAAGAAATGTATCTTAGCAATCAAGACATTTACAGTTCTTCCCAATTAGTTACATGCGTTTGCTGAATCCTTTGCTCATTTTCCCAAAACTGTAAACATAAAACCCCTAAAATGGTAAACTCTACAAGTCCCTAGCAAAAGCGAATACTGCATTCAAAACTGTTAAATCTTTGCATCAAAATGACATGCGAACACACACACACACGCTACTATGAATATCCCATCAAGAGGTTTATGCTTTTTGCATTCTCTGTGTTACGCTGTAACCGGTTGTAAAAGATTGTCACAGTAATGTATACCTTCTCAAATATAAATAATATAAATATAAAATATAAACACACAATTGCAGTACAGTAACAAAAACATTGCCATTTATTTCCAAAATGTAGTATTTTTGAACACGTGTTTTGCATGTACCACTTTCCATATCCAAGAGGAGAAAAACCAGGAAAAGGTTTTACTGTCCAAAGATTACAAATGAAAGTGACTAATTCTTTCAAAACTCTAAACACAAAAAGACAAAAACACATGCAAAATGTTGGACAGAAGAAATCAGGCTGCATCCCGCCGCCTATTTTGGTCTGGCCACAGCACCTCATCCATATGTTGGGGACCAAGAAGCTGGTTAAACGGTGATTTGGCTCAGGTTGAGTTGACTGGTGAGACACAGGGGAGGCAAGACAAAGGATCTTGGCCTACATGTGAATCCCAAAGCCAGTTTCACCAAACTCCTACAAGCTGCCACTTCGCAAGATGGAGAAAGTGCATTCAACACGAGGACGGCAAGGCAGACTGGTGGTGAGACAAAGAACTGCTTCACACCTGTGACCAGGTTGCAGTTTTCCCATTGGTCGTCGGGTCCTTGAATGCACCACCCCGCCACTAGGAGGCGGAGGAAGGATAAAAGCTGTCGGCACTGTGTGTTTCTTCGCTTTTTCCACGGTGACTCAAGTCACTACAGGAAGCACTCTAGTCCCGACTAGTTAGCCAGCATCACCTCGCTGGTCGAGTTTTGAGCTGGGTCAAGTTTATATCGGCCTGATGTACAAAGGGGATCCGAGGAAATACCGTCCGAGTATCCCTTCATCTGCAGCGGGTTTAATCAGCCTGGATTCAAGAAAAGGACGGAGTTCTGTTTCTTGTTTTGTTGACCTGGATCACGTTCGTCTCCTGCTCGGGACTAAACGGATCGTTAACCTCTGGCAAGAGGTTTAACTGACAAACGACGCACAGTAAGAGGCTATTACACAGTTCTGGGCAGATATTAGAACTAGTGCGTTTTGTTTTGTTATTAATGAGCAAAGGGTTCGCTACCATTGTTGCCATTAATGTGATCTGATTTAATCATGTACTGGTCCATATGTGATTATTAATCTGTTCTGTGAATGTATAATCGATCAATTATACTGTTTGATTTTGGTTGTGTTAAGTAGCTGGTTTAAAACCGTAAGCGCTACCTGCTTAACCACTCCTTTGACGGATTTTAGTTACTGTTTGCGAGACAATCGCGGAAATCAGCTGTTAGCCACTGAGCTGGCCGTTATAGATAACTAAGATCAGAGTGCCTTTTTCCTTTACTCTTCTTTTCTTTCTTCTCTCTCTCTAACACACACACACACGACACAGGCTAGCCGCGTAGCTCCCGAGCTAAAGCTGTAGGCTAGCTAGGCTAGGAACTAGCTACCATACTGGCTAAGCGTGCGCGTTGCCTAGCAACCCCCCCGGCTTCTTCAGCCCCCTCTCCGTGCGTCCAGCACCACTACCGCCCTCTTGAGGCTAAATAGTTTGTGCAGCTCACAGGAGTAGCCATTTTTGGAGTTGTTTTTGCGTTAGAACTACACTTCGACACCGCCCCCTCCTTTTTCACTCACTCTCTCTCACACACACACTCACACACACACAGACACAGACGTGTCCATGCTGCGTTGCTTTGTTTTTGGTTGTGATATTGTAAAAGGTATATAAGTTTATTATTGAAGGATTATTGATTAGCTACTGATAATTGTGACGTTAATAAATCTTATTATACTTAATTAGCAGTTGCTTGTGATTATTTGTGTACTTGTTGTAATAATTGCTGGTCGATCAGGTCCGTGCTTGGATTCACCCCTTCCTTTATTTCCTTTTTAAAGGATTACCACAGAAATGAGACTGTTCCACAGTTTGATTATTGGTCCCTGACTTGCAGGGTGGTGCCCCGTTTTGATTGTTTGTCGATTTGATACAGTTATTAATAACCATATTCATAACTTTATTAATATTGATAAAACATCTTTGATAATTTTCCAATGATCAAATCTGTACCCTACGAGAATCCTACACACATCACAAGCAATGTTCTCCCTGGCTAAACAGCAAGGAAAGAATCTTCTGGAGTGACGGATCCAGCCGCCAAAAGCCCCCACATTAACTTCACCACATGCATTCCCCATTGCCTGGAGAAGAGGCATGCGTGCGAGGGGATGGCGGTCATACACCTTCCATCGCCATGCTGAAAAAAAACTAATGGTGGGAGGTATAGAACAATAAATTGTGGGTGGTCGATGAACCAGTTGCGGACCAGAGCAGCCCAGTGGAAACTCACGTTGTCCCAGATGACAATATACCTAGGCTGCTCTGGCTCTGCTCGGATGGAATGAGGATGCCATGTTGTGTGTCCAGGAATGTGATGAGAAGGGCGGTGTTGTAGGGACCAAGGTTGGCATGATGATGGAGGACACCTTGCTGGCAAACGGCTGCACACATGGTGATATTCCTTCCACGCTGTCCAGGGACATGTCACAATGTCAACCACATGTCACACATGATCAACCACTGTGGCCCTGATCTCATCTGAGACAACTGTCCTTCCTTGTCCTCGTCCTCCTCTTCCTCCTCCCACTCCTTGACCTCTAGCTCTTGCTTCACCAATAACTTCCATTTTTCTCCAAAACAGGAGAGTTCATCTGAGGCCTTATAGTGCTAAAGCTCTGATTGTGCACAATTCAGCAACTAGTGACACCTGTGAGGAGTGGTTGTTGCCAATATGTGTATAGAACTTGGCATTGTGATTGGTGATGCTTTCCAAAGGGACTACAGAGATTTTAATTTTGAATGTTGTGCCTAATCTAGACAACTGTGTGTAGTGTTTTGCAAAACATGTGATACAGAATTGGACACTGATGGCCAGACGTACTAATGCTTTTGCGCCCACTTCAGGTGTATTTGTTTTGCAACGTGCGTGTAAAAGCATGGCGAGGTATGTACAACTACAGGCCGCAAACAGGCCGCACTGAGGTAAAAAACTGAAAATGGCAAATCGCACTTTTCTGTGTCATGCATATGCATTCACGGGAGGGTCAAGGGGAAAGTGGGAGTTTCTCATAAAGAGATGGGAGGGGAAGCGTGAAGTGCGGCTAATTATGTATTCCGCGGTATGTACAAAAAACGGCTGTGAAATGGCGCCTCTATTTTGCTGTGAAAATTCTCCACCTCTTAAAAGCAGGTGTAAACCAGCCGCAAGCGGGTTTCCTCGCATATGCTTCCTGGTGAAATGGCAGCAGTAATCCAAGCAAGACGAAGACATAGACCAAGGAGACGAGCTGAAAAGATTTTTGTCACAAGGATCACACTTTTTCATTTGAGTGAACACAAAATCATTAAAGGAGAATTCCGGCCAGTTTTTACGTTAATCTTGATCGCTATAGCTACGCGAGTACTTTCGATAGAAAAACCCCCGACCCGAATCAGTGCAGGTAACACGGAGAAGCTGCAGCTACGTACTACAAGCATCCCCTGAGCTAAAACGGCAGTGGTCGGGGCAAGTTTTAGAGTGCCTTTGTGCCTCTTAACAGACACAAAATGCAATTAATATGTCTGTGCCACATGAACAGGGCCCTTACGTGTCAACAAGATACGTTTTCAACTCAGACATTGTTTAAATTCACCTACCCTGGTCCCTGTCTCGATCCTGCCGGTAGCTAGCTTGCCCTGCTAGCTGATAGCCGTTAGCTGCTAGCTGCCGTCCGGTGAGTGTATTCAGACAGGCTTCTGTGATAATCATCCCAATAACAATCCACGGTGCGGCGGTGGTGTGGCTATGTCCTCTAGAGGACAGGTCATGTCACGTCTTGAAGTGTATTCCCCCCTAAAAAAAACAGCTGTTAGCTGCTAGTAAAGGATGCTGATAGCAAGGCTCTCATTGGCTAGCTGTTAGCCAATCAAATTCAAGCAGCTTAGCTTTTTGAATATTAATAAGAACTGGCAGAAATCGAGCTGAGTCTTCCTGCAGGCTTTCTATACCATGCTAGAATGGCTTGAAACAAGGCAACCAAGGCATTTTTTTCACAAAAAGATTTACAGAGTCCATGGTAGAACTTCAGACATTACCATTACCAACTGATTTTTCATTACACTCACAAGATAATGTTATTGTGTACAATAATAATAACAAAAATACATTACAACTTTTGTTTAATAAATGTACCCTAGGAAGAAATTATTTTTCTGATGGAGGTGGAAGATGTATGACCACCAGCCACATGATCACATGTCTCTACTGCAGGGGTGTCAAACATACGGCCTGTAGGCCAGAACGGGCCTGCCAAAGGGTCCAATGAGGCCCACTGGATGACTTTGCAAAGTGTGAAAAATACAGAGAAGTAATAATTCTAATTCTACATTTACCACTTTAATCTCAGAGAATATCCAAGTTCTTTTTCCATAAATTTACAACTTTAACTTAGAAATTCTGAGTTTTTCTCTGAATATTATCCCTCTCTCCTGGGTTCGTAACATTTTATTTTTTCCCTACAATGGCCTTAGAACGCTGTCATAGCAGAAGCAACTTGCGTTTGCCAATATCAAACTGACAAGAAACTCTGTGGCAGATGAAGTTTCTGATCTTTCTGGAGTGGTTTACTGGTCTGGCCCACTTGAGATCAAGTTATGGGGTATGTGGCCCATGGGCTAAAATGAGTTTGTCACCCCTGCTCTACTGGATGCAGTAAATGCTGGATGTCCACAAACAAACAAAAAATGTCCGGACACATCTGCAGGGATGGATGAAGATCAGGCATGCGCGCACGCACACACACACACACACACACACACACACACACACACACACACACACACACACACACACACACACACACACACACACACAGGCAGTGATGGTTTCTGTTGAACTAATTTCTTCATTGTTTATATTTCTCAGTGGCTATTAGAGAGGTGCTGAAAGGGGTTGTTGCAGAGAATTTGTAGGACTTTGTGTTGTAGTTCCCTCAGATTGCCAGTAGAGGTCGATGCAAATTAAGGGTTACCTAATGTCTCACTGTAATCTAATTGTACTGTATATATCACTGTGCAAATCCAGTCCTTTGGTCCCTTGGATGGTGGAGCTGTGAAATGTGAGAAGAAGCTGTGGCACGGCTGGAAGAAAGCAGGACTGCCATAACTGCCCCTCACTTTAATGATTATTAGGCTATTAAAAATCCGATAGATAAGTGTGGGGTTTTATTGCAAAATAAAGAAGCAATTTGTTGTTGTTGCTTTCTCGTCTGCTTCCATGGCGTAGTTTATAATTAATCGTAATATCGCGGGCGGGACACGACGCTCTGACTCACCTCTGAGTCACTGCACTGCCTGCTGCTGCGTTCATGTACTGTGGAAATAAATGAATATTATAAACCTGTTTCAAATATACTGTATAGCTTATCCCCGCGGGAGTCTTCCCAGCAGGGGCAACCTGCATACGTCTACTTAGCCTATACTGTCTATATTATTGTATTATCAGTGGTGGAAGAAGTATTCAGATCCTTTACTAAAGTAAAAGTACTAATAGGCTACCACACTGTAAGAGCCTATAGGCTACTCTGTTACAAGTAAAAGTCCTGCATTGAAAATGTAACTTGAGTAAAAGTATGTAAGTAGTCATCCGTAAAATGTATTAATGTATTTATAATCGCTTTCAGCATCTAAACTCTAAAGTGAGCCTAATTGTATGGGTTATTGACCACATACTGAGTAGTGAGTTTATCGTATTTACTATCTGTTTCATGGCACTTAAATGCAGCACAGACTGGCTGTTCTTCCATGACTTCGCATTGGTCGCGATCTGTGATATTAGAAGTGTTGGACTGACTGTCTTTCAGTTTTTAGATGTAAAATAAATTAGAAATTTCAACAGTAGCGGAGTGAGCTTTCTGCAAAACGTCTCAAAAGACATTTCTTTCAAATCTATTTTTCTACTTTAGCACCGTGCTGGACGGATCTGCCATAGAGGGTGAGTGTCTTAAACTGCTTCTTGAACTTTTGTTATTGATGTAACGTTATGGTGCTCTTGGTTGTGATTGTAAGATTCACGTTACCTCATTTTATAGGGTGGAATGGTATGCCTCCTTCTTGAAACAGTTTAAACATTTTCATAAAGTCGCTTGATATGGTAAACATATGATAGCGTGGTTAACATTACAATTTGTCTACATTTGTCAACGCTTTGACAAGAGGAAAAGCGCATCGTGGAATTCCCGTTACGCACCAGTCAGTGTACCGGAGAAATTGTTGTTTATTGAATCTTGCTTATTGCTTAAAGCTGATACTCGACAGAACCAGGCTTCATCTATATTCTACATATTTAGTTGAAGCTGCTCTTCAAATCGGCACATCTGACACAGCAAATATGACTTACTATCAATAAGATCTTACATTTTGTGCCTCTCGTATCGACATTCTTCTATCGAAAGAGACAGCGGGACTACCGTAACGAACCGGGTGAATCAGTTTTAAAAGTTATAATTATATGAAAATGTGTAATCTTCGGCACGTTATCTGAATTTAGTAAAGGATTGTAAAGACTACGTTAATCTGTTGTAGGCCACATTTTCCCATTGGCAAGATCAATAACTTGCTATATTTTTCAGGGAGATCCGTTTTAAAAGCTTTCACAGGAGTGGAAACATAACCTGTCAGGGTTGGATGAACTGGCCATGGTGTAACGTTACTCTCTTGTCGCTCCGAGGAAAGCAGCACGCATTCGCCGCCGCCGCTGCCACTGCTGCTGCTGCCTGCATTATATAACCGAGTTATACAAAGTTAACCTGTCCAGTGCTCAGCATTCCTTACTTCCCCAGGGGTCTTTGATGTTATGTGTTGCCGTAGTTTATGCTGCTGCCACTGCATAGCCTACTTGATAGTTAGACAGAAACGTGACAACATTAAATTATATTATTTAATATAGCTTACATTCAAACTTCTAAATACACGCAAGTCATGTCAAGTCAAGTAAAGTACAAGTCGAGTCTCAAGTCATTTATTTTTTTTCAAGTTAAGTCCCAAGTCATCAAAACGGTGTTTCAAGTCGACTCGAGGCTTTGATGCGTGAGTGTCATCAAGTTTAAACTGTAGGAAAACATATTGTAGAATGAGAAGTGTTCACCACTTTATAGAATATTAATATTGATATTATTGTTAGTAGTAGTAGTTAATTCTCCCATTGTGACAGTTTGACTTTTTTTATCGTTTTTGAAAACAGTTTTATTTGGTCAAGGCATCGAAACAGGAAGCTCAAACACTCAGGTTTGCACGTGCACCCAAACAGAAGGCCTACACATTAGGGTTGGGTATCATTTGGAGTATTTCCGATATCGGCGGTAAAACGATTTAAAACGGTGCCGGTGCCTAAATGGTGCCTGAACCGATACTTTTAAAAATATTTAAAAATATATATATATATTTTTAAAAGGAGCACAACATGACAGTCGGCGACATTAAAGAACGGCTTATTTATTGCTAAGGCCACAGGCTCAAAATGAAATGATTTATTAAAAATGTAATAGCAATAACTTATTTCACCAGTAAATTCCTGTTAAACGACAAAAACAACCACTGGATGGGAAAAGGGTATTTTACAATAATTTTGAATGCAGCACAAGGCTGGTGAGGCGAGTTTCAGACAACGGCAGCTACAGACTGTTGTACATCACGGTGTTGGAATCCTCTACAGTGAAATACAGTCCCACTTTAGCTGTCAGCATTTTAACCGTGTTTAATCCAGCTGCTAGCTAACGGTTGGCTAACGTTACCTGCTGCCAAGTAATGCTGTTGCAATGTTTGTATTGTGGTTTCATAGTTTTGTCATCATAGGGGTAATTTACAGGGGGGATGGAGGGGTTACAACCCCCTCAATAATAAAAACTGGCCAGTGCAACCCACCCCAAAAAAAAATATTATAATTTCCTTTACATAAATAAAGACATTTGCATCATAAATTGATGCAGAAAAGGCACAAATTGTTTCACCAGAATGCAGAACGATGACGTTGAGGACGTGCGCTAGAAAGCTGCGAGTGAACCCTTATGGCAGATCCAGAGTGGCTCTGGGCAGATCCAATAGTTTTAAACTTCAACAGAGTACCCACCTTCAAGGAAGTTAACACTTGTCAATGGAGAGTGGCCAGACTCTCTGTACAAATGAAATGTACGAGAGTCTGGCAGGACCAGGCAAGAAAATGTATGTTTGACGTTAAAAATGTTGCTGGTATCACCTCATCAAGTCTAGAATGTCCCCTATAGTAAAAAATACAAAACACCTTAATAACACAATCCATTCCTAAAGATTTAGTGGTTCTCAACATTTTTGACCTGTAACGTTTTATGAGGAAACAGCATCTAGTTGGCCCATATAGACATGTTTCAGATGCCAAAGAGTGGAGCTTATCAGATGGTCTCATTTAAATAACTGTTTCAGTCCCCAAAAGGCAAAATCATCAACTATTAAAAAAATAAAAATAATTGAATTTGTGTTGCAGAACTTAGTATTTTTCTTCTTCCCTATGTCCTTAATGAGATGAAACTAAGAACTGTATATTAAGTAGTTAGTTCCACCTGACCAGCTATAAAGCTATAGTATGAACAATTTTATAATGTCATAGTATATCAGAGAGAACCATATGGTCACATTTTTTTCTCTGAAATAGTACTGTAGCGATTTCTGTATAATATTACCTATGTGCGTATATACAGATATTTTTAGCATCCATGTAACATGTGTTAACTGTAGTATGGGTACTGAGTCAGTCAGTCAGTTACCCTGTCTGGCCCATGTTGGGCTGGCCTGGATGATTCGGCTGCCGTCAAATGGCCACGGGGCTGACGGAACTTTGTCAACGGGATTACACAAGCAACCAGGCTTTTAATTTAGCAGCTAATCCAGATTAAGGTGCCGTGATTGGTCTGTGTTCGCTGCCTAAGGTTCAGACGCTGCGGCCCGTCTGGCAGACAGAGTCAGCAGCCATGCAGCGTTCACTGTCTCTGTCTGGAAACAGAGATGATACATCAACAACAACAACTTTTGAACGTACATGTTCCACCAAAACAAGTTCCTTCCCGTGGCTATTTTGCAGAGGCAGCGTTGCTCTGTCCGGTGCTTAGACGATTGTAATTGGTTTAAAAAATGCCAGTAAATTAGAGCATGTTTTTTCTCCCATCCGCAGCGCTGTGGAGGAAGGTCTGTCAAAGAGAGACTAAAAGTTGTCTGATTCCAGATTCTTAAATGTGAATATTTTCAAGTTTCTTCACTCCTCTGTGACAGTAAAGTGAATATCTTTGAGTTGTGGACTAAACAAGACTTTGAAAATAGTTGCTATAATTATTAGTTGCAGCCCTAGTTTGGAATAACATTGGCAAGTGCTTCCCCTGCCAGCCATACTGAACTGTTCATCCACAATTGTAAACAAGTGAAGCATGGGTGAGTTTATTTTGACACAAGCAAAAGAACTGACCCTAATACTCCAGACTTCAAATAAACCACTCCACAAATGAGCAGTGACTGCAGGTCGAAGTCTTCATAAAAAAGGCCTTAATAACCTGAGCATCTCGTCTCATAAGTTTTACCTTTGGCTGCAGACAGCTGTTGGGAAGAAGGTGTTTGGAGACACCATCCATAAACATTTGAGGCTATGTACCAGCAAATTTGTCTGCTTAAAGTGATGGTTCGGAGTAATTTCACCCTAGGGTCCTTTGCACCACAACCTCGAGCCAAACAACCCCCCAGAAGCTTTTTTCAGCTGGGTCTACACTGGACGAGTTAGCGTTATCAGCTGAATAGCTTAGTGCAGGCACTAATGGATCCACATTTGTATCTCGTAAATGACCCCACTAATAATGGCCAAAATGATACCAAACTTCTACAGTAGTACAAATAGGTTATGCACTCATAAAACGATGGATTGGAAAGTTTACACCAGAAGTTTATGTAAATAACACTTGCCTGCTGGCTTCTGCTCTCTGCTGCTGCTTCTACCGGCAATGAAACGAGTGCTTAAGTTAGTCTACAAATTGAAACACCGAAAAGAGATACAACAAAAATATTTATTATTTAAATTTTTTTTTTTAAGTAAGTGCTTAAGTAGTACAACTAGCAGGAGACAAGTTATAATTGAGGTAAGTTTGTAGACGTTACCTTATTTAATCATTAAATTAATAAATATTTTTGTTGTATCTCTTTTCGGTGTTGTAATTTGTAGACAGCCCTAAGCACTCGTTTTATTGCTGGTAGCAGCAGCAGCAGCAGAGCAGAAGCCAACAGGCAAGTGTTATTTCTGCTGTACTTACAAACTTCCCAATCCATCATTTTATGAGTGCATAACCTATTTGTACTACTGTAGAAGTTTAGTATAATTTCAGGCATTATGAGTCGGGTCATTTACGAGATACAAACGTGGATCCATTAGCGCCGGCACTAAGCTTTTCAGCTGATAATGCTAACTCGTCCAATGTAGACCCAGCTGAAAAAAGCTTCTGGAGGGTTGTTTGGCTTGAGGTCATGGTGCAAAGGACCCTAGGGTGAAATTACTCCGAACCATCACTTTAAAATGTCCTTAAACAGGACACACTCAAACTTTCTCACTCAGTTTACATTGCCACTGCATTATTAACATGCAAATATGTTATAATCAGGGCTGTGCTAGATCTGTAAAAAAAATTAGTTTCTCCCCAAACGATGCAAAAGCACCACTTTAAATCTTGTTTTAACACAGATGTGCTGTTATGTTTCTTCAATATAAATCCTTAAGCAGTAATTAGTTTATAACGCTAGTCGTCTGGGCACGGGTAAAGTAAAGAGAAAACACTATTTCTATACCACTAACGAGGCTCAAAATAGCACCACACTTCCACGGTAGCATAATAAGGGTCACTACATGTAAACCGAAGCATTGAGAACGTTGTAAGTGTACAGACAATTTATTCAAAAGAGTTATAAGTTTATAAAGACTGTACCGTGGATGTGTGGTGCTATTTTAAGCCTTGTTAGTGGTATAGAAATAGTGATTTCTTTTTACTTTACCTGTGCCCCGACGACTAGCATTATAAGCTAATTAGCAGTTTGCACTAAAACTGGTCACAATTCGATTAACATGAAAACAAATCCCAGAGAATGGTCGACTTGGTACACATGTGTTATTAACCCCTAGGTTCATGATGCACCGGATTTATCCAAAAAAACAAATAAAAAAAAGAATAGCACTCTATGTAAGATCAGGGACAGGTGCTGTATTTATCCCTGAGTTTGAAACCGCTAACTGCTGATTAGCGCTTCTGTTTTTTCTGACCTTCTCCTTTTAATGCATTTGGCATTCAATATGGAGAATCTGACAGAGAGACTAAAAGAAAGACAGAGGGAGAGACAGACAGACAGACAGACAGACAGAGAGAGAGAGAGAGAGAGAGAGAGAGAGAGAGAGAGCTCTGTGAACTATAAATAGACAGTGGGAGAGTGGCTGTAATGATAGCATCACCACACAATAATCCCTCAGTAGAATCAGCATTGCACTACACTATAGCCCTAACAGTGAACAGGTATCCCCTACGTATAAGCAGGGTTATCTGGGGAACGTGAGCCTCTGACCCTCTGCTCAGCTTCTCTATTACAGTTTTTTTCTTGATTGCTTTGATACAGCAGTCAACTCAAACTCCACATTTTCAAAACAGTTAACACACTCACACTAAACAGTGGCACTCATGGTCAAAATGAAACATTTTGTTTGCAAAAGGCTCTAACCGTGCCAAAACATTTAAAATATGCAACAAAAGCAAATTTTGCATTCAAACAACACAACTTGCAAACAAGTGTATGAGCTCTTCCAATCAACCATTACACAGTGGACAACAAAATACAAAATACAGCACTCAGTGCGAATCATTGCACCATTGCTTGTCATTGTAGCCTATTACTGTACGGAGCTTTCATGCCAGTGCCATTTGTTGTCAAATTTGCCTTCTTGCAAAGAATTGGATCCAGAATCAGAAATTATTTCATGCAAATTTTATTGATTCCATTGATTCTTATTTTCAAACTGTGGCTGAAAACTGAAATACTGTAAATATTACACAAAATACATGTAAACCAAACCAAAATAAAATCTATTAGAGTATAAGAAATTAAGAAAATAAAAATAAAATATATTACAGTAAAGTATAAACATCTATTACTGTAGAGTATAAGAAATAGCCACTATTGATACTCAGTCTTTTCTGTCTTGACGATGGGGCCACATGGTCTAACCCTGCTGACTGATTGCTAATTGAAGATTTGTGTCAAGGAGTGTCAAACAGGTGCTTCAGTGATTTCATACTGATGTAGGTAGTTTCTAATAGTTAGGAACAGATGGTTTCTGTTTGGTTACCATAGCTAAAACAATGGAGTTTGGACTGCTTGAATGACATCCGTGTTAACTGTTCTGCAAAAGCGTTCGGAAAATGTGTCAATCCAATGAGAAAGGGTTAACACATTTGCAAGAGGTGTCTTCTGCTCTGCTGAGACAGTGATGATGAAAACAAAATGGATCCCAGTTTCTTTAAGCAGGTCAAAGCAATCAAGAAAAACTAATCTTGTTAATATGGACCTGTGGGTAAAGGAGCATGTTTGACTCGGGCCTGAACAGTCAGAATAATCCTTTTAAATTTGTAGTGTACAGGGTCTTACTGGTCAGTCAGACAGCAGGCGGAGGTGGGGATCATGTTGTGGGTTTTAACTGCCATTTGTTGAATGTCATGCCAGACCCTCACTGTGGCTTCCATCCGCTGTCGCTCAGCAACAGAACATTAACTATCATCAGATCCAGCCCTCAGATATATATCTTAGTCTATCTCTAGTCTTGCATTGCCAGATCTCCACAGTGTGGAGTAAGGTCTGGATACACCACACATGCATTCTGGGATAGGACAGAAAAACACTCTGGGTAAACTAGGGATGCACCTGATACTGTGCGCACATGTTCTCAACACACTCAACATACATCCAAACCATTAACTTGCCTTTATCATCCAGCAATAATATTACAATAACCATACTCATACGTACATAATCATACGACTGTCCCGTCGTGAGTGTTTTTATGTCCTAAATTATTCTTGATATTAGCTACTTATTGTCTATCCTGTTTATTATCTATATACTATCTATATAATGCACCTGCAGTTGTGGCACTCACAATTTCGTTGTTCTCTGTGCAATGACAATAAAGGTTTATCTTATCTATCTTATCTTATTTGTACTTGTAATCATAAAATGACTCCGATACTACCACACCCGATACCACCTTATAGCAACCTGACATTAACTTCTGCGTTGAGCAGGTTTAGGTGGCGGACAGAGATGGGGACTCGAGTCTGAGACTCGGACTTGAGTCGCATTTAAGTCACACAAACAGCTGACTTCAGACTTGACTTGTGACTCGACCCAAATGACTTCAGATTTGACTCGGACTCGAGCTTCAAGACTCGTCAACAACCTGTTTTCATGCAGTTATTGCTTTTTAAATCAAAATGTATTAATGTATTTCTATTTTCTTTTATTGGCGCATATACGTTGGGGAAACGCATGACGAGCTGCATGTCCCCTGCCCTTTGCCATAATGTGCAATGTAACGCATGCACTATGCCTTATGTGCGCGGACTCACATATAAAAAAATGCATTGAGGATGGCGACGCCAAGTTCTCCCAGAGTTGTGCCTTTTGTCATTAGTTTGGCTTTCAGTAATTTCGTAAACAGTGGCAGTAAGTGAACAGCTACATGCAAGTTGTGTGGCACCAAGATAAATGATGCCGGATCAACGTCGAACTTCATCAGGCATCTCAAAACGCACCCAAATAGGTCAGTCACTTGCTAATATGAAAGAGACGTTACATTTAGCATATATCGTCACAGGTAACAAGCTAACCATCGCAAAGTGTTGTGCTAATGCTGGGAACAAGCAAATTGTATCTTTATAGTTGTATCCATATGATATGACAGACTATAGGTTAATATTTCACCAGGTCCCACGGCTTGAGGGATGTGTTAAGTAGACCTCATAAAGTTATCCTACAGCTGATTTTGATACTGTACTGTATGGATTGTAGCTACTAGATTTAACAATACAGTGTTAAGTAGGGCTGAACGATTTTTGAAAATAATCTAATTGCGATTTTTCCCCCCAAATATTGCGATTGCGATTTGATATTCGATTATTTTTTTAAGCTCTTTGTCTTCTGTATTATTCCACAAAGACAAACAATAAATCATTGTATAGTATGAACAACACACAATTACACACTAGACAGTTAAATAAGTAAAAACACATACATACATATACACACACACATATATATATATATATATATATATATATATATATATATATATATATATATATATATATATATATATACATATATATATATATATATATATATATATATATACACACACATATATATATATATATATATATATATATACACATACATATACACATACATATATACACACATATATACATACATATATATACACACACATATATACACACACACACATATATATATACACATACATACACATACACATATATACACATACATATATACACACACACATATATATATATATATATATACTCTCGCGAGTCATCAAATTGAGACTAAATCGCAGCCTTTGCGATTAGGAAATCGCGTTTTAACATATCGCGATATTATCGCGAATGCAATTAATCGTTCAGCCCTAGTGTTAAGGACAGATCAGATGGCCAGAGACTTGAGACTTGACTTGGAACCATGGCAAAAGATTTGAGCCTTGACTTACACTTGCCCCTCAAAGACTTGACACTTGACTTGGACTCGAGCTCAAAGACTTGAGACTCAACTTGGACTTCCAAAAAATGACTTGTGAACATCTCAGGTGGCTGAAGAGGAGCAATGCCAGCCATTTGGAGATTTTTGGCTTTAAAAAATAACAGAGGCTCCAGACTCGTAATTATCGGTAAGCAGGGTAAACGGTGCTTACGGGCCCGGACCAATCAGGGGCTCGCGTGACTGGAAGATATTGATTGACAGCCAGGGCCCCCTATCACATTTTCATTACTCGCGACAATCCCAGCAGTCCCACGTGCCTGACCAAGCAGGAGTGAGAACAGTCAAATTAATTTTCTTGTTTCAGAGACTGTTCTCTTAATACATCCATGGAAGAGACACATGTCTGACTCGAACATCTCACATTTACCAACAAAACATACAGCGAAAGACCGTGCAAAACATTTCAGACCGTCCTGCCAACCTGTATACATTTTAACATCATTGTACGCTGTAACAATTTTTCACTATAAAGTCAATGAAAGCTGCTGCTGTTTCAGTCCTGTCGGCTGTCTGCAGCAGGCGGGGCTGCTGAGTTCCGTCTGACGCGCACACACAGACATACACACACACAAACACACACAATCGCACAAGGTGGATGCAGGAAAAACCGCAGATGAGACGACACAATGACCTAAATTGAGGACAGCTACGCTCGTTATTGTAAGTGCAACAATAAATTAAAGTCAGTACTTTATCAAACCGTATGAATGTGTGTCCCAGGCCAGGTTAGGAAATTAACTAACAGTGTAAAGATCAACAAGCCACTGACATATATGTTCAAATTTGATTCATTTAATGAATTATTACTTTTTGTCTTAAATACACCAGCCATTTTCATATTATAGCAATATTTGCAGCATCCTGAGCCTTTTTGGTTCCTAGGTAATCTCAGCCCAGAGTAATTAATTAATAGTAATAATTATTATTCTCCCCAAAACAAGTTTCTTTTTATATTTAGAGAACTATACAAAAAAATTTCACTGTCTTCCGCAACTTCATTGCAACAAACATACAAAAGACATCGCAACTTTTATTGCAATTTTTTACAAAAGCTCCCGCAAAATCAGGTATTTTGGGCTGCAATCTAAAAGAAATTCCGTGAAATCCTGGAGGGACTGCCCTTGTGTGGTTTTACATGTGTTATGGTGCGCATTCACCAGTGTTTTTGTGGTTGTTGTGGTGCCCTTAGGCTACTCCTGATTGGCTACTTAATTTGCACGTGAATGGCGTCATCAGACTTTGCGTTCTTCATTCTTTCTCAAAAGAAAAGGCCACATAAAATATCATATGAAGTTAGCTGTTCATACAGTAACGGGAGCTATTTAAATTAGATGGATACATGGTTAAACATAATTAGCTCTTACCAGTGTATTGCTGTGTGTACTTTGGCCACGCAATCCCACCAATCATTCTCAAAACGTCCCAGTTAGAGAGTAATGCCGTAAATATATTCTTTGTAAATCTTTACAATCATTTCCAGAAAGAACCAAGCAGCCCTGCCTTGTTGCACAATTCAAAGTTTCTTCAAAATGTGACTTTTTAGCGTGAAGCTAGGTAGCTAGCTTGAAGTTAGTTGTTGTTTCCCGAAATGGAGAATGGATCAGGCATTTATACTGGATCCATACTAACCGAGGTCCCCTTTACTGTTGCTACGCCTGTCGAGCTGACTGTTCTCTTTAAGCACATGAATGGTTTACATGTCATCATGTCATAGTCATTTTGAAACAAGGGCAGATTTTATCTGAAATGCACTGAGACGCTACGGGAATGTATGAGAAGGAAATTGAGTCAGCCAATTCTGAACCAACTCGTCTTCAAGATGAACGTATTCTAAAGCATTTTAGTCAATAAAATTTTAACACAATAGTACATATTTGACCATTTAAATTTTAGACATTTTAGGGGAAGCTGAGCTTCCCTTGCAGTCTTAAAGAAATTGCCACTGATCTACAGTATATTCTCAGTGCCTTTACTTTGAGCAGTGTTCACCATCACCCCACCCCTTCAGGCACTGACCTCCTTTTCATTATCCACACAAGCAGCACCTTTTCTCGCTTCTTTCCTTCCTCTTTCCTGCGTGCCTGTGTGGGCATGCGTGCCTGTGTGTGCGTGTGTGTTTGTATGTGTATATGTGTGCCACCTTTATTTACCTTTACTTAAAATTATCATGAGAGGCTTGTTTAATTCCAACCTGCGACCCATTGCTTCATGTCATCCCCACTCTCTCTCTCCCCTTTCAAATCTAAGCTGTCCTGTCAAATAAAGGCCTAAAAAGGCAAAACAACTGTGAGGCATTATGAGGAACAACAGAGGGGAACACAAAACCTTTTTTACACACTAATGTTTGTTTATGTATGGATGTGCTCTGTAAATCTGTAATGTGTATTTCTTTTTAAATAGTTGTTGGCATGGGAAGTTCATTTTTGACTTTGAAGATTCCAACTCAAGGTCAACCTTATAAACTTTTTTCAGGGCTTTCATTCAGGGCACTGGCGCAGGTGTGTTTAGGGCGTGTACAAATCCACTTTTGCTAGTTTAGCGGCGGAAAAAAGGGTCTGTGCGCCAGGCGCATGGTTCAAGGTTGTACTGAGTGTCTTAATTAATCTTAGGTGTGTTTTGGGCATAACATGCAATAAACCAATCAGAGTGTCATCTCCCATTCCCTTTAAAAGCCAAGCACGTTTGTACCTTGGCACATTGCTATTATGATGGCGGATTTGCTAAGCAGGAAGGAGAGATTTTAAGAAGAAGAAACTGATCTGCTTGTGTGTGAAGTGAAAGTGTGCAAGCAGATCATATCATAATACTATTTCACATTGTAATATTTTTATTTTTAATCTTTTGCATGTTTGTGTGCTGCTGCTGCATCCCTGTGTGTGTAACAAGCATAGTGTGCGCGTGTTGTGTACGAGCCTAGACGCATTTTACTAATGTGCTGTTAAAATAACAACGAAATGCTGGGTTATTGACTTTAGACCAGGTTTTTGTTGGTCACTCTCCGCTGCCTCAAGATAGCAATACATCAAGAATGCACCTGAACACACCTCCCTCTAAGACCAGCACGCCCATGGGCGCACAGATGGGCGCAGGTGCATTTTGCTATTTAAATGGGGGGAAATAGACAACTGCGTCAGACTTAAACTAGCAAAGACACTTGCGTTGGGCTTTGCACTGAGCTGCGCCAGGTGCAAGATAGGGCCCATGGTCTTCATCAGCGGTTGGAGTTTGTTCAGTTGTGAGATGGATCTGTTGACATGCAGCTCAGTAGTTTATTTTATCCATATCATATATCTGGCCCTATACACTGGATATACAAAAGAGCTGTTCACTAAGCTCAGGTAAATGTGACTGTACAAAGCTTACAGCACACTGTTCTGGGGGACACATTTTCAGAATTCAAAATGAAGAATGAAGAATGCAGACATCACTGACATGGTCCGATGACATCATTCACATGCATATTAAGTAGCCATGTGCAGGAGGCGCTGGTAAAGAGAGAGGGGCTGGTTTGTCCCCGCCAGCAGCTGAGTTTACAGACAGCTTTTACTTTAGCTTATTTTCCTAAAAATTTGCTTTTTGCAGAGTAGCATGCTGTAGTTGTGTAAAACGCTGAACGAGAGACGTGCATGCAGACACAATGTTACCTTGTGTAACTTGTCCGCTCCATGACACACTGTACAGAGTTTTCGTTGTTTTGCAGCTTAAAATGATTCCAAACTTTCTGTAGTTGTCTTTTGCCTGTCTCTTTTCTTAGCCCATCACTATTTTCGCATTCTTGCTTTATTTTATAATCCACGCCGTCAGTCTTCACGGCACGTGTCCAATAATAATCATCCGTTCAGAAACACAGTGGTTAAAACAAAGTTTTGAGGCAAAGAATTTTGCATTGATTATTTTAGTTATTAAAATTATTCGAGTTACTTGAGAAATTATTTCAACCCTAGTCTGTAGGATAGGATTTGTAGGCTGGGATGTCTCTGCTATGGAGGGAATATTTATTCAAATGTGCAATTGGCCATACATTTTTGTAAAACTGCCCATATTCAAACTGTACACAGTTAATTTCTCACATAAAACAGTCTCAGAAATGAATTTAGTGGTACAATAGCAGACAATAAAAGCAATCAATTCTAGAATCTCGCGGCTTGGCTGCGGCTCATAGAGATTTGGCATGTCCCCTTTTTTTCGTCTAGCCGTCACACATCCAGGTATCGATGGGAGGGAGGGACGGAGCCCGGTTCTGCCTGCTGGAGAAGCTTGTCTCCTTCCCTTGCCCGGGGCCGGGGCACATCGCTACGTAGCGGCGATGATGCAGAGTCTCTTGATGAGCCCCAGCTGAGCCTCGCATGATTGAACCGCGCTTATAGTTAGATCAACTTGTGGGGAAATGAGTGGTGAAATAGCAGACAAAAATTGTAAAATGTTTCCAGTTGTTGCCTGCTGCTACTACAGCAAACTTCTGATAAAGATTCTAGAATTGATTGTTTTTTTGTTTGCTATTTGTACTAAATTCATTTCTGAGACTGTTTTATGCAAGAAATTAGCTGTGTACAGCTTGAATATGGGCAGTTTTACAAAAATGTATGCCCAATTGCACAATTTCTACGATATGTTGTCGGACTTGGAAGCTCCAGTCTTAGGTGACAGTCAGCTGGCGGTGGCCGGGATCGCTTGCTTACCGGCGGCCAGTAATACTCACAGCAACCGCTGTTAGCTGGAAGTCGTTTCAGACCCTCCCACCAGCTGTTGAGCCACGCCTACTCATTTAAATTGAAATCTGTCACTTCTAAATGAAAAGCTTAATGTTAAATCGAAATCTAAAAGGTGAATCTTAAAATGTCAATGTCAAATGTAAAACATAAAATTCAAAAGATAAAATGTCAAATTGAAAATTATAAAGGGGAAAGGCTAAATTGGCTATTTGAGATTTTAATTTAAGTATTTCCATTTAAGCTTTTACATTTCACATTTAATTATGGTATGATTTGTCCTAGTAGCATAGTAAAATAATACTATTTTTAATTAAATATAAGTCTTTGGACTTTAAATTTGAATTATGAATTAATATTCCCTCCATAATCTGCAGCACCTCAATACTTAATTCAGCATGGTTTGACAAATATTTTGCCTTTAACAAATATTGCGCCCCCCTGTGATTTGGATATTGCACTAGTCCATATTGTGATTTCAATAAGATTGTGATTAATTGTGCAGCCCTAGTATTAACCGTACTAACAAGTCACCCATCCGGGACCGTACTTCTGTTCTGCACCTTAAAATGGCATGCTTTAACAACTCCAAATGATGCCGTAAAAGCTCCTTAATTTCCACTTTGAATGTAAAGTTATACCTCCTGAGCGTCGCCCTAGCCTTCTTTTCTCTCATCAAAGTCACTTTTGTACACTAATTAGACATGTAAATGTCCATGTACATATATGAAAATTTACACGTAGATTCTTAGATATGTATAAATAATTCTGTTTGCACTTAGAAGCACTTTGGGGGCAATCGTCCAGGAAAAGCACAGCGAAAAGACCGGAAATGGTGGCAGACTGGTGGTGTCTAGATAAGGCCAATAGTTGCAAATATTGTCCGAACATGGACACAGTTACCTGCAAATTATTATTATTTTTTTATTATATAACACTGGTAGTTTAACTATTATTTTACATGTATTTAGATTTTTTGTTTTAATTATTTGTTTACATGTAAACGAGTACCAGTGTTACAAACATGTGCTTTAAAATGTAAAATTCTGTTATTGGAGACAACCTTTTAGCTCCTACAGGCCTCATAATATTCAATACAACATTACACATTTTGTTTTCTGCGGTACTTACAGAATGTTTATGATGTGCATCACAATGCACTTAGTATCTCATGACTGTGGAAGTATTGTGCTGCATTCAGAGATCCAGAGGAGACAAGACTAAGTATAGATCTGAGGGACACATAGTGTACATGCAGAACACACACACACACACACACACACACACACACACACACACACACACACACACACAAAAACAGGGGGATCGGATGTCAGAAGAGCAGCGTTTGCAGAGCAGGCCTCTTAACGAGAGCCAAAAGAACAAAGTATTAATAATGAATAAGCCTGCATTCAGAAAGAGGATAGATAGATAGATAGATAGATAGATAGATAGATAGATAGATAGATAGATAGATAAATAGATCAGGGTTTTCCCTAAGTTTGTGGAAGATTAAGGTGCACATATTTGATGGGGGATTTAGGGGTGATCCCTCAAGAAAATGTTTCACTTTTTTTATAATTATGCAATTTCAATGGGAAAGCTAGAACAGATAATAAATAACATTCAAAAAGCTTAAAGAAAAAACTTGCTTAAGAAATCCATTGTTGACCAACTACAATCATTAGATCTGAGAAATGTCATTAGGTTAGTTTTGATGCTTGCATTGATTTTACATTAATTTGGCTCGCAACACCTAAGTTGCCCAAAGTGGCTTGGGTGCTGTGCCTAAGCTTTATAATAGTAGGGAAAACCCTGTAGATGGATACATAGATAGATAGATAGATAGATAGATAGATAGATAGATAGATAGATAGATAGATAGTAAGATCCAACTGAGCTTTCTCTGTAACAACGAAGCAAATATCATGTTCTGAGGAAGACCCTGAGACCATGTGGCATGAAAGCTCTGGAAAAAGCTACTTTTTGTAAAGAAACTTTGAAACTCCACAATAATAACTGGAAAATAATTAAACATCTAGTTTACGTGTATTTTAATTTTAATATTTAAATTTAACACACACACACACACACACACACACACACACACACACACACACACACACACACACACACATACACACATTGAGTTGTTGGGATGTTATCATGTTCACCTTCCTCAGCGCAGTGACTCATTGCTCCACTACCTGTATTATAGTAGTCAGTGTTACATCATGTCCTCTGTTGGAATACCCCCTCCCACACACTCTTCCTCCCCTCTGTAAGTGTGCATTGACACTGAGAACGAAAGCAGTTCAACATTATACATTAGAATCAACATGCTGCATAAATACGAGCGTGTTTCTTCTTCTTCAAGTGTCCTGTATAATATGTTCATTTTATGTAAGTACGAGGAGTTAAAATTAGTCTTTTTTTATTGAATGCACCACCCACCAACTCAAAATGTTGATTGTGAAAAAATCAAAAAGTAATGGTCATCGCAAGCAGTCTACAGAAATCTTCATGGAGTTTTGAAGGCTTTACATTGTCACATCTGAACCATCAAAATGTCAAAGAACAAAAATGAAGAGTGCAGTCCCACAGGTCAATGTATTGCAGCCTAAAGGATCAGACTTTATTTAGCACTTTGAATGCATTGTAATATTGCTGCTGATCCAGGAAGTTGGCTGAAAGGAGAACATCATTCTTCAAGACGGCTAGCATAGTAAAATAGTAAAAATAGTGGAGGTAGCATCCGTGACGTCACACATTGGTTTGTGGACTGCCGTTTTGAAGCCTTGAGTTTGGTGTTACGATCGTTGCCATCATGTTTTTTTGCAACCAGATGTGACGATTTTTGACAAGAGGCTGGAGCTGGGGAGGATGACGCAGCCAAGCCAGTGTTGTTTATGGTTGCTATGGCGCTGCTCTAAGCTAAATGCTAAAGGGGGAAAGTTGCATTGTAATAGATGCGTTATTATGGAACCCACGCAACTTCTAGGCAAGACCTGCCGTTCAATAGCATTCACACACTACCATTGGCCAGGTCTCCATGCTTAGGCAAGGTAACGGAACCCGATTTGTTCAGGTCCTATCCCCTGACCAGTTGGCTATCCTAACCTTAACTATTCGAGGCCAATGCCTAACCCCAACCATTCGGGCTGCTTCTTAGGGTGGTACTTGCCTAAAAGTTGCGTGGGATCCATAATAACGCGTAATTGTTTTGTATACGGGCTTTCCCGTCCTCTTGTATCCTCTTTTTGCTGTCAGAGGTTTTTCCAGCTGACTGCTGCTCTCCCTGTGCTACCGAGACAAACTGAAACCAACAGTGTTACTACCACTTAACAAGTACAACTGCTGATTTGCTGATTTATTCTCTGCTCTAATAGCAGACAGCTGTCACTCTCGCTCATGTACACAGTATTCAATTCAATTCAATTCAATTTTATTTATAGTATAAATTCATAACAAGAGTTATCTCAAGACACTTTACGGTCTAGAACACACTCTATAATTTACAAAGACCCAACAATTCCAGTAATTCCCCCAAGAGCAAGCATTCAGTGCGACAGTGGCGAGGAAAAACTCCCTTTTAGGAAGAAACCTCGGACAGACCCAGGCTCTTGTTAGGCGGTGTCTGACGGTGCTGGTTGGGGGTGTGATGAACAGTGGCAATAATAGTCACAATAAAGATAATGGATCAGTGACTAGAAATAGTAGCTGTAGTAGTTCATGGCATAGCAGGGCACTGCAGGGTGTCACAGGATGTAGCAGGGCATAGCAGGATGTAGCAGGGTGTAGCAGGACATAGCAGGGCACTGCAGAGCGTAGCGGGTGTAACAGGACATATGGGGTGGGGGGGCGGGGCAGCAGGACCACGGTGATAGGCTGCAACCATGATTTAGGGGCCATCCTAATCCAAGGAAACATGCTGGGCGAAAAGAAAACATATGGACTCAGATGAATAAGCTCTGAGCTGTTCCTTAACACACGACAATAGCCTGCCATGTATTTAGTCCCAACCATCCACAAAATGCTTTGACACTAGAAACGAACCGGACCATGGTTTGGTTTAATCCGGACCGAGTCTACCTCTTTTGGCCGGACCAAATTTTGGCTGTTTGTTCCGTCCGGACCGTGGTCCGGGGGAGGTTTCACACCTATCATTTGGTTCAGATCAAACTAAAAGTCCAGCCATGGCAAATGCTGTATGAGTGAGGGAGTGTTAACAGGCCTGCCCTGATATTGGGATATTTGGCTTGCAGCTTCTGTATGATTATGGCCTAATGATTATATACTTTGTTATACAGTGCTGTGTCAGCTTGGCAGCCATTCAAGTGGCTGATATCTTTGTCAATGGTACAGAGTAGCATTTGGGGAGATTACTGTTTGGTTCTCTGACTAAATGATGATGTGTGTAACACCATAATTTTGGCTTTGCATGGATGCACATTGTGTGCTTGGTGTGACAACTTCACCATTCCATGTTACACACAGCTGGTCGTGAACATATAGTACACATATGCCGTTTTTCCATTACATGGTACCTGCTCGACTTGCCTCGACTCTACTCGCCTTTTTTGGTTTTCCATTATGAAAAAAAGTCCCTGGTACCTGTCAACAGGTACTTTTTTTTAGTAGCACCTCCGTTGAGGTTCCAAGCGAGCTGAGACGATACCAAAAGGTGACGTGAAAACCTGCCGACTCATTGGTCACTAATCACTTGCAGAGAATCAAAAACAACACACCTTCGACGTTCTGTGTGTGTGTCGCATTAGGTCACGGCAGTTTCCTGTGACGACCAGCCACGCTCGCCTCACGCATGAGGCCGTACTAAATCTGCAATGGAAAAAGGAGGACGGGGCACCGAGGCTGAGTTGAATCGAGCCAAGCCGAGCCGAGTAGAGCTGGTACTAGCAGTGGGTAAGCGCTATATAACCTTTTCATATAGTACACTGATGAAAAGGTTAAAATGCACTGAATTGCTGATCTGTAGGTAAGTGGTTTCATTCTGCCTTATGTTGCATTGCTCCCCAATGAGGGTAAAGACAGACAATACATTGCAGTTGCCTCCAACCTGGGGGTCGGGATCCCCCGAGAGGCCTCAAAAGAAATCTGCCAAAAAGGTTATGAAACAGTGGTCTATTGTCTGCCATACTGACAGTTAAAGGCCTAGTATTGCAGCTATCGCTGAGGGGCAACGTGACGGTTGGGAATGAGAACATGCTGCACACCCTGCACGCTGTTATTGGCTGGTGGTTACACACCCACGTGGGGCCCAAAGGCTCTTTGCTGACGCCCATAAACGTCCCACACTCAAAAATAAGAAGAAAAGAGGAAATCCAGGCAGAGGGCAGATACACACACCACCAAACACTTCTAGTGGGTCATAGGTGATGATTAGTTAGGTTAGGAAACCTGTAGATTTGCACTACAGTGATTATACAGTATGTTGTCAAACTGTGTGTATAGTTTATTTGAATCCTTTATTAATTACTCCTGGAGGATAAAAGTATATTCATTTATCAATTGTAATAAATGATTTATTATTTGCAGATTAAGCTGTGTGAATAAGATGCACAGAAAGATCTAAATAACACATATACAGTCTATAAATTACAGTGTGTGTGTGTGTGTGTGTGTGTGTGTGTGTGTGTGTGTGTAGCTGAGGCCAGTTCTCATGACTTTTGGCTGTCTTGATCTGTAGCGGATTTGTTTGGACACCAAACACATCCCTCTGCTGTATAAGTGTGTGTGTGTGTGTGTGTGTGTGTGTGTGTGTGTGTGTGTTGCATTGTGTTAGCTGGGACTGGTGCTGGTTTTATGTTAAGACTGTTGTAGAAGAGACTGGGACTAACTGTTTTGGACTAGGCCAAACTGGACGAAACGTTGGTTTAGCTTTGAACCAAACTTGAAACTAGGGATGCACCAATCCATCTTTTTCAGTCCCGATACCGATGCCAGGGCTTTGTGTATCTGTCGATACCTGATAGCGATCCAATACCGTTGCTGAATTAATAATAAACTGTATACCTTCCACCTTATACCTTCCTTCTACCATGTGGAAGAGACTAAAGGCACCAGACCTTCCTAACTAAACATTACTTTCCTAACTAAGACAAAATAACATAGATGTAATGTATTGAACATTGTATCTTATTTACTCATTATCAATTGTGCATTCAAATCGAAAAAATAATGTAATCAAACTTCTTAAAATAAATTTAAATAAATAACAATAATGGGCCTTCAATAATGGCCACCTTTATATAGGTTTATAATGGATTATTCTACTGTCAGGAGTACATAGAATATCACAAAAACATGTTAATGTCATCATGTTTACTAAAAGCTTTGATTACTAAAGGGTTTGGCTCCACAGCATTATACAATAACTTTATATGAAGGAGAATCCATGAAACAGTTACAGAAGCTAAACTATTTTTATTGTGCAAAGTGGTAAAATAAACTCAAATCGAATGAATAGCCTACACATACAAACAACTTTAACATTGTTTCCCTTTCAAAACAAAATAGTTGTAAGCTAGCTAGTTTTATAAACACTACCTTGGCCACAGGTAAGTTAGGTTGTTGTAGTGTGGTTGTAGTGGGCGACTGAACAGAGTTCCGCTGTCAGCCTCCTTCGGTGTTTGAATAATGTTAGCAGGTTGGCGGACATAATTCAGCGAGGCAAGACATCTTAAATCCAGTGTTTTAATCATTGCTCTGAACCCGTCTTTCTCAACGGCCTGTAGCGGGACCGTAGGTGGATTGTGTTCATAACGTTGCTCCGCTGCATCCTTGAAGTGACATGTCTTTAACATTAGCACAGTAACGTTAGCACGGTAACGTTAGCACGGCTGAGTAACGTTACGGTAACGTTAGAGCGACGGGCAACAACATTGGCTAAATTATGTCAGATTTTTTTAGAAACAAAAAAACTTTCTTCTCTGTTCTTGAATGTGCAGTACCGACCGGAGCCTCTCCCAGCTTAACAGACTGTTAAGCTACCTGGCTAGCTAGCTAGGCTAGCAGCTATAATGTTACCCAGGAGTTGGGCGGTGTAGATACATTTGTAAATTATTAATAATAAATTATTATTAGTGTTAGAAACAGTTTAAGTCACACATTGTTATATGCTATGGTGTTTTATTCTTTTAAAGATAGTTAGTTGTGGGTTATTAATTGTTGTGTTATAAAGTTACTACCATGAGTTAAAAGGTGCTGCAATGGAGAAAAAAAAAAAAAAAAAACTGGACAAATTTTTCAATATCGGGGCCGATATCTGATCCTAATATCGGATCGGTGCACCCCTACTTGAAATCAGACTGGACTTGGAGTTCAGGTGGACTGGACTGGGCTCAAATGGTAGTAGAATGATGTTTGAGCAGCGTGTTTAGACAGGATAAAACCAGATTACTCTGGACTGGATTCAGTTCACATCATTTACCCCCAATTTTCCATCCTATTTGCTATTATGTTTCTGAAACCGGCAGAAGCATCTCACATTCTCAGGTTTTCCATGTTCCACGTGTTGTTTCCAGAAAATCTCACTCCATTTCACATTCCCTCTGTTTGTTTGAGCAGTTTGGGCTTAAAAAAACGTTGGAAGCAAAGCATTTTTTCTTACAGGTTTGGTTTGGCTCACAATCACCGTGCTGAAGGAGAAAGTTAAACTAAATATTTAGTAGTCTGGTTAGTTTTTTCCCCCTCCAGTCATTGCCCTGCTCCAACTGCTTTCCCTTCTGATTTCATAAAGATTCATTTTATTTTGTTGCACAATAGCTGCTCCATTTCACTCCTTCTGCTAGCTCTCCCTTTAATCAGCTGCTGTGGATCTCTGTTTTAGTGTGTTCATGTCTTGGACATTACAGCTACAAATGAAAAAAGGAAGCAAAAAAAATTTAAAATATAGAATCAATAAGAACATAGCAGTGTGTATTGTATGGTAAAACTGTTTAGATGTGGTCCGTAATACTTTTTAAATGCTTTGTACAGAATGTGCAGATTTACATGTGAGCATCACACAAATATATGTAAGATACAGTTTATGGCTTTATGGCTGACAAACTCACAGACTGCTGTCTTGTTGTTTGTGATTGCATTTAGGGCTGGGTACCAAATTCAATACTTTTTAGGCACTGACTGACTTGAAGTGTCGAAAGATGCTTCATCATTCAACACCCAATTTGAATACTTCAGGAGTAAATTCCATCAGCGTCAGTGAGCCAATAAGCCAACACAGTCTCACTCCCTACTCGTCAAATGTATGACGCATGGTCAAGGACCCTGGCGTCAAGTTTCAACGAAATAGGGGTACCCTTGACGTTATTTTTCGACGAGGGGGGTCCGTCAGATAGACATTCATGTTATTCCCTCACCGTCGGATATCGACGAAAGAAAAAAACACGCCCCCCGCCCCTTAACTCGAAATCTGTGACAGTTATTGGTATTTTTAGCCCAATAACCGCTGTTTTAATCAACAATATTCACGAGATAGTATCATGGTTTATATGTATTTCTTTTTATGTTATTATTTCGGTATATTTCGCCAGGGAAGCTGGATTGCTTTTTGTTGATTTATATTTTTTAAACTATAATGCTACGTCTATCAACATTTATTTAGATGTTATCATTGTATTCATTTCTTTACTTTAATAATATTATTTTGGTCTTATTACCGGGGAAATATTACAGTATATGCTGTAATATAGAACATTACGATATGATCCGAGCAGGAAGCATTCAAAGCCGATAGGCCTATCCCACAATGCAATGCGGACATTCATTTCAAAGAATCGGGCAGCGATCAGCTGGTCTTCAACGCCAGGATCGCTTCAATATACATATATACAGTCAGTGATTGTGTCACCAGCAACAACACGTTGCTCAGTTTTTTTCCAGTAAGTTATGAACCATAATAACGTTTAAACGAATCCGCGGAAAACTCCGGAAGTGACGTAGTACGTCCCGCTCAGCGGATACGAAGATAAAAATATATAATATTCGTAATATTGATGTTTTTTTCTAACGTTGTATTTGAGGAGTTAAACAATAAAGATAGTTATAATAATAAAATACAGTTTCATGCATTTGTCTCATATATTGTGTTCTCGGCCGGCCGGCGCACGGCCTCAATCTGAAACGGAATCAAGCCATTTCACGGCAGACAGCAGAAAGAGGAGCCGAACGAGTCCCCCCACCCACCCCGGAAAAACTACAAGTGCTCAACCTTTGTAACAGCTTCTGTGGCGTTTCTTATGGGAGTTGTAGTTTTAAAGTATATTGGTATATTTCTCATAAGTAGAAGTTGGCAGTGTATAATTTTGGATACACCCTGGGGTTTTTTGGGATGGAGAACACACTGGTGTCATCAGATTTTAAAAATCGAATCGTTAAATAGGTGAAAATAGCTTATTACCATATTTGACAGTGCTTACAGTAGGTAATTTGGTGACCATATCTACATGATAGCTAATGTCCAGAGCTTTCTATAACAGCTGGTTTTATGTGTGTAGCACCTTCTGTTGCTAAATGACAGGCCTTCATACATGTGCTGGGTTCAAGGTTCAGAGGTCAATATTTCAAAGCAGGAGTAATGTATCCTCTTCAGACTGACATATGTTACTCTCTAGGTTGAGACCTAGAGAGCAACGATGTGTTTGCTATAGTCCTACGACAACGTTTTAATTTTTACACATCATGGAGACCACTTAGCAGGAGATACTTTATTGTCCCCAGAGGTATATTTGCCTTGAGTTCAAATGCTTCACAAATAACACTTGACATATTGTTTTATCATACAGCTGACATACTTAAAATAAAAAACAACATGAAAAAAGTGATATAGGCTAGACTGAAGCACATCACACAGCAACAATCTATTGCTCATCTTTCACAAACAGTGACAAGAGCAACACAACCATGCTTCATATCATGAAGCTATTGCACACCCTCAATCTCAAGCAACATTATTTAAAGTTTTAATTGAGGTAGGTCCAAATTAGGCCTATATCATCATCAACGTTTTTATAGTTTAGAAATGTTAAGTTTACCCATATCTTCTGCCAGAGGATAAGAGCTCATACTTGGCATGGAGAATAAAGATGGATAAAGATTTCCTGAAAATGCTTCTTAAAACTAGTCCCTTCTTAATTTTGAAAAGGTAGTCTCAGTAAAGGCTACAAAGGTTAGGATGGCTACAAGCTGTAACCACGGTGATTGATATGAGGATCATCTTCTGAATATAATAATGAATATGTTAAGCCTACCATAAATTGATATTTCAAAAAAGTAATTTATTTAAAACAACTAATAATGCAGTGTGATTTTAAATCAAACTAAGTCCCACACATAAATATACTTATGTTTTTCCCCTTTAGTCTTTGCTATTAATATTCATCAACTGCAAAATTAGAAAATTGCGTTTTTAAATAACTATGTATGGAAAATAAAATAAAAATGCTTCTCTTTGTATATTGTTTTTCACAACAGTACAATTCAAAACAAATGCAAATTAGTCAAACAAGCCATTAGGCTGTATTTCTAAACACTCAACTGTAGGTTTTTTATATAGTATATATAAGGCAAATAAAAGTGCTAAATATAAAACACAATTTTGTCATTATTTGTATTTTATTGTGTAAATTCTCACGTACAACGTGGAACATTCTTTCACAGACGAGATGTGGAATTTCCACGTCACTTCCGCGGATTAGTTTAAACGTAGACAAATACATGAAACTGTATTTTAATATTATAACTATCTTTATTGTTTAACTCCTCAAATACAACATTAGAAAAAAACATTAATATTACGAATGTTAGGCCTATATATTTTCATCTTCGTATCCGCCGAGCGGGACGTAGGCCTACTACGTCACTTCCGGAGTTTTTCGCGGATTCGTTTAAACGTTATTATGGTTCATAACTTACTGGAATAAAACTGAGCAACGTGTTGTTGCTGGTGACACAATAACTGACTGTATATATGTCTATTGAAGCGATCCTGGCATTAAAGACCAGCTGATCGCTGCCCGATTCTTTGAAATGAATGGCCGCATTGCATTGGGGGATAGGCCTATCGGCTTTGAATGCTTCCTGCTCGGATCATATCGTAATGTTCTGTATTAGCCTATACTGTAATATTTCACCGGTAATAAGACCGAAATAATATTATTAAAGTAAAGAAATGAATACCATGATAACATCGAAATAAATGTTGATAGATGTAGCATTATAGTTTAAAAAATATAAATCAACAAAAAAAAAACAATCCAGCTTCCTGGCGAAATATACCGAAATAATAACATAAAAAGAAATACATATAAACCATGATACTATCTCGTGAATAATGTTGATTAAAACAGCGGTTATTGGGCTAAAAATACCAATAACTGTCACAGATTTTGAGTTAAGGGGCGGGGGGCGTGTTTTTTTCTTTCGTCGATATCCGACGGTGAGGGAATAACATGAATGTCTATCTGACGGACCCCCCTCGTCGAAAAATAACGTCAAGGGTACCCCTATTTCGTTGAAACTTGACGCTAGGGTCCTTGACCATGCGTCATACATTTGACGAGTAGGGAGTGAGACTGTGTTGAATAAGCATGCAGCATGGTACCAAGATCTAATAAAGCTGCTGATTGGCTGTCTAACGTTACACGTTGAGAGACATGAAGGGAAACCTCTACGTAACGCACAGACGGGGCTCACGTAGTAGGAGCTGAAAAGTGAATAAAAAGAATTGGGTCGAAATATGTAATTCTTTTATTTTATAAAATTGGTATCGACAAAAGTATAATTTAGTAACATGTATCAAAGACACGGTATTGGTATCGGTACAGGTTTCGGACAATTTTTTAACAATACCCAGCCCTAGTTCCAGTTAACTTGGAACTTGGAATCCAGAGCTGGGAATAACTTTGCACCCGAGTTTAATGCGTTTCCTTTACAAGTCAGATTTTTCATTGCGGGGTTAGCTTTAGCCAGTTTAGCCATTGTTAGCAATACCAGTTGATACAAAGCATTATGCTGTCTTTTGTGCATACAAACAGCAGAACAACTTTACCACAGATGGAAGTTGGACAGGACTGTATGTATGTGATTGTCCTCCTTGAACCATAAAACATTTTTTATTCGGCGCAAAAAAACATTTTGAAAACGGCAAATAAGGCAAATGTACAAGACTGTGTAGAGAAATCATAGGCATGAATGCTAGAAGCTTGATCGAGCAGTTTGCGGTTTTGCGGGTACGGTAAACATTTCCATGGTAACACCGAGTTGGATCAATCAGAAGCTGTGTTCGAAAACGTTCCCTATCATGGAAATAGTGCACTATATAGTGTGTTCGCCATTTTTTAGTGGTGTTTGAGTCCACTATAAAATACCCCCAATGCACAGCTAATTAGAGTGTACATACGATGTACCCAACAGGTTCTCACTCCCATCTCATAAAATACGGATTCTTCGTCAGGTGCCTTTGTCGTTGTTATTGACGCTAAAAGTCTCATATAACGCACTTTAACTAAACACGCTTGGTCGGGACTATTGGCGGTCCTTTTGGCGCAGTTATGTTAAGGAAAAGGTTGTGGGTGGGCTTACGCTTCCGTGACATGCGGGAATAAAGGGACAGTTAAAGAAGAAAGCGTGACAAGCGGGACATGAGCCCCCGTCTCCTGGACAAAAGTCCTGTGTTTGACCCATCCGCCACCCCAACCAAGCTTCCTATGTGGAATTTAGCCTTACATACTACTCGCTAAACCCCGTGTAGCTGCCTGCTCTTCCCGGTACGTTATACAAACACGCTGAAGGATGCCTTTTCTTTTAGACGCTGACAGCCACTGTCCAAACGTCTGTATTTTACGAGTTCAGAGTGAGAACGGGTTGATGTACCCTACATTTTACTCCCGTATACCACAATGTAACGCGGTCGTGTTTTCCTGGAGGAGAAGAAGAAGCAAAACCACCCGCGAAAACTGAAAAGCGGCCTTAGTTTCTAAACGGTGGAAACATGCAACATATACAACCTTTTACTCACCTCCTGAGTACTTGGTCTTTTCAGTGACGTATTAAAGTAATTTTGTTTCGGTTTGTTTACATGATGCTGGGCGCGATGTCTTCCAAGTTGATTTATTTGAAGAGATTCTTTTTCTGTTTATTTAGTTATTTGGATGTGGGATTTGTTATACAAATCTAATTATTCATTTTGTATTTAAGATTTCTGTTATTTAAGATAAAATACAATTTCAGTTGCACTTTTTATAAGGGGACACATCGGTTGTTTTGCACTATTAATATACATAAAGGAATATTTTTCAGTCATTTGGAGTGCTGAACGATAAATCGTTTTCAAATTGAAAAAGCGATTTGAAAGAATGCAATTTGCTAATCGTGAAGACAGCGATTAATCGAATGTGCAATATTTAGTTGAATGTTTGGTGTAAGATTTTTTATTCCTCCTTTTATTATTATATTTACTGTTTAAAAGGTAAATGTTGGAATAATGTTACTTATTTCCACTGGATTTTTCATTTATGTTTTATAACTTTATTTAACATGATCGTAAAAGATGCAACATGTAGGCTGCTATTAAACTGAGGCATATCACAAATTTCAGTTTGCAAGAAAGTACTGATGTTTTTTTTATTGGAATTGTTTTTGTATTATTATATCTTTAGCTTTCTGTGTTTGACTGTTCAATGTGCTCATTAAAAAGAAAAACACTCATATCTATGTTCTCATCCTTGTATAAGAATATCGAGCAGTTTTGATTGTGTCTCATGTTATAATGCTCCATGACATGTTATATCTGTTACACAGTGAAAATTGATCTTTAGCTAAAAAATCACAAATCGAAACATAATCACAATATCTGGCAGAAAAATCGTAATTAGATTTTTTCCCCAAATCGTTCAGCTCTAGTCATTTGTCTGCAGCTCATTCTGTTAAAAAATCGTTTGGGGAGCTTAAAATTGTGGCTACTACTCATCAGGTAACTTGGGTGGGTCAGCAATTTTTACACACAGTAAACAGTTTGTTGGAAAGATTACCAGTATCATCGTCTTTTAACAATTAAGTGTCACTGAGATTTCTGGTCATTTACCTGGATGGTGAAAAACACTTTTAACGGATGATGGAAACCTACAGATTTCTCAGAACATACTGTGTTGATTGTATCGTACCCACTTTTAGCTAAGGTACATTTATTGCGATACAATTGAAACAATTTTTTCGTCATCATTACTCAACTGACTGCGACAACTTAGCAGTAGTTCTGAGGTCTGTCAAAAGCTTTCTTCAATTCTTTGGAAAACATGACAGAAGAAGCAGGTATTGGAAAAGTAAATAGAGTAGCTGGGATTTATAGAGGCTCCTTACAGAATTCAAAATACAATTTAGTGTATTTAATGTGTGAGCACCACAAACACAAACATGCATTTACTCTCCGCGTTGTGTCCACTTCTTTTTGGGACCAACACATGTTCATCTGTTCTTCCCCAAATATGTTTTTTGTGTGCAGAGCAGAGTGTGGACAATGGACTGGGTGTCTGGAGAGGGTGCTGGGGAGGGGAGACGAGGATGATGGGTGGGAGTCTGGAGGAAGGGGTGATGGGTGGAGTCTGCAGGGGACTGGGTTTATGAATGTGAGTTTAGGGGTGGGTGGGGGTTCTGAGTTCTGTGTGTGTGTGTGTGTGTGTGTGTGTGTGTGTGTGTGTGTGTGTGCGTGCGTGCATTTATCTGCATATCTGTCTGCATGTGTCTAAGAACATGCATATACTCATTTGCTAGTGAACCCGTCTCTGTGTGCGCAGTGCCTGCCTGTTTATGGGCTTGTGTGTGTGTGTGTGTGTGTGTGCGCGCACGCGCGCATTGATCTGCATATCTGTCTGCATGTGTCTAAGAACATGCATATACTCATTTGCTAGTGAACCCATGTGCGCAGTGCCTGCCTGCCTTTATAGGCTTGTGTTTGTGTGTGTGTGTGTGTGTGTGTGTGTGTGTTCTTTTGTTTTGCTTTGGGTTGCTGGGTGATGGGACCAGCTGGGAGGGCTGAAGCCATTCACTTCCCTTCTGCTTCCCTGAAGGCAGCCAGCAGGAAGGGAGAGAGAGAGAGGGAGAGAGGAGGTAGAAGAATGAAATAGAGGAGAAAAGTAAGGTAGAGGTGGAAGGGAAGGGGTGGGGGGTGTTTTACCTTATTGCATAGAAAGAGATTGAGAGGGAACAGCTGCAATCAAATGAAACAGAAAGAAAGTGACAGCGAAAAGAAGAGGGGCGAGGAAGTTTTGACCGAGCTCAGTGTGAATGAAGAGATTCATGAAGGAAAGAGAGGGGGGTTGAGGGAGGGAAATTGTGACAGGCTGAATCGTGATAGAGCAGCGGAGCTGACTCAGCCAGTCTGGTCTGGCGTAGGAGGGCAACAGCAGGGGAAGAAGTAATAGATTACTCTGCATATACAGTTTTTTAGTATATCAACATAAATAAACATTAACATATAAGAAGGTTATAGCAATACATTAATAGAAACTAATAACTGTTCTGCTACTCACAAACATGAAGTAGGATAAATCTGTTAGCTGCTAAGGAGTGTGACTGTTAGTCTTCTGATGACAACAAAAGCCGAGAGACTATTCCATTTCTGATCTGATAACATGGAATAGTACTAACTATACTCTGTCACAGCAGCTTCATTTCATGGAGAAAGAGAGAGAAAAAAAAGGACGGAGCGACTATGCTTTGTTGTTGCAGAAAACAATCAGCTCCTGGGCAGTTCAGTGCTTGTGTTTCGTGTTTTAAAACTTTCATGTGGCAGAGATAGAGGCAGTGATGTTTCCTGTTTACTGTACGGGACTCTCATGCAGCCTCAAAACACACTGACAAGTCTGATCGCCAGTTACATGACGTGTCGTGCGTGATGTCGGTTTGAGTTTCTCCAAAAGTTGAATCAGTCTCAACTTTCATGCTGCTGGGGCGTAGTTACGTGACTGAAGTACGTAAACACACACAGTGGGGAAAGTATTAACAGTATTAAAAAAACAAAATAACAGACATGGGAATATAACGTTGGTTAGAGGTTAGAGGTTCTGAATTTATGTTTTGACTTTTATTTTGATTAATCATCCAGCCCTATGAGGAAATGGATCACATGATTGAGATCGCGGGAGCAAAAACATCCCCAGCCCTCATATAGCACGATATATATACACAATATATATTGTGTATATATCAATGGTGTAACTTTTCATTTATATGGCTGGCCCCTGCTTTGTTGCGGTCCAGCCAAAAAGAAGCTGCAGGAGGGTGCAAAAACTGGAAAAAGAAAGATGGATAACCAGCAAACTGTAGTCGCTGGCTGCTAGTCTCTGCTGAACTGCTGTGGCTGCTTCCTTGTGCCATAACTTGTGAGCAGTAGTGGAAGAAGTATTCAGATCCTTTACTTAAGTAAAAGTACTAATACCACACTCACACTGTAAAAATACTCTGTTACAAGTAAAAGTCCTGCATTGAAAATGTTACTTAAGTAAAGTATGTAAGTATCAACAGGAAAATGTACTTAAAATATTAAAAGTAAAAGTACTCAATGCAGAAAAATCCTCACATTTTAGAAACTGGAAACAATCAACTAAGTATTTAATCGGCTAATCATTTCAGCTGGATTTGTAGGCCTACAGTATATATTGTTGTAGTGGTATGGTAATGGTAGTTTAATTTATAATAAAGAGAGCAGTTTTGATAGTGTCTCATGTTATAATGTTCCATGACATGTTTTATTTGTTACACAGACAATATTGACTGTAAATATGAACTAATTGTAGGTTATGTGTGCAAAAATGTAAAGTTACTTTAATTTGTAAAGTAACTAGTAACTAAAGCTGTCAGATTAATGTAGTGGAGTATTACAAAAATTCCCTCTGAAATATAGTGTTGCAGTAGAAAGTGGCATGAAAAGAAAAGAAATAAAGTACAACTACCTCAAATTTGTACTTAAGTACAGTAAAGTAAGTAAATGTACTTAGGTACATTCCACCACTGCTTGTGAGTTGGCTCACTTTCTCTCCAAGATTAATGACCTTCCCATTTTTCGCTACAATATTTCCCTCCACAGAGTTTTCACTGCAGTTAGAATGCACGCACAGTACTCATACAAGAATGAGTACACCCACTATTATTACTCTATCTACTGATATGTCACCTTTACTGCTATCAAGGCCTTCATTTCTATTCCGATAGAACAGAGCTAACTAGTGACCCAAACTGCAACAAAAAAAAACTGTCAAATTGTGGGAACTGAGTTTTCTGCCATCAATGTGTTTTTGTTGAGTTTTCCCCAGTGGACAGAGGTATATGTGTCCCATCTACTGCTGGACTATTGGTGAGTTGCAATGCTGGAATTTGTCACACTCACCAGTTTGCTATGGATGGGTTCAAACACACACACACACACACACACACACACACACGCACATTGAAGGGATAGCATAAACCTTTTCACATAACCCCGAGCCAAACGCCATTAAACCATACAATAGAGTACTGTACTGTATGTCTAAGGTGGCTATTACAGTGTTTCATAATGTCTTGACTGGTTTAACTGATTTGAAACATCATATACTCAACTTTAAAACTTATTTTTTGTCTACAGTGGCTGTATTCAATTCAAATCATTCATCATCTAATATGATTTGGATGCATAACTTCTTGCTTGTTTTTGACATTTTAGACTCAGATTAGGGAGTGTGATAAACAACATGCCAGTAAAGTCAGTGAACAGAGAGAGAGAAAGCATTCATCTCCGAAGTTATGAAATGAAAAAAAAGACTCAAATGAAAGAGAGACAGAGCAAGCGCGAGAGAAAAAGAACAACAACTTCTTTCCTGTAAATCACCTGACACTGGAAGCGGCGTCACATGGCCTTGAGTAAACACACCTCCCCCCCTTCTCTCTATCTGTCTGGGTCACTCATGTCCAGGCACAAGCCCTCTTCTTGCAAGATGAACAGTTGTGTTTGGAGGTTCCTAACTAGTTTCTATTTATAGATCTCCCTACATTTTTTTATTTTTTAAAGTATAAATCAGGTCTAATTCTTTATTTTTCATATTGTCGACCAATCCCATAAAAAGACCAAAACCAACAATGTGTTAATCCGTCTCTTAATAAATTCTGACTTCCCAACTTGACTCTGGCTCTCAGCCCCAAGTCGATTGGCTATATCATTTTCTGAAACAGCTGGGCTGTAGTTTTTAACAAACTATTTTTTGCTGCGGATTAATACATATTCGATCCTCTTGTCTAGTAGTATAGAACTATTTGACAGTGTTGGAAGAAGTATTCAGTCCTTTACTTAATTAAAAGTACTAATACCATACTGTAAAAATACTCTGTTGCAAGTAAAAGTCCTGCATTGAAAATGTTACTTAAGTAAAAGTATGTAAATATCATCAAGAAAATGTACCTCTAGTATTAAAAGTAAAAGTACTCAATGCAGAAAAATCCTCACATTTTAAAAACTGGAAATGATACATACAGTTCTGTCAATCAACTTGTGTGTGTTTAATTGGCGAATCATTTCAGCTTTACTTGTAGGCCGTTATATTGTTGGGTAGTTTAATTTATCTCAAGTAAAGTACAAGTATCTCAAATTGACTTAGTTACAGTAGTTGAGTAAATGTACTTAGTTACATTCCACCTCTGCTATTTGAGCATATGACTATAACCTTTCCAGTATGGGTCTGGGTTTATCCGCCACAGTACACAGAACGCAACTTACTAAAATATCTATGAGCTTTAAGGATGCAGTACAATCCAAAATGCTCCAAAATGTAGTGGGTACTTCCTTGGCCCATGCCACACGCTTCCACCAAGTTATATGAGAATCTGGCCAGTCTGGCTTCTGGAATCTGGTTGGTTTGTCAAATGTTATAGTTCAGCAGATAAAATACCTGATTACTCGTAGGTATCGCCAGAAACGACATCGACACAACATCGAAACTACATGTTTTATGTCATATTTTATATCTCCAGATCAGTACAGTGTAGAGACTGACTTTGTTTGTGTTTAGAAGCAGACATATGCACCATTTCAACGAGGTCCTGTCTTGTCTTTGTAAAATAAGTGTTTTTAGCTTTGTACCTAACAGCGGGTGCTTCACAACAAGCCCTACGGTATCTTCGTAGCCCTTCCAGAAGTAGTACTGGCCTGGAGTGTCACTGACTTTCGGAGACTTAATTAATTCCAGAGCGAATAATCCACGATTGAGCGGCTATTTATTGTATCTGTGTCATCTTTTTGTACCAAAAAACGATGTTTGTGTTAGCCAGTGCCATCTTGGATTGTGATGCCTTGACTGACAGCTGTGTTGACCAATCACATAAAGTGATTTTAGATAAGAGATGCCAGAATGAAGCCTGGAGGTTGAAATGAGTGTGATTTGGCCTACTGATGTCAAACAGCCGACAGAAAATGCATTGGAAATGACACAGTAACTTTTTGGATAAAAGCGTATAGACTTTTATGGGAAAAATCTAAATAGTTTCATATTTTTGTTAGTTACAGAGTTTATTTCCCCTGATTGTCAAGATTTGGGATAACAATTTTCAAAGCCAAAATAAAAAAAACGTCTATACGCTGTGTGATTTCAATACATTTCTGTGAGATTCCATTTCTTTATAGTCATATAACAATTTATACATTAATGTGGCATCCCGGCAACATACATATCCTGTTCCCGAGTCCAGGTTCTCCGGAAAGAAATTATGTCTATAACTTGTTCACTTGTTAACTATTCACATACAGTAACGTGAGCTATTTAAATTAGCTAAATACATGGTTAAACGTAATTTGCTCTTACCCGTGTATCGCTGTGTGTGCTTTGTCCACAGCAATCCCACCAATCAGTCCCAAAACGTCCCACTTAGAGAGTAAATGCCCTAAACATATTTTTTTTGCAAATCTTAACAATCATTCCCCAAAAGAATTAAGCAGGCCTGTCATGTTGCACAATCCAAATTTTCTTCAAAACTTGATTTTTTTCCATTTTCAACGTGTAGCTTGCTAGCTCCAAGTTTGTTGTTTTTTCTGGTATCGAAGAGATTTTGAGAACGGTGACACACAGCGAGTGGAATGTAAGGGGCATGGATGTCAGGATTTATCCTGGAAATGTACTTCTGTTGATTCAGACTCGTCACAAAAACAACGAAGTCTAGGGGGAATGACTACACTTTGGGAGCATATTAGACTAAAATGGTAACTTGATTTGCTACTTGCTTTACTTATACTTCCCATTTTGAAGTGTATAAGTCAAGGCACTTAACAGTTGTTTGAAGTATCAATGTAATAAGAAGAAATAATGATTGTGAGATGTGTAGGGGGGCAGATGAACGGAGAGATTCCATTTTGCATACCAACTCTGGCTCTTTCCAGCTTTGTCTTAATATCAATTGAAATAGTATAGTACACAATTGTGGCACTGATCATGGATATATCATGCTTTATCAAGGATAAGCCATCCTGTGTGTGTATGTGTGATTGAGGTAGGAGCTGTATGGGGCAGGGAGGAGGGAATGATTAACACTGGTAAAGAGACAAAGAGAGAGAATAGGAGGAGGTATAGACAAAGAGAGAGAAAGAAAGCAGATGGGTGCTTTTGGTGTGGAGCCCTTCCCCATCCCCCTATCCCCCCTCCCTCTCTCTTCATGTTTGGCTGGAATGCCACACCCATGTCTAATAGTATTAATAATATTCCCTGGTCCTCTTCACACACCCTGCCCAAATCTATACACATGGATATTTTCACTGGTTTTACTCTATTTGTCTGTTCCTCTTCTGTTCCATCCAAATATCAATCTATTGCATAAAATTCTTGCTCAAAAATTTCAAATTTAGATATTTTCCAAGCTGTATAATCTAATGTGAAATTGCCCTGCCTGTCCCTTTGGGTTTATAGTTTCCAAATGTGATTCAAGAAAAAAATTAACATTTTCTTCCACACTCTGTTCTGTTCATGATATTATGTCTATACCCTGGATCTTAACTGTGCATTCACCTGCATTTTCATAAACACAACTCTAGAATAGTGTTAGAAGAAAGAGTAAACAATCAAATTTTAAAGGGGTACACCCTGAAATGCCCCCCGTAAAATGTCCCCAGAACTTAATTTAGACCCTGGTCCCTGCTGTCCAAACGCAATGAGTTCCTCAGAAGGTTCCTAGTCTAAAAAAACGGCTTTTGTTTAAAAAAACAATAGTAGTAGTCGCAGCAACAGTATTGGTAATGGTTAGGTGTCTTACTACTGTAGTAGTAATATAAGTTGTGGTAGTGGTCAATATTGCAGTAACAGAAACAATAGTAGTAACAGCGATAGTGATGGATTACTAAACTAGTACTCACTGTACAATGCAAGCTACTAGCTAACTTTGCATCTATTCATAGATTATGTTATTGACTCCTCATAGAGTCAAAAACATACTGCTAGTAGTGTGTAGGGATTCCTTTATTAATAAGACAAATAGAGTTTATTCTTACCTTGTAATCCGACCCACAGGAGCGTTTCATAAATTAGCGCCCCCTAGCGATGGCAGGAAATACGGTCGCAGGTTTTTTTAAACGCCAGTAACATAGTGAAATGGTCGCAGTTTGGTTAGGTTTAGGCACTAAGACTAATTAGTTAAGTTTAGAAAAAGATTGAGTTTTGGGTTGACGCAGAATGTGACTTAGCTCCATTTAACTTTGACTGTTTTTTTTTTTTATAAACAAGACTCGAACCTCAGTCTCCTGAGTGAAATTACTGTGTTTGTCAGACCCTATCCTACCCAAGGACCCAGGAACAGCGCCATGTCTTAAAGCAACCATGGGCTTAGCGGCCAATGGTGGAACTGCACCCCGGATGCTGATGGAGACTTACAGATAGGACTGAGATACACTTTGGGGATGAAAATGACAGTTGTGATTAATGGGCTCATTTTAAAATAAGGAAAATGTTTTTTGTAACTTTAATACAGTGTCACTATCACTCGACCTGGTTTAGTGGTTTATTGCAAAAGTTAAAAAAACATAATGCAGGTCAAGCTAAATAATGGAGCTAGTTATGTAGCTGACGTTAACGTAACATCTTATATGCCCCTAAGAGACGGTGTTGTTTTAGGTTTAGGGTTTAATACTTATCTTATGATACATCCGAGGGCTGTATGCTGTAAAGCCTGTAACGTGGATGAGGGATGAAGCCATGGATGTATTAAGAGAAGTTCTGTTCTAGGGCTAGGCGATATATCGATATTATATCGATATCGTGAGATGAGACTAGATATCGTCTTAGATTTTGGATATCGTAATATCGTGATATGACATAAGTGTCTTTTCCTGGTTTTAAAGGCTGTATTACAGTAAAGTGTCATTTTCGGAACTTATCAGTCTGTTGTAACTGTTCTATTATTTGCCTTTACCCACTTAGTCATTATATCCACATTACTGATGATTATTTATATGAAATCCAAGTGTGAAGATATTTTGTTAAAGCACCAACTGTCAACCCTAGAATATTGCCGCAATATCGATATCGAGGTATTTGGTTAAGAATATCGTGATGTCTGATTTTCTCCATATCGCCCAGCCCTACCAACGACATATATACAATATTTGCTGATGTCTTTAAGTCAACATAGGGCTGGCCGATATATCAATATATTTTTAAATGAGATATGGAATTAGACCATATCGCATATATCAATATAGTTCAAATTTGATCCTTGCTCCAAGCAAGCTGCTGACTCCTTTTGGATTGGCCTCTTTTATTTTATAGGCTTTTTATTTAAGATATTTTTTTTTATTTAAATGTGCACCTTATGGAGCTTTGATTTAAAAAAAAGGTTCTCCTGTTGTTATACGGTATTTATGTTTACATTATATTGTTATTTGAAAAGCTGAGCATTTAATCATGAACAAGGTTTATTATTTATTCATTTGATTTTGCAACTGTTGACTGAAATAGCCGGTATCTATGAAACTACTTGTGACATGTCATATTTGGCTTTGACTTTGACAGAACTGCTCTCACTTTGCGGAAAGAAATATCGGGATATATATCGTATATCGATATTCAGCCAAAATATATTGGGATATGACTTTTGGTCCATATTGCCGAGCCCTATTCTTTTCACAATTTTCGAGCTCCATTGGATTGAATTTGGCGCCAAACGTTGTATCCAGTTCTCTTAATACATCTATGATCCTACCTCCTATTTGGCACAGTTATACTTCGTCACCTTACTTCCTGCTCTGCTCCCGTCCTAACTACTACGGCTAGTAGATGGCGCCACCACTATAAAACGTAAATATAGGTTGTAATTGCTGCTTGAACAAACAACTTAAGTGGGCGTTTTTCGAGGGAGGACAATCTCCACAGACACATGCGTATGACTCAGAAATTACAGCTCTGTGTGTGTGTGTGTGTGTATGTGTGTGTGTGTAGCCCTGGCAATTTTTTGCTTGTGCGTCTGTGGGAATTTCTAGACCCTCATGATATAAAAATGCATGTGTGCTGTCAAAGTGAGTATAAATGGAACATGATGGTCGGCAAACTAATTTTGGCGTGTTACTACCTAAAGGTGCAACACGTTGATTAATGGAAGCAACATGTAGTCTCATGTACTGGGCTGGAGTGATGAGTGGGAACAGTGAACTCACCATGAGTCAGGTTCACACTCAAGTTCACACTGATAGTTGCACACACGCAACCTGATACATTCAGAGAGAAACGTAGACACTAGGGCTGTTGGAACGAACTCCGAAAGTCGAATATAATTAGAATAGTAAAAAAATCAATTTTATTCGAATGCTGAAATTACTATTCAAATGTGATTTTTTTTTATAAATAGGTTGGCTAACATCAGCTAATCTCCCTCTTCTCATGTCACGTCTGATGAACAATAAGTTACGGGAGTGAGAAACACAAGGCATTGTTAGCTAACGTTCCGTACCGAGTAACGTTAGTACAGGGGGGAGTGACAGGCTGCAGCTGGAAATTGGAAGAAGGATGGGAAATAGTTTTAACATGACTTTAAAATCGACATCCACCGAGCCAAAATGCTTATGTTATCAATAGTTAGCTCGTTCTGGTTTCCTAACTTCGTCGCGAGTTATAGGACCTTAGCTGGGAGCTTCATGGAGAAGGCTCTTATCAGCTGCCCTACAGCTGTCAGAATTAGCTTTGACTTCATATATTACCTTCTAACAGTTGTCTTCTCAATAACATGACAATCTGCAAGAAACAGGTTGCTTTTAAATCACTAAAATAGTAGTGGCAGCACCGTTTGGCTTAGTTATAAATGCCGTTAGCATCATGGCTAACACTATTGTTACTTAGTTTATGACAAATCGTTTCGTCTGTGCTTTCTAACATGATGTCATTGTGCTAACCGAGCAACATCAGCCTTTACAACAGAGCCGCTTCATTAAATTTGTTAGATAATGTTTCATTACAGAGTTCTCTCTTGATTTGTGTTTGTCGCTGTGTGCGTGGTGGAAAATAATGTAAACAGAGAGCAGCGTGCCAGAAATGCAAAGTGCCATGACGTAGGTCCTCTTCAAGGCCAGGCTAATGTTGGAAGTCCCTCTAGTGGACAGAACGTGTAACAACAACCACATGCTTATAGTGGCATTGACAGTGCATAAGCCTAGTGTAGCGTAGTAGTGTAATACATATTAATAACAGGCTGCATATGAGCATTAAATATTTGGATATTATTCGAATATTGCAAAAAAAAAAAAAAGAAAATTTGAATGGTATTATAGAGGAAGGCTGACAGCTCTAGTAGACACATAACTAGAATAGAACATTCACTGATATTGTAGCATGACATGTTCTCTGTTATAATATTGTAGGTTCTGATGATTATGCCAATTTTTATAGTACGTTTGGAAACAAACAACATAGCATTTCATTATGGTTTGAATGCATACATTGTTAACCAGGACACTATTTCCAGAATGGAAGAAGAGAAGCAGAGAATGAAAAATAAGGATAAAGCAACAGCAAAAATGAGAGAAAGACAAGGAGCGGGCAGATTTTGCACAGAGAGGGAAATAAAAGAAGAGCGAGGGAGAAATAAATAAAGATAGATGAAGGGAGGGAGGGAGGGATGGTGTGGGTGCAGCTCTCCAGTTGGTGTTGCTATGGCCCTGCCCTCCCTGCTCACTGAGCCATTTCCTGTTTTTGACCTGAAATCTTTATTTAGAGCCATCCCTCCTCGCTGTTCAGCATTCATGAGTCATCTCAGAATCCAGAGAGATGAAGACAGAACTAAAATCAGATCTCCATTCACCACAAAAGCTATGTACTGTATGCATGCACGCGTTGCATGCACAAAGCGACCCAGGCTAACCCGCCTGTTAGCCGTACTCCAGCTGAGGCTTCATTCAGGCTGTTTGCATGACATCGATATATTGAGTTGCCAAGAATAACACAATATTCCTCTTAATATTCCTGTCTTTTATTGTTTGAGCAGCAGTTTGCATAAGCTCTGCTGTCTGCACTCATTGAGCTCAGTTTAGCCTTTTATAAGAGAGTCTCATGTCTCATGTCGTACTGTCCAGTGATGAGGGTTTTTGTCTTCAGCCAATGATGACTTAAAGGTGCACTATGTGTTCCTGTGTGGTTTCAGCGCGATTTCATTTTTGTCACAAATCGTAGGCATCTGTCCTTGATCCGCTAGCTGCCTGCCTGTGGTTTGTTGTATTTTGGTGCACAGCCTGTGCCTCTAGTGTTTGTTTGACGACTACAACCCCTGTGTTGTCTCCCCAGAACGGGCTTTTTTTTTTACAGTGTATTCAGGGGGCAGGCAGCTAGCGGATCAAGGAGAGATGCCTACGATTTGAGACAAAAATGAAATTGCGCTGAAACCAGGGTTTCCCAATGTTTTTCTGCAGGGCTCCCCTTTTGTAGATAAAAAATTTCAAGCCCTTAAACTTAAAGGGATAGAAACACGGTAGTATTTTCAAATGACCGTGCTTCCCTCCCTCATGTCCCCCTTAGACAAGAGATCTCTATATTGTGGGTCTGGAAAAAATCTTCTGATGACGGAAAGCCACGATTTTTGCAACATCGGTAGACTTTTTGCCCAGAGGCAATAAACTACAGCCAGTAGTAGGAGATACTTCCGCATGATTTCAACCCGCCCATAGGGGGTTGGACTGTTGTCTTTACCGAAGCTTGCCGAAGCAAAATGAGTGGCAGCCATCTTGAAGTTCGCTAACAGGCTCCGTCTTTTCAGCAGAAAACTTTTACAACAATTATGTGCATTCAAACTACTGCACATGTGTATCACCGGGTTACATTGGTACAGATCGGATAATATGCAGGACACTTTATTACAGACAGAACTACGCGAGCTTCGCCTGCTACGGAGACCAGCACCTCAGCCTGCGGTGTCGCCCAATGTTGCTAGCCAGGGAAAGGGACCTCGACAACGGTGTGCAGGAGTGGAAAGCAGCTAGGTGCAAAAGCTAACACTAGCCGGCCACCTCTTCCAACAATCCTGCTTGCAAGTGTCCTCTCATTAGACAACAAACTGGACTACATCCAACTTCAACGAAACTCCCAACGCGAGTTCAGAGACTGCTGCGTTTTTGGTGTTGTGGAAACATGGCTGAACAACGGCTAGTGGAGGTGGGCTGTGTTAACATGGACTGGTGCAGAAATGTGGTGCTTGTATCCAACTATCTGCTAACTGCTGGTGGAGTTTGTGACCATTCTACATTCCACGCAAATTTACGGCTGTGTTTCTACTCGGTGTTTACAGCCCACCAAGCGCTAATGCTAGTATGCATTAGCTGAACTTTACGGAGCCTATAATGTGTCTGCACTAAATGTAGCCTGTTTCTTATGTCATTTTTATATATTTTAAATGTGTAACACCATTTGAGCCACGGTGAAACGTTTCGTGTTTATGGTTGAAATGACAATAAAACACTCATGAGTTGAGTTGACTGTCTTGCTGTCTGTCTGTAAATGGCTTGGGAGTGGACTCTAAAGCAGCAAAGCAAGTGCATTCTGGGATTTGGTGTCTATCATCCACATGAGCTAAAAACACATTTTCTGGCTTTTCTCAGCCTAGAAGCCACCAATTTCTAAAAAGAAAATCACATTTCTACTACATCAGTGACCCAATTTAAAGATATATTCATCTTTCCAAAGGTGTAAATCCCTTTAAAGGCTTGCTATGCAGTTTTTGCAATTTCTTCGTTGTTTTTCGCTTTTTGCTCGCAGGTTTCTCTATAGAGCTCTCCCCACAGCTTCCGAATAGATATTTGGCAACACTGTAAAAACTTGCTCGTCAGTCTGCCGTTTCCTCTTTCTATGTTCCTCCGACAATGCTTTCCTAGCTTTCGGTTTCTTTTTTGACGGCTCAGCCATGACAATAGTGTGAAAAACTATTGCTACCTTGTTCTTGCTAGCCGGTTCCTGGATGGGGGCGTGTATGTGTGCAGTGCCTAAAGCAATTCCTTACATCTCGAGACCTGATATCACGCTATATTTCCTGACGCAGAGGCCAGCGAGCCTCAAGTTGCAAGGGTGTTTTTTCTGCTCACAGGCGCTAGGGGGACGCGAGACGACCACCATTCAACCCGAAAAAAGTCATATAACCATTCCAATGACTCCGAAGCTGTTCAGTTAAGGTAAATTAAGCTAAAAAAACAAACTGCATAGTTCCCGTTTAACTGTATGGCTACCATAGTGGCTGCTTCATCTATAGTATAAGCTTATCTTCAATGTGTAACTAAACAATATTTGCTACAATATGCTGGATTCATATTATTGTATATTTTCATGTTTGAAAAAAAATAAAATTTCAAAAAGATTTAACATAATTTGGCTGCCCCTCTGCATTAACTCTGAGGAGCCCCTAGGGGTCACGGACCCCCTATTATAGAATATTTAAGATCAGCTGTTTCTCCGTGAAGAGTGTAAGAGAGAGGTGAGCAACATTTAGCTGTTTTTCCGCAAAAGGATGGTCAAGACACAATGAGATTAGACAGAGATTGGCAGTTGGCTCCATTAAGGAATGTGGGTCACCACTTTGTATTTTCTTAACTTTGTTTTTCCTTGACCCGTATACCCTATTTTAAAAGGTGAACTTTCAGGTTAAAAAACATTTCATTCCAATGGAATTGCTGCAAGCTGGATCCAGTCAGAGGCAAAATAAATCTGCACCAATAATGTGTTGAACTTTGGTGACCTTTGACCAGCAAATCTGCAACGTTGACCGATAGCAAGCTGCTATGACCTTTGAGATAACAGAGAGCCAAAGAGTCTAAATGTCTTATTAGCTGTTTTGCAGTGTTGTAGTACTCGAGACCGGTTTCAAGACAACTTTTTGAAGGCCTTGTCTCGGAATCAAAAATGCGACCAAAGACTTGACTTTTTTGAAATTTGTTACTGTTACCCCCTTAACACGCAATCCCAAGAACGTAAATGCGGGAGACAGGAGAAGAAACTCTGGCTGTCTGGGAGATGTCAGCCAAATCATCAGTACCAGTCTTTACAGTGGAGAGTTTTAGTACACCATGAAGACTTAAAAGATGTTTTCCAACCCTGACAAGAGGATTAACTGAATGTTTCTGTGCCAACAATTCAGTTCCGTAAACACGGGACTCCAATTGTGACAGCAGGTTGATCAAAGCCTGTCCTGAGAACAGGCAGCCCGTCTTGGAAAATAGGGAGACTGTCAACAGGGAGGAGTAGGGAATGGTGGACCCAAAATGCAGAGGCAGGCAGGAGAACGTCATTTAAGTAACGGTTAAGAAGTCATTAAAAAAACAAGTGCAAACAACAAACTGAGTCCTGAAAGCAGCAAGCAAAAAAAACAATCCAGAGTGTAGAAAACAAAAGCAAAGGAATCCAAAAAACAAGAGCAGAAAACAAACCAGCAACTACGGAACAAAAGAAATCCAGGGAGCAAAAAACCAGACACGACAGAAAACCAGACCTTCAAAATAAAACAGGAAACAGAACATACAGACAAGGTAAAACAAGACCGGGACTACAGCTAGGCGAGACAAGGGAGGAAACACGGGTTACAACAGAAAACAGAACAAATACACAACATAAACGGGAAACAAGAACAGGGGGGCTGCTAGCCAGCCGGGGAATCAGGGGGGCTGCTAGCCAGCCGGGGAATCAGGGGGGCTGCTAGCCAGCCGGGGAATCAGGGGGGCTGCTAGCTAGCCGGGGGATCTGGGCGGTTGCTAGCTAGCTGGGGTTCACAGAAGCTGCTAGCTAGCCTAGACTCAGGGGAGCTGCTAGCTAGCCTAGACTCAGGGGAGCTGCTAGCCAGCCTAGACTCAGGGGAGCTGCTAGCCAGCCTAGACTCAGGGGAGCTGCTAGCCAGCCTGGAGTCAGGGGACCTGTTAGCTAGCGGGGAATCAGGGTGGTTGCTAGCTAGCCTGGGCTCGGGAAGGCCGCTGAACATCAACCCAGGTTAAGGAGAGCTGCACATACGCCCAGTGTCAGGAGAGCTGCACATCAGCTCAGGCACACTGGTCAGCTCAGGCACACTGGTCAGCTCAGGCATAGGCTCGCTGGACAGCACGAGCTTGGCACTGCTGGACAGGGAGGACTCTGGGCCGGAGAGAGGGTGATGCAGGACATGGCGTCTAAAGCCATGTTGTCGTCTTCCCCGTCTCCGGCCTCCACGGTTCCCAGGGAATAGGACTAGGCGAGTTCCCTCAAAGGATTGCTCGTAGTAGGAGGTATCTGAAGAACCGGCAGCTGCTGAGCTGACAGACAGGCTGGTGGGCATTTGCTGGCACTGGGTTAGGCCGGGAGTGAGAAGAGGAGTGTTGGTGGATGTAGCTGGCTTGGACGCACACTTAGCCAAAATTTGAAAAACAGTCAAAAATGTCTCTGGCTCGCCTCCTGGTGACCGAACAGAACAGACAGGACTAGGAGTAGACTGGGTGACGGACATGAAACCTGTAGTTAAACTGCTAGCAGGTGGATGAGTCTGAGTAGAAATGAACCTTTTAACCCAGTCTGGAATTGAGTCCTTAAGCCAGGGCCTGTCGGACTCCATTTTACGAGCTAAAGCCAGAATAGCCGCTTTCTGGCAATCACTGCCTGTCTCTTTCCACATTGCTTTCAGCTCTATCAGGTCACAAAGTTCATCAGAAAAAGGGCACGCAGGATCCATAATCCAGATAGGCCTAGAGCAGCAACCAGTAGACAAAAAAATAAATAAATAACTGAGAACCCACCGGGAAAAAGGAAGTACCTCTGCTGGGTCCGAGGGGTCAGATCATTATGTTAGGTTCAGCAGGGACGAGTAGGGAATGGTGGACCCAAAATGCAGAGGCAGGCAGGCAGGAGAACGTAGAGGTGGAAGGTTTATTAGTCATTAAAAAACAAAGTGCAAACAACAAAGGTAGTCCTGAAAGCAGCAGGCAAAAAAAACAATCCAGAGTGTAGAAAACAAAAGCAGGGAATCCAAAAAATAAGAGCAGAAAACAAACCAGCGACTACGGAACAAAAGAAATCCAGGGAGCAAAAATCCAGACACGAGTAAACACTGGGAGACACAACAGGCACACACAAACACACAAAATGATCTGACACTGGACAAGGGGAACACAAAGACTAAATACAGAGGGTAACGAGAAAACAAGCAACAGGTGACACTAGGGCTGGGAAACAGGTGAACCACATTAGGGCAATCACAGAGGAGGGAAAAACACCAAAAGTAAATCAGACAAGACAAGACAGAAAACCAGACCGTCAAAATAAAACAGGAAACAGAACATACAGACACAAGGCAAAACAAGACAGGGACTACAGCTAGGCAAGACAAGGGAGGAAACACGGGTTACAACAGAAAACAGAACAAATACACAACATAAACAAGAACAGAACCTCAAAACCAACAGAACTCAAACCCCAAAACGATGACAGAGACTTGTATTGTGATTGTGAGTGTGCAGCAGGGGGCATCAGGGACATAAACGGTCTGAGATGCCCATTTTCTGCCCTGCTCCACTGGTGTTTTTGTCTATTTGGAGCAGACTCTGCTGGGTTTTGTTTGAGTTTACTGGACATCTTCCCGCCATCTGCTGATGGGTAGGACGGTTACAGCTAACCAGCCAAACAACACCATCAGTTCAGTGCTCATTTCTTTGACCACTCACTATTCTCCTGCCAATAAAAGAACAAATTAATGTTCTCAGTAACATCATGCTTAAGTAGCAGATACTAAAATCTCTGATAAAATACTTTAAAATTAAAAGCATATGACTAATTTAAATGTACTGGTAGGGCATGTATTTGTAATGGGGTCTTGCCACAGTAGTTACAGTTCTAAACTTGAACATTTCTTTCACTTTAGAGTTTCAAAGTGTTGTTAATGTTCAATTACATATGTAATACTGAAAGGGAGAGAGAAAGAGAGTTACAATATTACAGAACATATGTTTGTGTGTGTGTGTGTGTGTGTGTGTGTGTGTGTGTGTGTGTGTGTGTGTGTGTGTGTGTGTGTGTGTGTGTGTGTGTGTGTGTGTGTGTGTGTGTGTGTGGGCGGAGTAAAGTTGATGACGCCACTTCTCGGGCAGCTGCTAGCTTCTCCTGCTGCCTTCATGTGCTCCTCGTAAATTTACCTGCTGGTAACAAGATGGATCCTGTCATTATTATTCCAGTTATACTGTTGTTATATTAAAGTGCTCATATTATGCTTTTTGGCTTTTCCCTTTCCTTTATTGTGTTATATATCTTTTTTGTGCATGTAATAGGTTTACAAAGTGAAAAAGCCCAAAGTCCAACCCAAAGGGACTTACCATCTCCAACAAAAAACACTGTTCACAAACTGCTCCAAACAGCTCTATTGTAGTCCAGCCTTTACTTCCGTGACAAACGAGCGTCACTTTGTAACACACGTTATAATGCTCGCCTAGCTGCTAGCATGGCACGCTTTTGACTGGGTAGCAGTGCTTACCTAGGTACTGCGCATGTGCGACTCCTATCAGAGATGGAACAGAAGTGTTATGCCTCACTTGGTAGCTAAAACAGAAATCTCAAAACACAGGGTGAAAAGAGAAGCTACAGCAATGTGCAGTACAACAAAAATATGGTGTTTTAATTTTGAAGATTAAACCATGTAAACCTATTCTGATATAACCTCTAAATACAATTATGAACCTGAAAATGTGCATCATATGAACATCATGATGTTTTAAGGAAAGTAGGTTAACTGTCAAAAACGTTTGAATATCAAGGAAAGGAAATTCATTCTAGGCTAAAAGCCATCAGTAGATTTTGTCCATATTAATCTGTATTAAATATTTTTAAGTATTAAAGGTGCAATATGTAATATTGTGTTTAATACTGGCAGCTAGCGGTTAAAATAGTTACTGCACTACCAATTCAAAATACTGGAGAGTCGTTTCCCCCGCCCCCTCCTGCCCAGACTCAAAGTTCACGGGGGTTGCCAGGCTGAGACCGCAGCATTCACAACAATGTTGCTAGACGCTTTTCTCACATAGCCAGACGTTACTCCACAGCACAGCGGAGTAGCTAACGCTAGATGCTAGTCTCACATAGCCAGACGTTACTCCACAGCACAGCAGAGTAGCTAACGTTAGATGCTAGTCTCACATAGCCAGACATTACTCCACAGCACAGCGGAGTAGCTAACGTTAGATGCTGGCTATATTGACAGTCATAAAAGCCCGTGCTCACGCGGAGCTCTGTAACCAACTGACAGACACACTTTTTTGGCTTAAAATTACAGTATGAACCGCTAAAAACACAACAACCTCGCCGTCCTCTCCACACGCCAGTCAGGCACACTTCCTCGGCTTAGAATTACAATACAAAACGCTAAAAATACCACTACCTTGTCGACGGAACACACTTCATTGGCTTAGAATTACGGCAACAATCGCTAAACACACTGCAAACTCACAGTCCTCTCTTTCCGATTTACAGCCCCCCTCTCGTGGCTTAAAATAACTCACCGTTGTCGGCTCCAGCCGCTGAAGAGGCTACACGCTGTAAACAGCCATGGGCTGCCTGCCTGGTCCTCCCGGTAACGTTAACAGTTAGCAGGGTTAGCAGGCGGCGTTAGCCAGGAACAGTCGGGATCACTTTACTGGCTATGTCTCAATTGTTTTTGCGAGTAACCAACTCGGTTACTCTAGCTATATAATTCAATGTGAGTACACAAATGTTGAAATGACAAAAAATGCCCGTCCCTAGTAGCTGCGATAAATTAGCCTGAAGCTAATGCTTACCTGTTCAGGAGAAAATAAGCCAACTCTGCGTCCTTTGGGGCTCTAAGCTGTTTCCATCTTTCAAATACATCTCCAATACCAGGGTGTTGTTACGTCTCTGGTCACGCAACTGTTAGAAACATGCTGTTTTCTTTTTTTTATGTCATGTAGAATCTATCTCCGTTGATCCTGTTCGTTTGTTTGCTGCTTTCATGGCTGTACTACCGTTACAGCTGTAGCGTGCTGGGTTTACGTTTTTACAGGTATATCTGGCAACCCGGCCTGGCTGTCAAACTGGGCCATTGATAACAACACACAGATCAAAACATAAACATAAATTCCGTCATGGAATGTAAATTTCAAAAAGAAAAAATACTGAAATTAGCATTGTTGTCAGAAAATATAGTATTTCAGTTTAACATGTTTCCTTAATATCTGATGAGGCATTGGTGTCATTTTTGGATTTATTACAGTACAAATATTACATATTGGACCTTTAAGGAAAACATTTTTAGGGAGGCCTCTGCACAAAAGATTGTAGCATCTTAAAGCTGATCACATACTGAAAAGTATGTAGTGGAATGGATCCAAATGACCTCTAATTGTCAAAGCGTTTTGCTGTCTGTCCTCTAAATGTCCCATCTTGGTAGCTCCATGGGCCGCTGTGTGTCTTGCTCATGCCCAGGACAAGAGGATCTCCAAAGGCCGCTACGCAGCAGATTATCTAAAGATTAGAGGGCTCTTTTGGTTACTTTGCATGGCAGCTGAATTGTCGCTATATTACAAGATCCACAAAAATCCAACTTGTCTGGCTTCAAGTAATGCAGTTGTGTCCAAACAGCAGCAACCAAAGCAATCAGCGTCCAGTGAGGAGCACTGGCAGCTACAGCCACCGTGCGCAGTGTGTGTGACGGCCGCGACTGTTTGTGGATTTGTTCGACCCAGTGTCCAGGACCCAGCCCCCTCCTCCGTTCGGGGGTGGGGGGGGCTGGGTCCTGAGAGGAGAGTTGCCCATGTTCTCCATTTAAGTGCTACATTCACCATACATTAGCCTGTCTTAGCATTGAACACCGGTTTTCCTTGTGTGTAACTTGGTGTCACTTGTGTCACACTGATTAACTAATATCTTGTTACGTTTTTTCTTCAAATGACACTGATTGCGAGACATAAGCGCACGTGCCGTTTACCACGCGAGTATGTCCGACAGCTCTTGAAGGCAGCATCGTTCCTGCGAGCGGAGGCACTTTTCTCCTCCTATCAGCGCCATTGTGTGACAGAGTCTCGGGGAGCAAGGAGGACGGTTTGTCCTTCTGTAGCCGACGGGACTCTTTAAATACCCTCCATGTTTCTCTTTCAAACTCCGGCGGACCTGGATGTGGTAAGACACCGTTTTTTGTTTGTCGAATAGCAAAGAGAAACACGCCGGAAGAAATACATTACGGCAAGGCAGTGTAACGTTAACGTATTTCTTATGAATAATAGACACGGCGGAGGTGTTTCAGTAGTGCGGTGGGTAGCGGGTTCTGGTTAAAAAAAGTTTTCGTATTAAATGGATAATATCTGCCAATACGTGTCCCCGCCGCTGTACTTCCAGTGACCCTCTACCTCTATCTGCCAAAAACTCCTTCCAGTTTACAGAGCCGAGGCAGCGGCCGCCACTCTCCACTTTATCACTACGGAGAAAAGTCTGTCTCATAAACTTCTTTTTGCTTTCCCCAAATACACTCAGCCATTAGCATATAACATGCTATAATGCTATAATAAATAATGGAATACGTTAGTCATTTCTACTAAAGTTATTCTATTTTTTTTAAGTAAATAGGCTACCAAATGACATAGAATGACATACTGTTGTACAAAATACTCTTGCATGTAAACGACATTAATTTAAACTGTATTTGGGGCCAAATATAATGGCTTGGTTAACTCTACATATTTGAATATGTATGTCAACAACACCATATAGAGACACAAAAGCCATTTGCAAGCACACATAGGCCTATTTAGTCTTTATTGTTAACTTGTGTGAACCATCTTCTTGTACACCTTAACCTGCTCTTAAGTAGTACAATGGGTTTATGCAGTGGAAGTGGAAGTGATTTGGTCTCCAGTGTTGGGGACTGTGTAGCTGTTGTGGTGAGTGGAGGGGCCTCTGTTTCATAACATGAACCACAAAACAGCAATGTGCTCTTATACTGACTGTAATGTTACCCTTCTCCACTTTGTCACGTTCTGTGCTGTGAGCCACAAGCTTCACATAGGCCACCTCAGAACGAACCAAACTCAGCCCTCTTAAAGTGGACTAAAAAGTGAACCAACCGAAAATGAGACTCCGTTCTTTTTCCGTTCATATGGTCAGTTTACTTGAAAGAGCACTCACTTCTCTTTCTGGTCCACTTCAGCTCTGATGGGTCCTCAGTAGGGCTGCACAATATGAGGAAAATATCTAATTGCGATTATTTTGACTGATATTGCGATATGATTCACAATATTGGAGGGAATGATCATTTTTGCATCATTATTCTCATTTTCAATGACAATTATTAAAATTTAAAGAAATGTAAATGATTATAGTGTGTTCTTTTGGGAGGAGCTGTACCAAAGAAATATGTTTTCTTTAGTCTGTAGGATACAATTTTTAGGCCGGTATGTCAGCACCTCAATACTTAATTCAGAATGGTTTGACACATATTTTGCCATTAACAAATATTGTACCCCTTTGCGATTTGGATATTGCACTAGTCCATATTGGGATTTCGAAATTGCGATTAATTGTGTAGCCCTAGTCCTCAGGGCTAAAATACATTGGCAAAAGGCAAAATGAACCTGAAGCATATTGTGTTCACAATGCACAGCTGAAGAGAACCGCGACGCAGACTTGAAGTGAAACATACTCAACGAGTATGGTTTGTTCCAGAGAGGTCTGAGTTCCTTTGGAGTAAATCACAAAAAGAAAAAAATGCTGACTAATAGGTCTGAGATTTTTTGGAGGGCTGAAACGGACCAAGTTTGAAAACGCCCCTTCTTTGTCTGTACAAGCACCCACAATTTAGACTCCCATCAGCCCACAGAGCCCTGCTTGATCAGAGCTGAACCCCTTCTGAGGATTAGCCAGATATAATGCAGAGTTACACAACTGCCTATACTGTAGTATGTAGATAACCACAGTCGGGGGAGGAAAGGCTAGTTTTTGCTGAGTGCGGTACCCTTCAGGAAGTCCCAGGACTCCAGGTAGGGTCAGAGTAAACACGTTGATTTTAAATGTCACTGTTTATTTGTATCTGTATGTGTATTTCATTTACTGGAATATGTCCAGTAAGAGACCGTGACAATGGCTAAATTCTGATCAGCTTCCACTCTACACTTTAATACTAAAGCTTTCTAAACAAAATGGGGAAAAATATCAAGCCTTTTAGTTTTAAGATGCACTCCCAGATTTTTCTTTTAGCACTCAGTTGTCCCTCCAAATGTCCTCCCAGCTTGCTGCTGTAATTTCAAACTCAATACATCAATTTTGATCTGGGAGGAAATTTGGCGGATTTGGAGGCACTATAACAAAATCGTCTTTAACACAAGTCATGTCTTCTCAGGCATTTTTAGAAGGCCTTGATGTGAATGTGTATGGGACACCATGAGGTGACATCTGCAGGCTTTTATTGTCCATTTCTAAGGCTTGAATTTACAGTAATAAGCAAGTTGTGTTGCATCAGCTACCCTATGAGAGATGAATGTACTCTATATTGCATACCATCAGTAGCTGAATAACTAATAATAGTCATAAGGCTCAAAGTGCAGCAGTAAAGCTTCAAGTGCAGCAATAATATAAGGCTTGTACTGCATTCACAGGGATTATGCTTAGGTAGTAAGCGTGCTGCCTGCAGTAAAAATGATGACACTTGCAGCACTGAAGCTAGTGCTGCTGTAACAAGGTTGCCACTGAGGTAATAAGGCTGGTACTGCCTTGATACACCCATGCTGCAGTAATAAGGCAGATACTGCAGTAATAAGGTAGATAGTACCATACATACACCCAGTGAGCAGATATTTTGATGCTGTAGGTTTCTGTAGCTACTGAGGCTTCGTCACTGGAAGTGTCAAGCTGTGTTTTCTTCCCTGAAGACGCAAAGAGTGGAGCGCTCAACGGCATGTAGACACGTCTGCTGACCTAAATCTGCTCTCTTCTTCTGCCTTTTATTTATAGACTTAAGTGTGTGTGTGTGTGTGTGTATGAGAGGGAGTGAGTTTGTGTGAATACACTAATGACCAGGCCCAAATGGAATCCGCAGATTATTATTTTATTTAATTTTTTCTTACAATTTTCAGGAGTGATCCAGAATGAAAATCTGCGTAAATTTAGAATTTTTTTTTTAATTTGTGGAAAATCTGCGAAATTTCTGCGTCCTCCGATTCCGTGTGGCCCTGCTTAATGACCAGAATTTTTTGTGGCATACACACACTTATTGTGCATGTATGTATGTGTCGTTATGACACATTTAGTCTTAAAGGCATTGAAGCACAGGCACCTGTCAGGTCTCTCTGTTGTGATTGACAGTGTGCTTTTGTCCAGCTCAATTCTGTCAATGAGGGAAGAATATTAGAAACAACTATGGGTGTCACGATTCTCCAAGTCCTTGATTAGATTACATTTTCGATTCTAAGGTCACGGTTCGGTTCAATTCAATTCTCAATTTTTACATTAAAATTTTTTTTTTAAAGCACAGGTTGCTATGCCATTTTTAGACTAGACTTTTATGCAATATAATATCTGACCTTTGTTCGCAATGTAGCACACTACATTGTCAAATTTAAAACATTTATTAACAACATAATGTAACAATAATCAGGGTTCGTACGGGTGCTTGAAATCCTTGAAAATTTAATTTTGATGTTGTGTTTTCAAGGTTTGAAAAGTGCTTGAATTTTGGATAAAATGCTTGAAAATGTAACTGTATTTCTTTTAAAACAAATACCTATCTGACTGAATAGTTTGTTTATTAAATGGAGAAATACAATGTTGGAGAGCCTTAAATTAAACCTGCTCACTTGTGCATGTGTGACTGTGATCTGCCACCACGCCAAGACCCGCCCTAGGAAGCACCTCTATTGGTTGGGGTAAGGCATTTCACCTTGAGTGGTTAAAGGAACACGCCGACTTATTGGGAATTTAGCTTATTCACCGTAACCCCCAGAGTTAGACAAGTCGATACATACCCTTCTCATCTCTGTGCCTGCTGTAAGGCTGTCTGACGGCTCCAGCGGCATCAGGCCAGCACAGAACATGCAGGTGAATGGTTCCAGTAATCCTACTGCTCCGAATAAGTGACAAAATAACGCCAACATGTTCCTATTTACATGTTGTAATTTGTAGAGTCACAGCGTGTACAAAAAACAACGTAACATGAGACACAGCCGTGTATAGTTCCCGGTTTGTTTACTGTTAGAAGATGGCTGTGTCTCATGTTACGTTGTTTTTGTACACGCTGTGACTATACAAATCACAACATCTAAATAGGAAGATGTTGGCGTTATTTTGTCACTTTTGTCACAATTTGGAGCAGTAGGCTAGTTGGAACCAGTTACCTGCAGGATCTGTGCTGGGCTAAGCTAATGCTGGAGCAGTCAGGCAGCGTTACAGCACGCACGGAGATGAGAAGGGTATGTATCGACTTGTCTTACTCTGGGGGTTACAGTGAATAAGCTAAATTCCCAATAAGTCGGCGTGTTCCTTTAAGGTTAGGATAGACGATTGGTCAGGGGATAGGACCTGTACAAATGGGGTTACGTTAACTTGTGTAAACATAATGGACACCTGTCCAATAAATGCTATTGAAGGGCGGGTCTTGGCGTGGCCATAGTGGGATTCGTAATATCGCTGCAGGCAGGTTGTCGTTTCAATGAACGTTGGCTGGAAGATGAAAAATACAAATTATGGATTAAACGGGGACAAACCCTACAAGTTGCCTCTTGTAAAGTCTGCAAAAAAGACGTGCAGCCTTTCACAATGGGCGAGTCTGCACTCTCGAGTCACATGAAGTAAGATTCAAGTAAGCCAACTGAAGTAGCCTACTGTACACGTTAGCGCAAGTTAGCGCCTATTTGTTTACGCTAGTAACTTCTAGCTAGGAATACGCAGGCTAAGTGACTCTGTTCTTGGTATGATAATGTAATGTTAGTATTGCGTGTCCGTTATGGCACGTTCATTTGTGGAATTTGCAGTGAACATAGCCAAAGTTACATCACAGTAACTGTAACATTACCTGCAAATTAAAACCTGCAAATGTTAGCCCAGTGCATAACAACAATCGTTGATTGCTGAACAGAAATCGTGTCAGATGGAGTGTATACAACGATACAAGTAGCCTACTGTAAGGTTGAGGATGGCCTTATGCACTATTTGCACTGCTCTTTTCCAGTAGATAAATGTATATGTCTTGGCAATGAAATACTTATTTTTTTCAATTAATATATGCTATTTATCAGGCAGGTGCCTGTGCACTGTCAGTCTTCTGGGTTAAAATGGAATTACAGGTTGTTGTTGTTGTTGCACTGTCTCAGATTTGGTTCAAACTTTGTCTATATCAAGAATGTGTCCCGAAACCAAGGCCTGTAAAATATTTCTGTTCAAATCCTATGTCTTCATATTTTCAGCCCTTGAAATTACTTCAGTTTTACAGCTTGAAAATCCCATTATCTGGGAAGCAATATTTGGACATTAATATAAATGAAAGGTATTGTTCATAGGCAAGCCCAAACTTTGTAGGGTGGAAGACAAACGGGTCAATATGACTGAACCGTTAAAAGTTTGTACCCTACATGTGGAAAAAAGTGTGAAAAGACTGACATTAAGGGTAGCATAAACTTTGAGCAAAATCTAAGAGGTTGCAGCAACTGTTTTCCTGGATTTAGTGTCATTTGACACAGAATGACCCAGCGGCATGTCATTTGGCACAAATCCTCCCACTCAGTGCTACTCTCCATAGCTGTCTTACTGTATGTTATATTATGAACCACAAAGAGATTAAACATTTTAGTGAAGTGAACCTGTCGAGTGATTTTGTTTGGGGTAATTGTTTTTTACATTGACTCAGGCAGGTTAGATAGCAAGCAAAATCTAAATACAGTGATACATTTTGAAAAATAAAACTTGTGTTTTGCTTAAATACCTGATCCTTCTGCTATTACGAAACACAATGTTGGCTCTTTATAGCGTTATGTCTTTTAATGTGACAAAAATCCTAATAATAATGTTGACTATGTATTGGTATATATTTTACGGTGATGGGTGCTGGAAAAAGCTTTAAAATGGACCTTGAAAGTGCTTGAATTTGACCTTGGAAAAGGTGTACGAACCCTGAATAATATATCTTCAGTTAATTGGAAACTTGACAATTTTTCAGTAAAGTAAAAAGAAAAAAAAAGTTTACTGACAATCCTGAGGGCAGACACTTCGCAGCACACAGAGTTTGGTTTTTGAAGCCCTCAACGTCGTCTTCCAGGCAGCGCTGTTTGGAATGCACTAGGATTAGGCAATGGTTTTGGCAAGCCCCCAGGAAGAGCGCCATGTCTTAAAGCCACCATGGGCTTAGTGGGTAAGGGTGGAACTGCACCCCATGCCCCAGAAAGACTTTTCACATAGACTTTGCATGGTGAAAGAAACTTCTGTATTTCAGTGGATATTTTTTTTGGGGTACATGAACTTACCAGCCCGAACACTTAAAGGGTCCTTGTTTAAAACGTCACGTTTTTAACATTCACTAGTAGCCAAATCCAGAGTTATTAAACTAGGTATGATGAACGCGCATAATGGACGCGAGCAGACCTGCGGGACTGCGCCCGCTCGCTCACATGACTGTTCTCCCGTGGTCCTGTAGCTGTAATAATGGATATAGCTAATGGTTGTAATTCAACATGTGTTATTAATACGTCCATGGTAATATCTTATGATACATCCGAGGGATTTATGTATGCTGTAAAGCCTGTAACGTGGATGTAACGTCATTAGTGTTTTCCAAACTGGCCGGGCTATCGGCTAGTAGCTAACATCAGTGTTAGCTAGCATGGATGTAAGAGAACGGTAACACTATACATAGCTATATGCCTACATAAAGTTACTACAGACATAGTGATTACATCGCCTTGGTTCTCTCTTAAGGTGTAGACACATTTAGCCGACGGCCGACCGTTGACAGAAAACCCTGTTGCGTCCCCGAGGTCCAAAAAACTGCCACAGAACACACCAAAAAGACGAGAGGAGACAAGACATAATACGTCTCTATAACAGCAGGCAGCGCTAATCTGTAATGTTGCCCAAGAAATGAAAACCGGCAGCTGATTGGACGAACGCGTCACATGGGTTTGTTTTCTCCGGAAATTCAAAGCCAGACTGTCATGGCGGCCGTTCAGAATACGATAAGTTACCCCCCCCTCCCCCATTAACACAGGGTGACACCCCCCCGCCACAAATTGCTTTCTAATCTGTGGGAAACACTGTACAGACACCAACTATCTCATCTTCTTTGTAAAGGTCCAATCCACCCTTAGCTTGCCATGCTGGCGCTCACCAGTGTCTTTATTAATGGGATGCTGCATGTTGCACAGTAGGAGCTGTAGTGTTTTGTAACCAGGTCTGTCATTACGTAAGAGATCAGAGTGAATTCCTTGTTTGATACCCAGATGACCTCTGTCACGTGGGCATTTTATGATCACTATGAGGGAAAACACACACACACACACACACACACACACACACACACACACACACACACACACACACACACACACACACACACACACACACACAGAGGTTTGTAGCATGCACACACACAGACATTGTTTCTAGCGGGGCTATTCAGTACCTGAATCAGACCAAAAAAGGTGCCACTACCCTTATTCAGCTGTTGCATGACATGTTAATCGCATGCGTCTTGGATATTTTTTAGGGCTGTCTGCCTTAACGCGTTAATTGCGTTGCGATTAAGGGCCGAGCATAACGTGTAAATCTTTTTTAATCGCATTAATTTATTTTCACTTCACTCGGCTTCACATCATGCCTAACAGGCTACTATTTTGACCCTTTGCCACACCTTTATTTATCATCAAGCTGCCATACTTCCTCGTAATACTTTACACTACACCTGACAGCAGGTAACGTTAGCCTACCTTTAGCTAGCAGTTGGATTAAACACTGTTAAAATGCTGTGACTGTATAGAGGATTCCAACACCGGGACCTTAACAGTCTGCTCTGCAGTGCAGCAGCTGCCGTTGTCGGAATTAACAACACAGACACTGTGTTCACTTTAAACAGGTAGCCTCGTGGTGCATTCATAGTAATTGTAAAATACCCTTTTGCTGACTGTTGTTAGTACCCTTCTTTTTTTTCTTTTGTTTACAGTAAATAAATAATAAACAAATACAAATCTTAAAGTCAAGTTCATAAACTAACTTTTTTTGCATTCATTTGATTCCCAATCAAGATACACTGGTAAGAATTGCTTTCCATTGTTAATATGTACTTAAAAACTGTTCTGAAATGCAAAATAATATAATTTTAATCATGTGATAAAACATGTGATTAATCGTGATTAACTATAGAAATTCAGCGATTAATTGCGATTAAAAATGTTTTATCGTTTGACAGCCCTAATATTTTTATATGATTATCTTGGTAATATATCACTTCAAATGTATGTTGTATCCATTTAATTACATACATTCAGGGTTTGACATTATGTTTGCACAGCAGCCACTGTGGCTAGTGGTTTTCCAAAGTTAGCCATGCAGCATTTTCATTAGCCACTATTTTGTAAGAAATTAGGTTTTATTTGATTAAAGTTAAAGGACTAGATTTATAACCCTTTTTAAATGTAAACGACAAACCAAATCAAGACCACATAAAGTGAATAGGCTCTAACACTCCAGTGATGAAATATTCAGCTGTGACAAGGTTGTGTGTAAAGCTCCTTTTTGTATTAAAAAAATGCAACCGATTAAGACACAGATGTAAAAAAAGAGTGGCTTCTTATTTTATAAGTGGTGCAGGGGTGGAAAAGATTAATTGAAAAAGGTTTGGAGCATGCACTCGCGTGTCACTCAAGCAGTCAGCAGCTGACCCCTGGTGACAAGAAGCGGAGCAAAAGTTTGTTGCCTTGGTTGCACTATTTTCTCAGGCTTATTCATTTTGATTCTTGCTCTCCTTTTCCATCTGTCCTCCCTTGTTGTTCTGTTTTTGTTCAGAAAGATTTTTCAGCAATGTCAAAATAGAAGTGTTTTCAAGATTAGTTATACTGTTTGGGGTCAAGTATGCAGGGTTTAAGCTCATTCTTATAGGCTCTTTGACAACTTACTGTAGCTAACAATAGTACCAGTGCATGGTCATAATATAGCTAATATTCATAATAATATTGTAATATTAAAACGTTGGCTGCAAAAATGCACTTACAGCCACTTAAAGGTGCACTATGAGTTCCTGCATGGTTTCAGCGCAATTTCATTTTTGTCTCAAATTGTAGGCATCGCTCCTTGATCCGCTAGCTGCCTGCCCCATGAATACACTGTGAAAAAGCCCGGTCTCGGGAGACAACACAGGGGTCGTAAACGTCAAACAAACACTAGAGGCACAGGCTGTGCACCAAAATACAACAAACCACTCCAGCCAATCACCGACAAGATAGTTGTGGGAGGGGGTGGGGGGTTAGTGACAGTCAGTTAGTCATGACAGTTACAGAAACATGGGGGGAGGGGCCAGCTTACTTAGTTTTGTTTGGAATTTACTTGGAACGTCAACAGAAGTGACCATGCAGGAACTCATAGTGCACCTTTAAAGCTTTAGTGCGTACATTTTTCATATTAATAAATGTCCGTTACATTCAAGCCATTGCCAAATGAGTTGCTACAAAGCTAATTAAGACTGTCAGCTCCACACAACTCTCTCTGTATTTCTCAATATGGCTATGTTCAGAAGATTGTGTCGTCCGGCAACTTTCGTGCGCAGAAACTCGAGTGTCTTCTGCAGTTTTAACTTTGCTATGTGGGAACAGGCGATCAAAAAACAAAAATAAACAGATGGAGTCAACAAATGAAGTTTGAAAGAAAATTAAAGCACGTCATAAACCGCTTGACGGCCGCACATTTTTTTCGCTCTGAGCTGGCTGAACAAAACTCAAATACAAGGAAAATAACAACGTGGCTCTAATTGTAAATTGTAATTTCCCCACTGGGGATTAATAAACAGTATAAATTAAATTAATTAATTGTTAATTATTAATTAACTGTTAATAGTAAAACTATTATTACCGCACAGTAAAAGTCCTGCATTCAAATATTTACTTTAAATCAGTGGTTCTCAACCTTTTTTGTGCCAGCGCCCCCCTATCCATTATCCAGGTCCCAACTGCCCCAATCAAATAAGATGTAGGCTAGTTGCCTCGAATATTAATGATTACGCCCTAATATTATGCCTATTATTGTTGTTACTATTGTTATCAAAAATAATAAAAAAATCAAATCATTGAATGACAAACAACATATTTATTAGTTCCACAGGCATCAAATAAACCATGTAAAGAAATTATATTTACAGGTGTTTAAAAACTATTTGACATTCAATTTAAATTAGGTAACAGCAGCCAATCAGAATGACTAGATATGTAACATTCAAACTTTAATTAGGTATTGCAAACACTAACAGTAGCCAATCAGAAACAGCTAGTAATTTAACATTCAAATCTATTTTTCATTCAAATCTAAATCTATAATCGAATTGTTCCAACGGAAAACAAGCTGGCACTTATCAAGGGGTAAAAGCAGAAGGATATTCTTCCGAAAATAAGTTTACAACCTTTGAAAGTTAGTGAGAGCCCTTTGTTGATGCTTCGAAGAGTCTAGGTTAGAAGAGTATAGGTTTGCTATCGCCTGTCTTGCAAGTAAATAGCAGAAAAAAAACGTTTGAAGAAACGCAACCCCACATCGCGCTGCGTTTTGTGGAGGTGTGAGAATCCCATACAGTAAACACTAACATCACTGCCTCTATCGCTTCCGCAAGAAAGTTTTTAAACACCAAACACAAGCCCTGAACTGCCCGGGAGTTTATGGAACAGCTAAATGTTTGCAAAACAACAAAGCACAGTCGATATCTCTTGCTTGTCTCTTTTCTTTCTCTCTTTCTCCGTAAAATGAAGCTGCCTTCAGGTACAGTAGGAAACGTTGTGTTCTCTAAATGATCTGACAAAAAACTGTTACTGTGAAATATAAAGTCTACTTGTGCTACATTGGGGGGTTAAAGAACACAACAGGACGTCGCACCACCCTGCGGCGATTGCTTTTTTTTTTTTCTGAACGCAGCTTCACGCTGAAGTACGGAGCTCATTTAAGATGATGCTCTGACGTCCCGCTTCCATGAAGACAGCGCGGAGCTGCGGCAAAAGAAAAAGCTGACGGAAGCGCAGAAGAGAAGAGTTATGATCTACCGTCTCGTCCAGTTGCAGTGCCGTGAACTGGCACGTTTTAATGTTGCAGACCACTGTTTTTTGCAAGTAGTTTAAAGTGCAAACATGTATTGTTATTGTGAATCTTTGGTTTAAACTAGTTTTCAAACAAACGCCCCCCAAGTCCACCTCAACGCCCCCCTTTCCAAAATATTGCTTCTAGCGCCCCCCGTCATCTTCCGAACGCCCCCTGACTGCTTTAAATGAATAGTCAAAGAGAAGCATTATCGACACAATGTAAATTGATTAACGTCTTTTCAAGCTGGAGCTTTCATCTCTAATATAATGCTGGATAGTTAAATGAATAATAATATTAGCATCATATTTTAATTGTGATATTTTATGAGTAAAATCTGAATCTGCAACATAACCAGTAACATTTCATAGTCATAATATAGTAGCACAATGATTTCCTCTGAAGTAGTAGTATACATTAAGTTGGTAGTATACAGTTAAGTTGCATATTTTTTAAGTGCTTTGGGGGCCTTTTGTAAGTTATTTCAGGGTAGTTTGGGTTAGAATAGTAACAACATTATAATCATTATAAATCTATACTGTAGCTGTTTGGGGCCCAATACCACAGGCCAAGCTATCGACACGTTCCAACGGGCTTGTGTTGAACTGTCACTGCATTAGTCACCTTCAATATTTAAACCATGACCATCACCAAACCTCCTGTCGGCATTTCACCTCATGTGTTGTCCTCATGTTTACAAAGTTTTTTAGATCAGAAATATGGGTTTCTTTCAACCAAATTGCTGGTGCATGAATGTACGTTGTATGGAACCCATACAACATTCTTTGCAGGTAAAATGAATGATTACCTTCATTGCATTTTGGGTGTTTTATTCATTTTTATAGCATTTTATTTTTATTTTTTTTAAATGGTTTCAAAACAGCATCCTGACTAAACCAGTCTGTGATTCACTCAACATCATAAATTCTGCTTTGTTTTAACTCAAACTTAAATTAGTTCTAATGTCATATAAATTAGGTTTATTACCATGAATAAAAAAGGTAACTGATAAAAATGTGAAAAGCACAGAAAAAAGCAACAAAAACTTTGAAAAAGCGCAAAAAATTCACTTTTGACCCGGAAGGACAACAAGTTCATGGTCGAGAGGAAGACAACACAAGGGTTAATGAGACGTATTGAACAGTTTTTAGTAATTTCCTGGTTTAGGGTATTTGCCTATTTTATAGCAGGCCCATGCAAAAGGGCCAGTTGATGATGGTGAGTTTTGATGACCTACGTCTATTTGTAGCACTTTAAACAGTGGTAGAAACAGTAGTAGGCATACTCATGGTGTAACTGTATCTTAAGTTGTGTGTGGAAGCGTAGCTGCTATTAAGCGTAGTCAGGCTGGTCAGGCGAGCACTACAATGCACTCTTCCTCTGGGTTTTGTCTGGAATGTGTTTACTAGTTCTACATTGTGTGTGTGTGTGTGTGTGTGTGTATGAGAGAGAGAGAGAGAGAGGCCAATGAACACACACAGACACACACACCCACACACGCACACACACACAGTAGTAAGTTGGACAGCGTTGTCCTCGTGTGCAGAGCTGGATGCGTTACAGTGAAGAGGAGCAGTGGAAGCACAGTCATGACTGCGAACTGAATGAAATACATGTCATACAGAGCATGCAGCACACACAGTGCTACATTCATCCACCTGCAGCAGCAGAGTGTGTAGTGTGTGTCCATACTTTTGTGCATCCAGAGAACCTGAAATAGTCTGATGTGGAGGTGAGGGGGAGGGGTGGAAGTGCAGCTCAGCTCAGGCATGGAAACTAGCGTATCCGGTTACAGGATCATAATATCACTGCAGAGTCCATCCACTAGCACTGTACTACTGCACAACACACACACACACAACACAGCCAGCTCCTGGAAAAATATGTTCGGCCCACATGTGGGATTGCAGACACGCACGCACACACACACACACACACACACACACACACACACATACACACATTCACTCTCTTTCTCTCTCTTATGCCTGCACACACACCTGATCTGCACTCTAAATGTGTAAAACATGTTTTTATGTTTTACACAGAAACACAAAACAGGTTTTACACCATAATTTTGTGATTAGATTTATAACTTTTCAATCATTCATTTATATTAAAACTCACAGCTTGTTCTTAATGGTCTATTTTTCTTTGCCCAGACCCACTTCCCTGAAGTCATCATCAACTTTCAATGTAATCTTGTCATTGACAAGATGACTTTCCACTGAGATGAAATTTCAGATTTTGATGCTATTTGTTTGTATTGTGTCCTTCAGTATCAATTTGAGTTAATCATCATCTTCTCTCATAAAGGGGACAAAGTGTGTGGGCCTGGTTGTGTAGACGTTTCAGAGTAAAAAGGAAAAGCCCAGTCTGTGTTGGTTCTTTTTTTGTATCAGGATATTTGGTGATATTTTGGGCTGTAGGCAAAATTAGAATGTTTATTTTGAGAAATGTTCTTACCTGAAGTTCTTTTCATAGATCAGGTCGCTCTGCTGAAACAACCATTTATGTATCAATTTTGATTTGTTTTGTATCTGTTTCATTTTTGAAGGTGGTTTATAAGATAAGAAAAAAGTGGAAACACTGCAAATGGAACACATTTCATAAGATGTCTTATGGATTACATATATTGATTAAATCATAGACAGTCCAGTTAATGTTCTTAGCCTCTGATATGATAGATATGATGCAGTTTGATTTCACAGAACAACATAGGCAAAATAGCAAAAATATACTGTTACCGCCATCCCAATATCAACTTGCACAATATACACATGCGAAAGGCTGCAACATACATACATCATTGACACTTTTTGTGTTAGTTGAAAGAAAATAAAACTTATTCTTATTCTTAATTTTATAAAGGACAACACACATTAATCAGCATTTCTGTAAATGTGCCAGTGTTAGCCAGCTGGCTAATTCTCAACTGTAGTCCTTTGGCCAGATGTGTTTAGCACAGCAAGACATTAGTACAGTTTAAACAATACAGAAAGAAGTCAAGAAGACACCATACAAACAGCTAGAGCAACAAATAAGCTTTCTCAGTAAGCCATGCAGAGCTTCCTGTAGGAAGCAGCAAGACATTAGCACAGTTACACATCAAGAGTACCCCCATTTAGTATAAGAAGCCATGCAAGCATCAAAACACAGCCAAGCAACACAGACCCAAGCCATCTTCTTGCACCGTTCAACCATGCAAAGCAGTAACAAGCAGTAATAAAAAGATGAAATAGGCTACACTTTAAAATGTAACTATTATTATTTTTTTAGTGGTGCCTTTCATATTCAATTCAATGTTCAATTTGTTCAATAAAAGAATGTTGGAAATTACTTATTTTCATTTGTTTTAAATTCAACAAGCAATTAGTTGATTGTATGACTACTGAAAGCAGCAGAAAGGCAAAACAGAGTACACTTTAAAATCACAAGTAATATCGTTATCACGATATTCAACAACGTTATCGCATATCACATATTTTCCTCATATCGTGGAGCCCTATTTTTGTCTTATTTAAAAGTAATGCCTATTGAGAAAAAGATCTATTGTTAACTTTAGTCCAAAATGATCAGTAATAGTACTGAGTTTTAGGTTGGTTGATTTCTAGTCATAGTTGGTTGCTTCTTTGCTTAAAAGGGTTTAGATCTTGAGCTATATTTGCCTGATGGAAATCCTTCTGGAAAAGGTAGTTAGTATAAGACAGTTATTGGCGAGACGGTTAACAGTTGCGCGTTTAGTCACAGTGACCTTGAATGAAGACCGTGGCACCATTTTGGAGAGCGGCACTCCTCCACTGCTGTGCTTTGTCTGCTCCACTCATTGTGATCTGTTTTTCTTCTTCTGGTGTGTTCATATCCAGACATGGCTCATAGGGTGTAGGATGGTTCTGGGCCTGTGGACTCTGACAGTCAGTGGAAGGAGGGTGGGAGGTGTGAGGTACAGAGCGGAGGAAGGAGGAATAGATAGACGGAAACCAGGTAAAGGAGGAAAGAAGTGGAGGAGAAGGGAAGCGAAGAGGAGGATAATGAAGCGGAATGTAACGTGTGGGGCACCTCTGGTATGTCAGCCCTACAATGTGTGTGTGTGTGTGTGTGCGTGTGTGTGTGTGTGCGTGCACGTGTGTGCGTGCGTGCGTGCCATGAGTTAGACATGCGCAGCTGCTTCAGCTCTCGGTCACATACCCCGCAAACTGCTTTGAAACTAACTCTGTTGCTCTTTCTTTGACTCTCTCTGTTTCTGTGTCTCTCTGACGCTCTGATTCACCATTTGCCTACAAACTCCACAAGCAGCTGCAATGAATACAGAAACTCAAGCAGTAGGTCATTAAAAGGCACAAATGTCTTAATGTTAGGTTTTTAAAAAGAAAAAGTACTTTTACTAATCCCCATTATTACACTCTGTTGTCATCATTCATTACATACACATATAGGCCCAAAATACACAAATAACCTATAAACATTAGTGGAGAGATGTAGGTGGGGGCTGCCATTTAGTAGGGGTGAGGGAAAAAATTGATACAGCAAAGTATCGCAATATTTTCCGCGGCAATACTGTATCGATACATGGGCGCCAAGAATCAATCTTTTATTATATAAGTTGCACATGAGAATTTAACTTTTTAGTACTGAGATAATTAAATCAATTGCTTTTTCAGTCCACTAGATTGTAAGATGAACAAACATAGAAATGTATCTTTTTAGATAAAACAGATGTAGACGAAGTTTTCCTTTGGGGACATAATTTGAATTTGGAAAACGGGTAATAAATTGCAATATATCGAAGAATATTGCAGTATAATTAAAATTGCTATAACATCTTATCGTGACATCATTCTACCCTACTACGTTTTCATTTTTAAGCAGCATTTTGAGACAAAATTCTTCGTCCACACAAGAGTTTTAGCTCCTGTAGCAGAACTAATCTCCATCCATACTAACACGTTTGACAACGCAAATCACATGACCATTCTCATACACTGGATCTGTGCGTGCCGGTGTTAACAGGAAGTAGATTGTCTGACGTTACTCTGCGGTTAAAAATGTATAATTTGAAAATCCAGAAAATACTTCGACAAAGTAACCATGTTTGACCATGAATAAAAATGTTTGCATCCGTACAGGCTACAAAGCAACTTTGGAAACTCAAAAACAGTGTTTCCAAATGTCTCCGTTTTAGGGGCTCGGAAATGCCGTAGTAGTGTGGACGCGAGGTGTAAACATAGCAAAAGTTATTCGTTTTTAAACCAAACCGTAGTAGTGTAGATGTAACCTTAGTCAAGCAGTTAGGGATTCAGTAGTAGTAGGGGTTCAGTAGCAGTACTATATCCACGACTTCCACGTTCCAATTCCGCTGGATCTCCCTCTTTTCAGCCGGATGCCCGTTACCTTTGTGTAAACTCCGGTGGATTTATGAGGACTATGGTTAACTGCTCCTCAGATCTCTGTAGGGTAAATCCAGACAGCTAGCTAGACTATCTGTCCAATCTGAGTTTTCTGTTGCACGATTTATACAACTTTTGAACGTACACATGTATCACCAAAACAAGTTCCTTCCCAAGGCATGTATGTGAGGATCAGAATGTTTTCATTCAGCCTTGTTTTCAAGTCGGTCCAAGTTGTTTTCCTGCTTTGAGTGTCTCGTTACAAAGACCAAGTCCTCACAATAACCATCTTGTTTAGGGCCAGATTAATCAAAGTAGTAGTTGTAAGTGACATAGATAAAACATTTAAGAGGAGTGTCCAGGCGTAGGACACTTGCATGTCCTGCAGGCCGTGGCTGGCCATATATATGAAAAGGAATGGAGACATGTTAGAATATATTATATTCTATTTAAATGGAATTTGAATTATATTTGTACCTCTCACTGAGAATTGATTAGATGACTGGTTTGCTCACCTGGTAGAGCGTGTGCCCCATGTACAGAGGCTCTGTCCTTGTCACTGCGGCCGCAGTTTTGTTCCGACCTGCAGCCTTTGCTGCATGTCATCCCCCTCTCTCTCCAAATTTCAAGACAAAGAAATCAAACAGTCAAAGAGTTTTTTACATCCACTAACGTCAGTAAAATGTGAATATGTGCAGCCAATGAACCGACAGATCTGCATAATTTATGATACAATTGCAAAGTGTTAAGTAATTCAGAGTGCATAGCTCAAAGGCACCTCGGCAGTAGTCTTAATAGAAAAAGGGGGGGCTAATTTAGATTTACTTTTCTGACCGATGGCCGACCATTAACTGATCATTAACCGACCAACAGTAAGGCAGCAGTATCCCAGTTCACCCATCCAGGAGGCTCGGACATACTTTCGGTGTTCCGTGCGTGCCGACAGCTGCAGGCTTTTTTGCACGTCTATGCGACTGATGTAGCCCGTCTCCACCGCATCCACCTGCGAGGTTGTCAGCTGCCTGGCATATTCTGTGTGTAGGACCGCCGATTTAATCCGCCAGTCCTCATCGATATAGTGGTATGGGTCATGTAGCTCTCCGCTGTGAGCGCCGTCCAGCAGAGAGCCATGAACTTAGCAGAAAAAAAGAGCTTAAAACGCAACTTGCTTGTGCAAATTTAGCACTAAGTTTGCACTAGCAAGTTAACTAGCGCTCAGTTAAGGAAATACATTTACATACATTTTTCTTTTAAAATGCAAAAAAACAGTTTTTTAATTACTTTTTTAATATTTGTTTTAATTATACTGTTTGATAACTGTTTAACTGATAGTATTAATCGGGTAAAATTCTTATTGTTGGTTAACCGTTAACCGATTAACATCCCTAGCAGAAATAGATGGAAAGTTGTTCATTCCCCTCCTACCTTTTTCGGCCAATCTCTCACCTACTCCACTGCTTCCTCGTCTTCCTCCTCTTCCTTCCTGCCCCCCAGCTCACCCCCTCCCGCCTCCTCTTCTCCCCCATCTTATTCTTTGTCATCTCTCTGGGTGAATTCCCAGCTGACTCTGTTTGTCATGGCAACCAACCAGTCGTGGTGACTGGGCCTGCAGCTCACACTTCCTGTGTGTGTGGTTGTATGTGTGTGAGGAGACGCATGCGCAGTGTGTGTGTGTGTGTGTGTGTGTGTTTAGACAGCAACTGGCTGCATGAGCCTGTCAGCCTGGATTAGAGTCAAACACACTGCAGCGATTCCTGCTTTCTTTCTTTCTTTCTTTCTTTCTTTCTTTCTATCTTTCTTTCTTTCTTTTTCATTTTCCTGTCTTTATTTCTGCTGCCTTCCTTGCTGTCTCTGTTGCACAAGTAATAACACTGTCAGATAGTTTGATTAGATATTAAGCTATTGGAATATGTACAGCATCTTTAGGAAATGCACTGTGGCTTCACCATGGCTCTCTCTCTTTTCTCTCCCACTGTATGTCTCTCCCGACATACAGTGCCCCACCCTCTCACTAATACCCCATTCAGACCGACACAGTGATGCAGTTCGGGGGTCTGTCTGTATTGGTCAACTGCATCAGCTGGCCCTCCCTCATAATCCTCTTCCCTGCCATGGTTGGATGCCGGTCGGACACTGCCAGGCGTTGCTACCAGCAATGGAAATTAATTCAAAGATACCGGCGTTTAAATGTGATTTAACCAATACACCGACAAAAGAGAGCAAGAGAGAAGGAGAGAGAGATAAACTGTAAAAAAAAATTGTTGACTCAACTTAAAAATATGTGTAACTTGGTTGCCTTGAAATTATAAGTTGATTGGAAATCAGATATTAAGTTGGCACAAAGAGGCTATTCAGTTCTCTCAACTTAATGTTGCAAGTTCACTGTACTAATAACATGTTCAGTCAACTAAGGTTTATTTGTAAACACAACATTCAATTTAGTGGATCCAACTTTTAATTATGCATTATATGAACTAATGATTGTGTGGAGTCAACTCCACTCTACATCAATTCAACAACATTATGTAGTGGGGCTAATGTGCATTTTCAAGTTGTCTTGACTAAGCTTTGTATTTGTGTTGACTTCATTATGTGTGTTGTATTAACATATCAAGTAAGTTGACTCGGTTGCCTTGAAAATCTAAGTTCTACCAACTTTTTTTTTAAGTTTCCACAAGACAAGAATGTGAGTCAAGATTAACAAAAACATTTATTTCACACATTCAAGTGTTTCATACAATATAAAACAATGGTAAGACACAGCATCAACATTTTTTTCCTTATCCACTCTGTTAAATATCTATCTGCCTTTTTCTGCCATTACAAATCATAAGCCTTACTGTTAGTGTGTGTGTGTGTGTGTGTGTGTGTGAGACAGTGAGTGTGTGAGACAGAGAGTGTGAGACAGACAGAGTGAGACAGAGAGTGAGTGAGTGTGTGTGTGTGTGTGAGACAGAGAGTGAGTGAGACAGGGAGTGAGTGTTTGTGTGAGTGAGTGTGTGAGACAGAGTGAGTGAGACAGAGAGTGAGTGTTTGTGTGAGTGAGTGAGTAAGTGTGTGAGACAGAGAGTGAGTGTTTGTGTGAGTGAGTGTGAGACAGAGAGTGAGTGAGACAGAGAGTGAGTGAGAGAGACAGAGAGTGAGTGTTTGTGTGAGTGAGTGTGTGAGACAGAGTGAGTGAGACAGAGAGTGAGTGTTTGTGTGAGTGAGTGAGTGTGTGAGACAGAGAGTGAGTGTTTGTGTGAGTGAGTGAGTGTGTGAGACAGAGAGTGAGTGATAGAGACAGAGTGAGTGTTTGTGTGAGTGAGTGAGTGTTTGTGTGAGTGAGTGAGAGAGACAGAGAGTGAGTGTTTGTGTGAGTGAGTGAGTGTGTGAGACAGAGAGTGAGTGAGTGAGACAGAGAGTGAGTGAGAGAGACAGAGAGTGAGTGTTTGTGTGAGATAGCCTGAGTGTGCAAGGTGGTGGCAAAATAAGAGAATATATACAGTCACATATGTCAACTATAGAGGCAATAAAAACAGCATATTTTGAGAGACTCTCAGGACTTCTAGTCCACCTTAGCATTGACAGCTAATATTTGCATAACTGTGTGTGCAACATGATAATTTAACAAGACTATTTGAGGTAGTAAAACCAAAATCAAATGGCAATAATTTTCTCCTTTTCATCCCACGAACAACTGACCTTACAAGTTCTTAAAAGACACACTTAAAAACAAGGAACAGTAACTCCGTGACACTATGTAGCCAAGATAACGGGTGGCACTTTTGAGTAATATAAAAAACAGCTATGACTGCCTAGTCCATCTGCCCATCAGCCGCACAGAGACCGGAGTCCATTAACTCTTGAAGAGCAAAGGTCTCCACCAATGTTTATTATCACCTTTTGTATTACCTCGAACATGTACTTGAGCCCTTTTGGGTAATGGATGTTGAAGATGTAGAGGAGACCCATCAGCAGGGCGAATGCGTTGGGCACATCCTTCAGGTCCCGAAGAACGATATGCTTCTCCAGAATCAGTGCAATATCAATCATCTCCTTGGGGACAGGGCGTTCAGGATCCTCCTCTGTAACCACCAAGATTCCTACGTTCATTCCTTTCACTGCCTCACTCTCTTCGTTTGGCTAATGACACAACAAAGTAATAAGAATAGATTGCAAATCAGCATTAATTCCTCAACACATGAAAATGCAAGATGCATAGCAAACTTGGGTATGAAAATGTCTGATGCAAACTAATGTAAACCTATGTAAATGGAAGAAATTCAAATACATTACAATTTCAAATTAATTGAGCAAGGAATCCCGTCACTGCAACTTGGAACAATTCACTTGTTCTCCATTTAAGCAGATGTCTTTCCACGTCTAGATTCTTATAACAAGACATATTTTCTAGATATCCTATAACTACAGGATCATGACTTCATTTGGATCAAAAAGATCGAGATTAGCAAGTGATATGGATTCCAGAGTGGCATTGATTCCTCACATACCTTACAAATCTTGAAGAATTGGGAGGGATCCTCTTTCTGGAAATGGGCCAGGCCAAGGAGAACAACTGCTCTCTCTCTCTCTTTTAGTTCTGGACAATAGAAGAGGGATACAGACCAGAAAGGACATCAGTGCTGCATAAATAAAAAAAGAAAATGAACACAACTTTGTATATGCAGGGAAAGGGGCAAGTAGTTCCATTGAATCCATGCTGAACTTTGTAATGCCTTATTACTTTGCGTTGATTTGTTGAGAAAAAACTACAAAACTTACAGTTCCACTGCATCAATCATGACACTGAATTAATCTTCGGTCAGTTGTTTCTGAAGAAAGAAATAGAAACAAAAATACTGCATTAGCGTGGCTTAAAATACAAACAAATAGCATAGGTGTGTTGTCAGACAAGCTTGTTATTTCATGAAATTTAATGCAATTTAAGGACTATGCCCTATGTTGGAAGGCTATTTTATACCAATCAAAAATAATGCATTGGTCAGCCCTTTCCCTAGTGTACTAAGGCCTACATCTATCCAAAGAAAACAAAGTAAGTCAGTCTGATAACCCTCACTTCATTGCGCGCGCGCACACACACACACACACACACACACACACACACACACACACACACACACACACACACACACACACACACAAGGTAGTGTGAGTAATGAATATTTCAGTTCAGTTCAGATTGAGAACTATAAATAGTTCACTACTTCAATATTCAATATTATTATTATTGATAATATTCACGTTAACGTTTTACTTAATTTAGTTATTAAAATGACGGTTGGGGAAGAGGATATGAGAGACTATAAATCCTTAGCCAAAATAATCACAAACTCACTACGTGAATTTATATTACATTCTAAGTATTACTTAGGTAGCTCCCTCCGCCGTCCCGCTGTCTCTCCTACCTATCCCGGCCCCCGCACCCCCTGCCCTTCTAGCTACCTGCCTGATCAGTGCTGCTGCAGATGAGGAGAAAGCAGAGGGGGGATGGGCTGCTCCTCAGTCACAGACTGTTTTGGCGGACACAACAGAGAAATACCTTGCCTGCTCGCCGGACAATACTGGCGTCTTTTCAACAGAAAGTTGCCAGATTTGTGGCTAGTCGCTTTCGTGAAAAACGGGGGTTTGAAAAGTCGCTAAATCTAGAGCAAAAGTGGCCGCACAATTCATGATAAAAAAAAATAGTATCTTGCTTGTTTAAACTAGTTAACGTGCTCATTTGCCACATCTGACCATATGCAAAAGATACGTTATCAGAACATGTTCGGACAAGCATGCCTAAATTAAACCACCTCAGCCTGCATATTTAGCCATGACAGAAATTCAAAAGAAAACAACATTTCCCCATGCATGCCTTCATCCATAGATATACAGCCTTCATCGAACAAACCAGCTAGCTAGTCAACATAAGGGCTAACTAACTTAACTAACTTACATTCAGAGGATTAGTTCGTTACTTGCATAACTTAGTTGAAGGCAAGTTCAGAATTTCTCCACATAATCATTACATAGCTAGCTAGCTAATTAATGAGCAATGTTTGTTCTTTTCTCGTAATTCTCTCTCTCTCTCACTCTCACACACACACACACACACAGACACAGACACACACACACACACCTAACATATCCCTTAGCTAGCTAAGTTTTTGAAACTAAGGGCTTGCACGTTATACTGTAGGTTTGAATGGTCAGTTCACAGTATTTCGTTAAAAACTTTAGCTTAGTAAAAACAAAACTCAAGCTATACTGAAATATTAGACCATAGAAAAAGTTAAAAGTTTACTTACGCCAACGGTCAGCTCGCTTCTTGCGCTCGGTCCTTCAATAGAGGAGACGTTGACTAACGTGGTCTGCCGCTCTTCGCATGTGCAAAATGACGTAGCGTGGTGAACCCTGGGTGAACTTCAACTTACATTTGAGAAGACAAGCATGACTCAGTTGTGTCAACTGTGCATTAGAATTTCTGAGCAAAACACAGATATGTGTGTTATCTTAACAAAAGTATTGAAAAGTTTTGAGTTGAAAGTTGACTTAACCCCAAAACAGAAGTTGAGACAACAAAAAGGGGAAATAATTTTTTACAGTGCATGGGTGATCAAGAATGATGGGCAGACAAAGAGGGGAAACTGAAACGGAACTTTTATCTGGTAAATTACTGGATAGTATTCAGTGTAATTCTGTGGTTTACCAGTAAAGTGTTCAAAACTACACTGTAGACTGGAGCCTCTGCTAACAATGAGAAGCAGCGTGACAGCTGTCTCATATGAAAGGGTCCAATGCGGGTTGAACACGCGAGCTCTCTGAAGGTGGTATAAGTAAGTCAATGTGCTATTCTAATATGGCAGGAGGAAGGAGGGTGGAGGGGGGTTGGGCTTCAAATGTGATCCATGATCCTGTGGTACAGCAGGGAACACTGCTATTACATAACTGTGTGTGTGTGTGTGTGTGTGTGTGTGTGTGTGTGTGTGTGTGTGTGTGTGTGTGTGTACGCGTGCGTGCATGTGTGTACTGGACTACAGTATGCAGCGGTAAGGCTCCCTTTGCAGCTGCTCTTGGTTTCAATGTATGTTTTTTTTTTTAAATCCCCTGTTGCAGTAAACTTGTTGCGTTTAAGCAGCTTTTTGAATCACTACGGTTAAGCTCCTGGGTTTCCGTCTGTAAACTTCCCTGTTGTGTATATTAGTGTTTCAGTTAGCTGAGATGTGGTATAGAGCAGCGGTCCCCAACCTTTTTTGCGCCACGGACCGGTTTAATGTCAGACAATATTTTCAAGGACCGGCCTTTAAGGTGTGGGGGATAAATCACAAAATAAAATGATACGACCGGCATAAAAAACGTGGTATTTTCTAAAAATAATAATAAACGTGAATCCACTGTGTACTCATATGCAACTTTATTAGCAGTTAACAAAGCGCCAACAACATAACATGAGTAACATCCCCTCTGCCCCCTAACACTCTCTGGTCGCTATGGTAACGTTTAAACATGCCTTCAAACAACAGAAAAACAAATATAAAGTGCATGAAAAATACAACTCACCATAACGCTAAATCAGTGGGAGCCCTGAGCTTGTTTCTCTGCAACGATGACAATGACACCGGAAGTGTGTTGCTTATGTCCAGTCTACTCCGTAATTTTGTTTTGGTTGCTGTCACTGCAGAAAATCCCGCTTCACACAAATGCAATGTCGGAAATGGCAACAGGGTTTTCAGTGCTTTTGTGGCAATCTCAGGGTATTCTGCCGTGACTTTAATCCAGAACACCGGCAGTGTTGTTGTCTCGAACATACTTTTAAGGCTCATTTGCGATCTCCAGCAGTTGATCTTCTTCTTGCATAGACATGCTGGATTCACCTGGTTTGTTGACAAATGGGTCGCGGAATCATTCCTTGGCAGTTCGTGGGTCTTTTGTGGTTGGGAAGTAGCGCTCAAACTCTTTTAAAAGCAAAGACAGGTGATCGTGCACCAACTGGGAGAATGAAGGCTCGGGCTCGGTCTTCCAAAATCCCCGCGAATGTTTGAAACATGTCAAATATACCTCTGTTAACGCGCCGTCCCCACAAATCCAGTTTAGCTTTAAATGCGGCTATTTTATCTGCCAACTTGAAGACAGTTGTCATTTTCCCCTGAAGTGACAGATTGAGTTTATTAAGCAGGTTGAATATGTCGCACAAGTAATCGAGTTTTGCGACCCATTCCTCGTCACTGAAATGTGCTGCCAGCGGCGACTTTTTTTCTGAGAGAAATCTCTGCAGCGGCTCTCGTAACTCAAACACTCTCGGGATAACCATCTTATTTCTGTGTGTAAGAGAAGGTGTCTGTGCTCCGTGTCCATCTCCTCACAAAGCTGCTCGAACAGGCGCAAGTTAAGGGCGTGTGCTTTGATGTGGTTAATAACTTTAACGACATCATTCAATACGCTGTTAAGTTCCGGTGGTATTTTTCGGCTAGCCAGCATTTCTCTGTGAATGACACAATGCGTAGACTCACATTCAGGTGCAACCTCCTTAATCCGAGTAGTTAAACCAGACAGCCGTCCGGTCATGGCAGCAGCTCCGTCTGTGCATATGCCGACACAAAAGGCCCATTTCAGTTTTCCTGATATATAATCATCCAGCGACTTGAATAGTTCTGCGGCTGTGGTTTTGGATGGCAATGATAGTGCACATAACATATCCTCATGCACATCCTCCTGATAAAGATATCGCACATAAACAAGTGGTAATGCCTTGTTGTCAATATCTGTAGACTCGTCAACATGGAGTGCGTACCACGGTGATGTATTAATCCTCTCCAACAATTGAATTTCAATGTCCTCTGCTATTTCCTCAATGCGCCGAGTGACGGTGCTAGCCGAAAGAGGCACCTGTGCTATCTTTTTAACCGCAGCCTCTCCTAGAAGTTCACGGCAAATGTCTTTAGTGGCGGGCAGGATCAATTCTTCACCAATGGTGAATGGCTTCTTAGCCTTACCAATACGATTATCCACCAAGTATGATGCTCTCAGTGCACTCGCATTTGTTGATGTGGTGGCCCTCAGTAATTGCTTCTGTCCTTCTTGTTCATGCTTTTTTCTTTCAAAATACTCCGAAGGCTTGTCTTTTAATGCAGGGTGCTTGGTCTCCAAGTGGCGAAGCAGTTTTGAAGGCTTCATTGCCTCATTAGAGAGCCGGTCGCCGCATATAATGCAGAGCGAGCTTGGTGCGCGGGAATCACCTGTGGCGATAAATCCATATTTTAAGTAGGACTCCTGGTATTGTCTGTTAAATGCAGCTTTCTTTTTCTTGGAAGTCGTAGGTTCTTTTAAATTTCATATGTTAAGTTTGTATTTTTATACATTTTATTTATCAGAACTTTAATATATTTTGATGTTCCTCTGTTCTGTTGTGACAATAAAACAAAGTTTATTTTTAAACTGCATTATCATATTATTTTAGTGAGGACTCATAAATAACTAATGTTATGGAAATCTGTTTATGTTTTGTTACGCGTTTCTGGATAATTTTTTTAAAGATATATCGGCCGAATATCAGATTTTTAAATCACCAAATATTTATATCAATATTGGCCTTAAAAATTCTTTATCGGTCGGGCTCTAATGTAGTATGACATTGATAATATAATGCTGAGATCTAGTAGTGCTATTGGAAGTATAAAAGCCCCAATGGTCAGGTGTAAACTTTCTGCAATATCAGAATTGTTTGAGGTGTATTTCAGACAGGGAACAAAGGAGTGTGTAAAATTTCACCAATAACAAACCAGGAGGGAAGAACAGTTTTTGGTCATGGAAGTGCTCTGAATTGGTTAAGGAAAATCATTGAAAATCTTATTTAATAGGCTTGGATTAAATTTTTCAAATTCTCACCACTGCCCTGTATTTTGTTATATACAAGGAGGGCGTACATTTAATCCCCATAGCCCAAATGGGACTGGAATGGCCCAAGTGGGGTGCTACCATTACATATCCGTGTAAGATGATTTAATTGTCACTAAAAGGGCCAAGCCAGGACTGCATCTTTTTTTTTAATGGCTTGAGACCTAGATGATTAATTGATTGATGGATCAACAGGAAATTGAATGGCAATTACTCTGTACTCTATTAGTTGTTTATGTAATTTTGCATGCTAAAATGACAAATGTTTGCTTAGCTCTGGGAAATTGTGAGGGGCAATTTCTACTTCTGTCTAACATTTCATAAACAAAACGATTAGTCAAGAAAAAAGATGTCTAAGAACAATTGCTTGCATCCCTAGATGACATGCTTGTTGCCTTGTTATGTTACTGACTTCTATGTCGAGCGACAATTAAACTCCTTTCTCCTGTTCCTCTGGTTTTGTGTTTTTTCAGATATATGTTCGGTAAAGGTGCGAAGCGGAAGCTGGACGAGGATGAAGAGGGGCTGGAAGGCAAAACGCTGGAGGCGCCGGTGGCGGGAGGGGGAATAGGCCTCGGTCCGGAGGGCCTGTCCAAGGTGTCGTACACCCTGCAGCGGCAGACCATCTTTAACATCTCCTTGATGAAGCTGTATAGCCAGCGGCCGCTCGGCGAGCCCAGCCTGGAGCGCCGCGTTTTAATCAACAACATGCTGCGACGCATCCAGGATGAACTCAAGCAGGAAGGCTCCCTGCGGCCACTGCTCTTGCCACCCTCGCCGCCTCCTGACGACCCCATGGACGAGGGCTACCGTGAGGCACCGCCCTCCTTTGGTGTTTTGTCAGTGGCATCGGCAGCACAGGTATCCCAGCCTTCTACGCTGTTGATGCCGGTGATCGTTCCACCACCTTCACCCCACCCAATGGTGCCTCCCAACTGCCAGGCATCCCAGGCCTGCTCAAACCGTGTGGAGGCCTTCCCCGCCCCTTTGGAAGCCTGCCTCACTCCAGCCTCTTTACTGGAGGAGGATGGTGGAGATTCAGCCTTTTGTACTTCATCCCCACCCACTCCTCCTCTGTCGCCTCCACCGGTGCAGCCTCCTCCGTTACCTTCGGCACTTCTGAGCCAGGCGTCCCCCGGGGTCCCTGTGCCCGCCTCGTCCAATGACAGTTTCCCCTCCGCTCGGAGTGACATGGAGTTGTGTACTTCCACAGCCATAACAAGAACAGAAGCAGCTAATACTACGACCGTGACTACCTCCCCAGCTCCCACGCCACTCACCCAGCCCTCCCACTTAGCAGCCCTCTCCCCAGCACCCAAAGACTGCAGGACAATGGGTGCTAAACCAGAGGCAGCTGGCGTCTTGCTAGTCGAAGCCTGCTGTGCCGATCTCCGGCCGATGGACACTTTGCCCACACTGCCCCCTGTTGGCCTAGTAGACATTTCTTCCTCTTCCTCTTCTTCCTCTCCCTCGGGGTTTCTCTCAGACTTGGCACTGGACGACGTCCTGTTCGCCGACATCGACACGTCCATGTATGACTTTGATCCCTGTACGACAGCGGGGGCTGTGGGCGCGGCGGCAGGTGGTGGACTCACCAAACTGTCGCCGGTGGTGACGGCGGACGACCTCCTCAAATCGCTGGCATCGCCGTACAGCGGCCCTGCCCCCCAGGTTTCAGCCAATCAGCCTTTCAAAATAGATCTGACAGAACTGGACCACATCATGGAGGTGTTGGTGGGCTCGTAACTCGCCAACACCACCACCTCAGAAACACAGACAGTTTCATATGGCGAACAGACTGGAATGATTTGGTTATTTTCCTGGTTGTTGTTTTTATGTTTTTTTTAAAAAAACTCTCTTCAAAGGTCGGTAATTGTAAACGTCGATAGTGATGTCACTTAGTACTACTATGACAACTACTACTACACAACACTGTGCATGCACTGTGCTCGCCTTTCCAAATATGGAAAAGAAGTAACCGGGAAACAAAGAGACACATACATTTGTATTTCTATATTTGTGAGGACCTCCATTGATTCCATTCATTCCCTAATCCTAATTTAAACCTAATCATAGTTTTACTCTTTAACCTGAACCTAAGCCTTAATCCTAAAAAGTAACTGTAAATAGAAAAAACTAATTGTGAAAAATTGTCCTCACTCTGGAGGATTTTTGCAATCATTCTATCCTTGTACTCCTCACAGGTATAGTAATACAAGTGAACACACATAGACATGACACACACACACACAAACACACTGAAATCATGGCTTTTAGCAGATGAGTGCCTTTCAAAATGACCACTTCTTCAATTCCTGTTTTTACAGTATTTGTCTTTTTTCTAGTTCTTTTCACTTTAACAGCCTAGAGAGGTCAATCCTCAATGTTTTTTTTTATTTATTATATTGTGTTAAAACTATTATTAAGTAAGGTAATTTGTTATGATCAAATAATTATTTAATCTTTATCTTATTACATATGCTATGTTTATTTGTAAAGCAAGCATAAAAAGGTTTTACAAGGAATATATTGTTTTGTCAGTGTGCTACATTATATATTAGTCAATATAATCACGCTTGGGAATAGCTCTAAAACACATCGCCTGGTTGTTCATTTTGGTAGAAGGAAATGTCTGTTCTTATACACATCATGTCTATGAATTCAGTTCAGGACTTATTTTTTTCTTTCTCTTCCTTATTGGCAGGCAGGCACATATAACTGTGCTGGATGCTTTTTTACATGAGCTCAAACTATGGTCTAGTTATCACGCTTCACTTACAGCATTCAAATGAGCTACACCCACAGGAAAGCTTGATGTGTTTACATTGGAAGCGGCAGCTGCGCCACCACCAACTCTTGCCTCCCAGTTGGATGTGGATGATCTGAAAAGTCCAACGTGAGCAGAGACTTTAGGCTCTAAACACATTTTTGTTACTGTGGACTCAAGACAAAACAACTATCACAGATTGCATAGAACTTCTCAGAATTACACCAAGAAAATTGAATATTTTAGTAGAAATGCCCTATTTTTGGTTTGGGTCCTACAGAATTAGCACCATAAGTGACGGACTGCATACAGTATTACACACACATACACACAATTTGCAGTGTATGTTTACTTGTGATTAGAATAGGAGGCCTATATGCCAAATCTCAGGGTTCTGCTCTCTTCTGTGCATTGTGTTATACAGTTTTGATGTTGATCCCAAAGCCCAGGTATGTTTTAAACATATGATAGCAGGAGAGCTAAATCTGGCTTGTGAGGAATTTGAATGTGGATTTCCAATGAAGTAGGAAACCCAAACCACAATGTTAACCTGATACTGCAACAATGCAAAATACTAATTGTTTCATAAACCCTACCCCCCTGCACAGCACAAGCATGATCTTTGATTTGACCCAAAAAGACAAAATGTGATGGCTAAGTGTAGCTTCTAAGATGAGGGTCATATGAGGATTCCTAAAGTCCACATGCTTTTTTCCCCCAGCAGACCAAAAGCTTGTACACACACACACACACACACACACACACACACACACACACACACACACACAGTTTTAGCAGCCATGCTATGTCCATATTCAAGCCTTTTATATTATATCTATTGAAGCTAGAAATAGTCCTATTTACACAAATTCCAATTACCTTTAAAATTTAAGTTGATGTTATTTTAACTAACTGTCCCCAATTCACAGATTTAACTATTATCTGTGGTTTTCCACGTGAAAAGGGAAAACACTATATGGAAGAGATCTTTGGAGTAGAGGTAATAGGCTGAAAACAGCTGTGTCACAGTCTCCTAAATCTACCTTCTCAGACTGCTAACCTTCATTTAGAAACCACACAACAAGCTTTTGCAAGGTCACAGTGTCACATAATTTGCACAAAGCCCATTCTGAATGAGACTTATAGAATAGTTGTAGATAAGGCCAGTAGTAGACACAGACATTAGCAAATCACAGACCTACCATCTTTCCTGGTAATGTAAAAGTCATATTGGCTACAGGACTACGGGATAGAATAATTTCTAAGGTGCAGATACATTACATACATTAAGGGTCGATGGAACAAAACAAAAAGTTGTAAAATGCCTTTTCTTACGGCAATATTCAGAAAGACAGAAGCAGTGAGTCAGCAAAGTCAGACTAACTCACCTTGCCTCTTACAGCCACACAATGCAATGAAAGTTGAACTGATCGGCTCAAATATTAAAAAGAAAAATCCACCCTGGGATACTTTTATACATCACCAGTCATATGTTCAATGCATTTACGGACGTTCTGTGTGATGAAGTGTTATTGTCTTGAGGCTACTCTGGGTGAAATTGGATTATGCCTCCTGCTTTTTTAAAAGCCCTCAATTTAATGTTTAAAACTGTGTTCATAGGTTTTTTTTAGCCACGTGTTGACAACAGAACGAGCTCAACACATAACAAAACATATTATTACCCTCTAGTATATGAGTTGTTTTGGCAGGTGTGTTGGCTAAAGACTGCTGCACATTAGTATTCATTTGGAATTCTGTCTCTGGCCACCTGATAATTGCAAGTTCCATATTCACTCTCTTTCAGGCTGTTTTGGTCTCCACCAACGGCTGAAGGAGGGACACATCTGCCTCTTTAGCTGCTAATATGCTCCATTATGTTCTGCAAATGTGTTGCTTCGCAGTGTGGGTTTAGTAGTGGGCCAGAAAACCAAAACAATGAGCTAAAACACTCCATAGAACCAAGGGGAACTGCACTCCAAACGACACCTTACACATGCGTAATCATTTGATAGCAATAATAAAGGTATTGATGAGTGCAGCTTTAATGTTGACACCAAACATTGTAACTGCTGTATCATCAGACCCAAACGAAATCTGCTGTTTTTTTTTGTCTTTTTTACAGTTTTCAGCAGTGATCCGGAATGAAAATCTGCGGAATTTAGCGGACTGCTTTTCTGCTTAGGGCGGAGATGTGTAAGCATTCTGAGCTTTATTTTTATTTGTTTAAAATCTGCAGGAAATCTGCGGAAAATTCAGCATCCATATATTCTCTGTGGTCCTGCTTATCATTATACATATCATCTACATTTGTCTAGCTTTTCTCAGCAATACACAGTAAGAAAAAGACACCACAGATAGACACTGCAGTGGTGAACAAATGCACATCACCAACAGGGTGGATTTTTTCCTTCAAAAGTACTCAAGTATCAAATAGAACAAGAAAGCCTAAACACTTGTGTGTCTGCCAACACAACCTTGCTATGGTGTAAAATGGTATGTTAATGGTATTTCTAGCAGAAGTCCCAGCTGGTGGGACCCAGTAGTTGTTAATGGGGCAGAACGTGTTATCTGGACTGACTCCTCTTGCTGTGGTAGCCAACAGCACTGAGGTCAGGGCGGTGTTGAAACTTGTTCCAATTGAAGATCATTAGTTTCCCAGCGTGCATTTGACCGTAGCCAGTACGTAAATAAAATGCATTTGAACTGAATTCAAAGCAGAGTGTGAGCCCGAGCAGATAGCAGCACCAACTCATGCTGTCTGTAGATGACTGTGTCTTGTTTCTTTCACTATGTTTGGATTTTGGAGTGCTTGTTTTTTCTTTTGTGTCTATGAAGTTATTTATTCATGTTGTCTTTCTTTTCTGTGTAAATATATTTATTTTTGATGTGAAGTGAACATTTGGATTGTAAATGTGTGTACAGAATGTGTGGTAGGAATGTATTTCAGATAGGAATGTATCTGAGCGTGGAATTATGGGTGGAAGCCATTTTTTTTATATATACATAGGTAGTTCTATGATCTTGTTTATGTTTGTTTGTTGCTTTGCTATTGATTTTTGTGGGGTGGCGGCCACAACTTTTTACATTTTTTCTACTCTTTTATTTTTTTTTTCATCTTTTTCCAGTTGAAGGCGAACAGTTCATGCAGCAATACTCAAAAAACCTGTCTCCAACCTTCAGATGTCAAGACTCCAAAGCCTGTCATAGACGCTTCAATGCCAAAAGTAATGTACATAGTATGAACAGCATTCAAGCCCCTGAGACTTTATCGATCAGTGTTTGTTACCGAATCTGTTTCCGCGCTGTCCAAGCATGTGACGGTTCCGAATCGCCGAGAAAGACTGACCGCAGTTGAGGCTGATTTCCTCTACGAAGGCTGTATTTTACACAGACCTCAGAGCTGTGCCTTTTTCTATGCAATAGAACACAAACACAGAGAGAAACTATCAGCTGATCACTGTATTGGGATCCAAATGTGGACTGTAGATAAAAAATGTATGTGTGTGTATATATATATATATGTGTATATATACACATATATATATATATAGTATATGAGATAAATGGACTGCTCTCTATGAATTTGAAACAGTCTTACTTTTGTAGTTTTATATATATATATATATATAAATATATATATACAATAAACTGTAAAAAGAGCAGATTTGTTTTGTTTCCCTACTTTCTGATATTGTGTACCGTCTTGATTTTTCATATGCATGCACAAAAACACATTGACTTTCATATTTACATAATTGGACGACGTTTGACCAGTTTGTGTTTTTAATGATTGAAATCGATACTTTGTTTGACAAAATAATCTTAACTCAAGGTCCACTTACTAGCTTTTTCTGGAGCTTTTAACCACTTCTCACGATTGAAAACATGTTATCATGTGGCCGCAGTTCCATACTTGGGCCATGCTGAACCTTACTTTTCATGCCAGAAAATTCCAAACGTTTACTGATACTGTTGTTTATATTTTAAATTTTGGAAGGGTATATTAAAACTTTTCTTCTACCTCAACTATGGCGTGCAGTTAAAGCCAGAGTGATAACAAGAAGAGGGGGAATACAACTGAATTGTTACAGCCACAGTGCACGTGTGGAAAGATATGTCTCAACTTCTGTCTTGAGCGAGACGGTTCATTCTTGATCATGGTAAAAACTTGTGTATGGACTTTTGTTCACATGATAACAGGTGGTTGTATACATGCTAAGGAAGGCCATGTGATGTTGACACCAAGCAAGTGAACCACATTGAGAATTCTTATCACAATTAAATCAAACTATAAATATAATTAACACAACATAACCAAATTTTACTTTTATCAAAAATGATTCAGTTTCAAATTAATTCTTATCTTATCCTTTGGTATTACTCATTTCTCTCAAATAGGGTCCAGCTGGTCAAAGTAAATGACAAACTTTCTTCTCCAAAGACAACTAATGTTGGAGTACCCCAGGGCTGTATTAGCTCACCTGTGTTGTTTACTTTATACACCTCTGATTGCACCGCTACTTTACCAAATCAGTTTTTGTTAAAGTACTCAGATGACTCAACTCTCCTGACCTTATTGAACAAAGGTGATGACCCTACACTGTATCAGGGCAATGTGGATTGGTTAGTTGAGTGGTGTGATAACAATGCTCTCATTAACATTGTGAAGACAGAGGAAATCATTTTTGGAATAACTCAGAATTGTTAACTTTCCATGTGAAGATTCATAACTCAGAAATTAGTCAAGTCTCGGTCTATAAATATTTGGATCTCATGATAGACGACAATCTCTCATGGAATTCTCATATAGATTTTATCTGCAAAAAAATACAACTGTGTGTTTATTTTCTTTGTAGATTGAGATCTTTTGGAGCTATTAGTCAAATCATCTCTCTGTTTTTCACATCAGTAATTCAGAGTATCATGCTTTACTGTAGTACTGCTTGGCTAAGTAGCCTCTCAGTTAAAAATAAAACAAAGCTATTTAATCAGATTAAAATTTGCGCAAAGATTATAGGACTACCTGTAGCACACTCCTTTCAGGAGGCTCACAATAATAGTATGCTTAGACTAGCCAGAAATATTTCAAATGACTCTTTACATGTCTTGCACAGTGAATATCAGCTTCTGAACTTCAAACAGACGCTTTAGAGTTCATTCTTTTAATCGTATTAGACTTAAAAACTCCTTCATACATCAATCTATCCTATTGGTAAACCGGCTACATTAAACCCAGTGCAATATTATTTCAGGGATATACAGTACATCTCCAAGACTTTGTCTGTGTGTATGTTCATGTCATGTACTGTTGTTATATATGTTTTTTCTGTTTCCTTATTTTGGAGTTTATATCATTTTTGGTAATGTCTCATGTATGTCTGTTGGTGTTATTAATCCCATGTATGTTTGGATGTTTTTGGATGTATGTGTATGTTGTCATTTGGATGTATGTGTGTCATTCACTGTTTGGATGTATGTGTACGTCCTCATTTTTAAACGAGCAACCCAGGGATGTACAAAGAATTTCAGCCCTTGGCTGACAATAAAGTTGTATCGTATCGTATATACAATTTATACCATGAAGTATTATGCAACCCTATCAATAGGCAACGCATTATCATGAACAAGTTTGTATGATATCGTACGAAAAGTTATGCACACTAAAACGTATGATATACAAAAAATAGTTTAAGCCGCTACAGACCTTTTTGACGCCGGCTTCAGACCTCCGTCACAGGTCGTCGTATCAGCAGCAGTTAGTAGATGTGTTTAGCCGCTACAGAGCTCTGGTGCTCCGCATGGTGCTCCGTCAGGTCAGCGGTAGTTGGTGGTTCAGTTACCTGAGAATAGGTGACTGTGAGCCGGGTACAGAACACCGCAAACTGCCAGTCATGGTGTTCTGTCAGGTCAGCGGTAGTTGGTGGTTCAGTTACCCGAGAATAGATGACTGTGTGCCGGGTACAGAGCACCGTGAGCTGCCGGTGGTTTTGTCGGAGATTACGGTAAGTTTAGTCAAGAAAAGGTGAGCGTTCTGCGGCCACGAAAGTTACGTTAGTCACCAAAACGACTAGTTAAGTTTAGGAAAAAGATTGTGGTTTGTATTAAAACACTGTATTAAGAAACACGCATTCTTGTCTTCCCCAGGAAGCAAACTCCGATCCCTGGCTTGAAAGTCCTGTGCGCCCACCCACCACCACTTCGCTACGCAGAGAGCTGCGTTCTTATGCAGCAGCAGTCAACGTGATGCGCACAGCAAAAAACAAACAAACATGGAAATCAAACAAATTACAGAGCTTATCTTTTCGTAGATTTTCGAACGTATTGTTCATGAGAACAGGCTGCAATAGGTACACTAAGAAAAGTGGTTTAATAACGGGTTATAATTTATTTACTCATTCAGACCGGGGTAGACTAAGGGATTAAGTAGTTTTAAATAGTTTTCCAGTGTTTTCAAATGTTCAGTAACCTCTTAGGATTACACGTTTATAAATCATGTTCAGCAAGGTGTTGTGCCATAGGATCATCTTGAATTTTATGTTATCTGACTTTCTTCTTCAGATGTTTCTTATTTCAATCAGACAACTACGATTGAAATGTTCATTATAACAGCAGAATATTGTGTTTGGTGGCCAGACTCCAACCTCATCACTCCCCGCAGATTGGGTTCACATGAGATATTGTATATATAATGATGAAGTAGTTTCCCCCTGGCTGGAGCCTGCATGTGGATGCTGGGGTGGTGGTGGGGTTTACAGAGTAGTCAGCAATACTGGAGCAGGGCAGCAGCGCCATTGACGAGCAACTTAAATAGACCAAATTGATGGGGTGTGTTTGGTAAATGATACACAGTGTGAAGCGTGTCACATGTGTATGCAACGGTGCAGCTCGAGTTGCATGCCTGAACTAGCTCACAGGCGTTGCCCAATATATTAAAATTTGTTTATTAGGATAAACCACTTGAGACGTATCATCTTGTTTTCGAGGGGGTCCCAACATGTGGGTCTTACTTACTGCATGGTACTAAGTGAACAGGCTTCTCACCTTTAAGGTTCCCTGGACTTAATGAATGTGCATTATTTTTGTTATATTGTCTTATTGGCCGGGAGGTTGCCATGGCTCAGTACTGACTTTCTCGACTTGCATCTCACCAACACTACGTCTGAAAACATAATGATAAATCCAACCATACGCTGCAGTACTCAACACATAAACCTAAACAGATAATGCTGTAATGTTCCGTTTTCAGCTCAAAACATACACAGACAACCTGCGGATGGCATACAAACAAGCTCTCCACACAGGGTTGTAATCTGGATTTTACTAAGGTCATGATTCCAAGTGGCCCAATGCACCCCAACCCCCTTAGAAAATTAACAAAAGAAAAGACATTTAATATACTGTAGTTATGTGTTTGTAAAATTGTTTTTATCCAGTCAATTGTTACATTATATGTTCTGTAAATGTATTTCCCTACATGAAGGTCTCCACACAAAGGCTGTACAGCTAAAAAATTATAAACAATTAAGAGCAAATTGTCAGCTGATTTTTATGGGAAACACATGACATCTGATTCTTTTCAAGGCTTAACGGTTGTTTTAAGAAACATAAATGACTCCTTTGAAAGGGTATTTATGCAGTACATTAGGTTGTTTTAAAGGGCCTGAGGGATGTAACAGACGTTATTCTACAACTGCCAAATTAGTGGCCATTGTGGAAACCAGTAGAAACCAGTATTTTTCAGCGCTGCATCCTATTCATCTTAACATGGATCACAATAATTGGGCCACATTTGATTTTTTAATTAGGTGTTGGTACCAGCTTGATGCGCCTCTTTGCACTGGATATTGTATGTCTTTGGGTCGGCTCTATAGTCTCCATTATACAGTTCAGCCTGTGTCTTTCTCTGTTTTTATAGTTTACATTGGCACAGTGCCAACATTTGCCACTGTTAAACAGCCATGACTCCTGATCCGCAGGCCGGTGGTTATTTCCAGCATTCAGGCCACACAGCTGTGAGGGGAAGGGGGACAATCTGTCTCTATTGGTGGAGGGAGGGAAAGTTTAGTTCGACTTAGCAACAGCAGAGCTAAGGTCACTGAGGACAACACAGACAGAGGGCTGCTTCTCTTGCTGTCTGTTATCTAGATACTGTCTCTCATTTTATTTTATTATTTTATTAAAGGCAAGGTTGGTAACTTATTCCAATATACACTTTTTGACATAGTTTGAAATGGTCTTTACATCCCAACAGCAATAAATAACTTATGGGCTCTGAAAAAGGAGGGAAAGGAAAGGGAGAGGGGTTAGAGGGAGCCCTGAGGACAGGGGGAGAGGTTAGACGGAGCCCCGACAGCGGGGGCAGGGGGGTTAAGGTCCACTGTCAAGAGTCCTTTCCACACTTCCAATTCATTGTATGTAAGCAGTCATGCAATGCATTCTGGTAGCGTCGCGACGTCTTTCGAAAGCTGTTTGCCCGCTCCTCATTTGCATAAAGTTGAATCCAGGCAACTTTAGTCACGAAAATCTTTTAAACTGATGGTTGTCAATCTGAAATAAAGAGACAGATTCGGCAACTGCATAGCTTATTTCTCGTAGAAAATGTTTTCAGAAACACATTTCTATTTTCGTTAAATAAGAGAAAGTTACTGTTGAGGAAAAACTCATTTCACATATGTGAAGAAGGTTTCGGGAGACTTTGATGAATTACACACAAGCATTTAATGAACACTCAATTGAGGAGACAATTAAGGTAGAAAGTTTAACCACGATGTGTTATCTTGTCGTGGCGTCCCATCTCCCTGAAGTTCCTATCTTCCTGAAGGTGTGTTTAAACTCATGCTGGAGGCGTTAAAGGTGCAATATGTAATATATTTACTGTATTAAATTTAAAAATGATGAATCAGATATTAAGGAAACATGCTAAGTTGAAATACTATATTTTCTGACAACAATTCTAATGCCAATATTTTAGTAGTTTGTGTTGTGTTTTGGCCTATGTGTTGTTATCAACTGCCAAGTTTGACAGCCAGGCCGGGTTGCCAGATATATCTGTAAAAACGTAAACCCTGCGCGCTACAACTGTAACATTAGTAAAGCCATGAAAGCAGCAAACAAACGAACGACGAATCAACGGAGATAGATACTACCCAACCTAAAAAACCTTGGCATGTTACTAACAGTTGCGTGACCAGACATAACCAACCTACTGGTAAATATTGGAGATGTATTTGAAAGATGGAGATAGCTTAGAGCCCAAAAGGACGCAGAGTTGGCTAATTTCCTCCTTCAGGCTAATTTACCACGGCTATAGGGATAGGCATTTTATGTAATTTCAACATTTGTGTACTCACATTGAATTGTATAGTACTTGAGTTGGTTAAAGTAAAGTGATCCTGACTGGTCCTGGCTAATGCCGCCATGCTAACACTGCTAACTCCTAACGTTACCAGAGGACCAGGCAAGTGGGCCATGGCCTGTTCAGCGGCCGGAGCCAACATCAGTGAGTTGATTTTAAGCCAAGAAAGGGGGGCTGTAAATCGGGAGAGAGGACCGTGAGTTTGCAATGTGTTTAGCGATTGTTGCTGTAATTCTAAGCCAATAAAGTGTGTATTTCAGTCGAGTGGAAAAGGACGGCAAGGTAGTGGTATTTTTAGCGGTTCTTACCCTTATTCTAAGCCGAGGAAGTGTGTCTGTCCGGCGGGTGGAGAGGACGGCGAGGTTGTGGGGTTTTAAGCGGGGGAGGGGCCGGGGGAGATGACTCTCTCCGGTATTTTTGAATTTGGACTGCAGTAACTAGTTTAAACGCTAGCTGTCATATTACACGTTGCACAAGTTCAGCTAAACCGTTAAGGTAAACAAAGATATTGTGGGCGCCTAAATATCTCAGCACAGACAAAATGTGTTGTGTGTTTACCTTCTCCATGGCCTTGGCAGGGTGAGCAGCACTGTCTTATCATACAGCTGTTACGTCTCCCGTCATCTATAAAGGCACAAAGATGAAGTACTACTCTGCCTGGAAAGGTTATGAGGTTATGTTGGACACTGACCTGAATGACATCTGGGTACCATCGTCTCAACTTACATACAGTAGCATGAGTTCATAAGCTGGAAATTCCACAACAGTTACCAAATGAGCCGCCATGTTGGTCTGTTTTGAAATTCGGGAGCAGACAGCCCCTATGTGTGTTCGTCCAATCAGGTGCAGCCATGGCGGTTGTAGGAGGATGGAGCCTGTTTTCTTTGTTTGTCAGTGGTCAGTGAAGAGAAACTGATAACTGCTAGAGGTGAGCCCACCAATGCTGGGAAGATCCCTGCCGTCAAAAAACTCAGCGGACACGTAGCATTAGACAAGGAGATGCTACTTTGAAATCTCGCTAGCTTTTCAACATTACCAACCCTGACTTGAATACGGCTTTTACAGCAGGTGGATACTTAATACATCACCGTCCTTTGACTTATCTTTTATAAAACCCTCAGTTTATTTTAATGAACCAAAAACTTTAAATTTCAATATCTTATATAATTTTTGTATTCCTGTATAATAATAGAAAGCCAACATAAACAACAAAAGGCAGTTAAAGATGATCAGAATAAATAATGTTTTCTCCCTTAAGAGTAGCTACTCCACCGATTTGCTTTGCTCTACTATAATATTGTCAAAAGTTGTTTTTTTACAGTTAAAAAAAAAGATAAAAATCATCAATGTAGCCTTGAGCTGCTAGCCTGCAGCAGAGATGAGAAACTACATACGTCTGATAATCTCACTTTCTAACGCAACACAAGATGTTTTTTTTTTAACAATGTCTTTATTGAGTTTTAATTTTTAACAAATAGCTAAATAAAAAATAACAATAAAAATAAATACAAGATAAAAATAAAAGAAAATATATAAAATCTGTATTTATACATATATATGTACATACGAACAGGCAATATACTTACTACACACACATACATACATAAAAAAAGAAAATACCTGTACATATTTTTACAACATCCCAGTAAAAGAGTGAGGTATATATGAAGTCTTTTAACCATCTACATTGAAGAATCACAACTGTTATAGCTATTAGCTATATAACTATATAGGTACCTATACTCCATATACTACTACTATTATACCAACCATTTCCATTCATAAAATAGTTACTACATTTGCAAAGAAAAGATAATTAAATTAAATAACATAATACATATGCATACATGCACATATACACACACATACACCCATATGCACGTGTAAAAAAATAAAAATAATAAAAAGAAATAGAAAAAATAGAGTAACTAAGTTAAAAATAACAAAAAAATGGGGATGTGGGTACACTATAGTACCTTATCTAAATTTCAATCGAAACAGGTGTGCTGAATGTCCTCTACCGCAGAGGTTATCATTATCCTTACCCCAGTTCACCGAGCATAAGAGATAGAGCTTTGTCCCTAATGTAGTCTATAAAGGGGCCCCATATCAGTTGAAACTCCTCTTGTTTGTCCTTAAGTGTAAAAGTGATCTTTTCCAGAGGAAGACATAGAGACATTTCCTTTAACCACTGTCTAATACTTGGTCTTCCACTGCTTCTCCATGTTATTGCAATTCATCTTTTGGCCTATAGTAGGCAAAAGTTTACAAAAATCTGTTTCCTACAACTAATATGACAATTGCCTAATTGAGAGATTGGGAATTGGGAGTATGTATTGTTAAATCATATATTCTTGGAAACCAGTACATGTATGGAACAAAACAATAAATATCAATTTAAATGTCATAGTTTATTGTAAAAAACAGCAACAACACACAGCCCTGAATGTTTTCTCCAAAGTCCAGAATCTTTTAGGTTTTTAAAATACCTTAAACTTTGTGTCACAGCCCTCAGTCTCTCTGACTGGACCGGCAAATCAATGCAGCAAAAGTTCTGTTAGGGAAATATCAACATTCATTCTGTGAACTCTACTAAAAACAGGTTTCAGATTACCAATGCTGTTTACTCCAAATTCCTACCCTACCTACGTTCTGTAACTTTGAAATACTATTATAATAAAAATGTTTGCCTCTCTTTAGGGGGCAGGGGTGAAAATCCTCAACATTTGCTGTGTTCTGGTTCCAGAATAATAAAGACAGTTGGAGAATAATTAGCATAGATATAAAATAGGAAATAGGATGTAGATGTTTTTCTTTGCTTGGCAACTATGTTTTTTCCCCAAAATGATATACAGATTTTAGGCATTCTATTATTAAATATCTTGAAAAATGCTTGTGGTTGCTTGCCAGTTTTGTGCTGCTTAATTCATGAACATTTGTGATTCATCAGTTTATTTGTTGATATTTTTCTATCAACTTTTAACCCCACAGCCTATCTTAACTTGGGGTGGCTGTGGCTCAGTGGTAGAGCGGTCTCCTGCCAATCAGAAATTTGGTAGTTCGATCCCTGGCCCATGCAGTCCCATGTCAAAATGTCCTTGGCACTGAACCCTGAGTTGCACCCGATGCTGCACCATCGGAGTGTAAATGTGTGAGTGTTGATCTGATGAGCAGGTGGCACAATGTACGGGAGCCTTGACCACAGTGTATGAATGGTGAATGGTTCCTGTACTATGTTAAAGGGCTTTGAGTAGTCATGAAGGCTAGAAAAGCACTATATAATTACATTTACAGTCCATCTTATCATGTTTAAATATCAATACAAAAATATATCGCCAAACCTTTATGTATACAGCACATTTTCATACAAAAAAGGCAAAACAGTGTGCTTTAGAAAAATAAGTAAATCATAAAATAAAAGACAGATGCCGAAAATATGAACATTCAAAACCTTTTCGGCAAAGTCAGAAGTTGATTTATTGCTACCCTTTTTTCTACTCACATGCATTACTTTGATCTACTTTGTCTGCTGTGTAAACCTGGTACATACTTATACACTAGCTTTATTATAGTGCCATCTCGTGGTTAAATACAAGAGGTGCAACGAGGATTCACATGAGTAGGCTTAAAGCTTTAGTATGTAGTTTCTGCTGCCCCCATGAGGAATTCTAAATAATGACAACAAAACTGTCAGCTCGTCCACATGATACAAGCCTTCAGTGACTTCCTCCACGTCAGGCTTGTGCAAAATTCAGAATTTCAGAATTGGCCTCCATTCAATTCATGAATTTGAATTTGAATTGGAATGACAGGAAGTGGAATGAGTAAATCATAAAATAAAAGACATGGCAATTCAAAGAAATTACACAGTCACACAACAGAAAGAATGTGTTGAATCTCACATACATTCAGTGTTCGGAAGGTTACTTTGGAAGTGTAATTGCTTACCCATATTAAATGTGGGTTTGGATTTTTATCATTATTTCCTTTTGATTTGATTAATTAAATTACACATTTTACCTCAGTAATACAACTAAATACAATTACATTAATTTTGTAATTTAATAACATAATTTCATTACACTTAACTAGTCAATCCTCAACCCTGCATACATTTTGTTACAAAATATAGATCACTCTTTCAGAGAACAAATATTTCTATTTATTCCACAATTGAATTGTTTTCTTGATTTACAATAATTAATAAGAAAAAAGTATGCTTGCACGCTTTTAAACACATATGATATAGTGTTGGGGGATTACTTTACATTACTTCCTTATGAAGTAATGCCATGATATAATCACATTTGGCTGTAACTGAGTAATGTAACACATTAATGTTACTGTTACTGTTGTTGTGAGTTGGTGTGTTTAAGCCCTTTATGAGCTATATGCCAGGCTCTTACTGTGTTGCGCTACAGTAATGTAATGAGTTACTATCCAGAGAGAATAACAAGTAAGGTAATGCATTATGTTTTTTTAAAGTGAATAATGTGTATTACATGTTCTTGAGTAGTGACCCCAACACTGATGATATCAAATATCAGTAGCATAATACCATCAATAGATGGTTTTCAAAATAAAAGACTGTCTGTCTGTTAACTTACTTGTAGATGTCTTTTGAAATTTGAAGTAGCCTTGATGGAGCCACAGACTGGAGCACTGCAGTGCTTGCATATGGCTCTGTGGTTTCCAAGTGTTCTTGTTGGAATTGGTTCTTCAAAATGAGCTAGTACAGATGACCTTTTAGGCCTGCTATTATTTTCCATGTTGTTGTTATTACAGGTGTCAAATCTATATACGTTTGTAATCTGAAGTTGTAAGGTACTTCTGAAACTTAAAAAGTCCAGTGTTGACCATTGAATTGTGTAGAAAAGAAGCTTTCAAACAAATGTCCACCTCACATTGTTTAGCAACAATTTTAAATACTTGGTTAAAGTAAAGCATTCTGTGAAATGGATAATGTTCTATCATGTTCCTATTACAATAAATCAAACTTAACTATTTGTTCTGTGACTTGAGCTTTTAACATTCATTGCTGGGGGAAAACATTTCCGGTTAATGTAATCTGTACAAGTAGTTCAGACTAATGTCGTTGATAGAATATGTAATGCAATCATATCTGGCATATATTGTGAAGCTTCATTGTTGAACACTTCACTTAAATTATGTATATGAATTTCTTTGAATTTTATTGAATTGCAATTCTGCTTCCTTTAATTCAAATTCGAATTGTAATTCTAGATCCTGTTTTTGACATCAATTCAAATTCAAATTCAAGAATTGAATTGGAATTTAGGAGTCATTCTCAATTCAATTCTGAATTGTGCACAAGCCTGCTCCACGCAGTTGCTAGTAGCCAAGGAGGACACGGAGGATTAAAGAGGTAGGCCTAATTATCTTCACTAAGTTTCTGCGCAGGAAAGTCACCAGATGCCACAATCTTCTGAACATTGCCATACTGAGAAATACAGAGATAGTTGTGTGGAGCTGATAGTCTTAATTAGCTTTGTAGCAACTCATTTGACATTACATTCAATGGCTTGAACGTAATGGACGTTCATTAATATCAAAAAGTTACGCAAAGCTTTCATGTGGACTAATCTAAATCCCATCATGTGCAATATACAGTATATCAGTCCTTACTTCAGAAGTAGGCTTTCTAAAAATAATCATTATTTCATGAAATGATCCATCTCCCTTTCAGTTAGGCTACACTAACTGCCAGTGATGGAATGTAACTAAGGACATTTACTACTCTACTTAAGTACAAATTTGAGGTACTTGTACTTTACTTGAGTCGTTTCTTTTCATGCCACTTTCTATTTATACTCCACTACATTTCAGAGAGAAATATTGTACTTTTTACTGCACTACATGACAGCTTTACTTACTAGTTACTTTACAAATTAAGATTTTAGACACAAAACACGTTTTATTACAAATTAAACTACCCAACAATATATACCCTACATTTACAACTGAAATGATTAGACCATTAAACACTGAACTGTTTGGATGGTTTCCATTTTCTAAAATGTAAGGATTTTTCTGCATTGAGTACTTTTACCTTTAATACTTTCAGTACATTTTCCTGATGAAACTTACATACATACAACATTTTCAATACATGACTTGTAAGCTATTAGTACTTACTGAAGTAAAGGATCTTAATACTTCTTCCACCTCTTCTAACTGCCTCAATAAAAAAGAAAAGGTGGAAAAAGAGCGAGCAGCAGCACCCGCAGGAGGCACAGAGCTGGTCATCCATCCCTCCATCTCTCACAGTACTATGTTCCTGCAGTACCAGTGGCTGCATTTCCAGGACCGCATTTATATGATCGCATTTCCAGGACCCTAGTTTTTCATATGTTAAAAGGTTCATTTCACCAAAAAGCTATTTTCTGTCCAAATATTATGTCTTGCATTTCAACTTGGTTGCTAAGAGTTGCATGTTGTGCAATATTAACAGGTAAAATAGAGATATACTGTTCTTTTTAAATGTATTTAAAGGATTGCGAAGATCCCGGACTTAGTCAAAAAATTTGAACATCGACAACTTCTCAGTCACTCCCCCCTTTCCTCTAAAGCCCAAAACAGTCTCCTAAGCCCCTCCCCCCACAAGAGAGAATGAATGCGTGTGCATGAGAAGTGATTGAGAGCAGTTAGACACCCCCCCTGGCCCTGATTGGTGCATCTGAACAGGGAGCAGTGGATTTTTTCAAATTGCACTACAGGCTGTAGGTGGTGCCAGAGGAGCTGGATTTTTTTAAATTACCTGCTTCATGTAGTTCTACTCGAACATAAGGTCAGTTTCAGCAAATATGACAGAAAGTTAGTTTTATAAGTCTTACCTACTGCACCTTTACATTGAAAACAACATACTAAACAAATTTCACAACCCACCCCCCAACAAAGAAAAAAAAGCAAGCGACTAAGTCAAAAGGTTTTTAATTTTTCCTCGCCACTGTCGCACTAAATGCTTGCTCTTGGGGGAATTATTGAAATTGTTGGGTCATTGTAAATTATAGAGTGTGGTCTAGACCTACTCTATCTGTAAAGTGTCTTGAGATAACTCTTGTTATTATTTAAGACTATAAATACAATTGAATTGAATTAAAATTTTGGCATTTCTTCACATAATCGAACACTTTCAACATCCTCAATGATTCCTGCAAGAGAGAGAGACAGAGATGCAAGAAAACAATAGAAATAAAATTTTATTAACATTTGACTTGTCCTGACCCTTCAATACCCCAAGTGAAGGAGTTCAAGTACCTTGGGGTTGTGTTCGCGAGTGAGGGGACAATGGAGCGGGAGATTGGTCGGAGAATCGGCGCAGCGGGTGCGGTATTGCATTCAATCTATCGCACCGTTGTGACGAAAAGAGAGCTTAGCCAGAAGGCAAAGCTCTCGATCTACCGGTCAGTTTTCGTTCCTACCCTCACCTATGGTCATGAAGGCTGGGTCATGACCGAAAGAACGAGATCCAGGGTACAAGCGGCTGAAATGGGTTTCCTCAGGAGGGTGGCTGGCGTCTCCCTTAGAGATAGGGTGAGAAGCTCAGTCATCCGTGAGGAGCTCGGAGTAGAGCCGCTGCTCCTTTGCGTCGAAAGGAGCCAGTTGAGGTGGTTCGGGCATCTGGTAAGGATGCCCCCTGGGCGCCTCCCTAGGGAGGTGTTCCAGGCACGTCCAGCTGGGAGGAGGCCTCGGGGAAGACCCAGGACTAGGTGGAGGGATTATATCTCCAACCTGGCCTGGGAACGCCGATCCCCAGTCGGAGCTGGTTAATGTTGCTCGGGAAAGGGAAGTTTGGGGTCCCCTGCTGGAGCTGCTCCCCCCGCGACCCGACACCGGATAAGCGGACGAAGATGGATGGATGGATGGATGGATGGATGGATGGATGACCCTTCAATATTGAAGCCCACATTATGAAGTAGGTAAGAGCACTACCTTTTAATTGAGTGATCTTTCTTCTTTTTTCATTTGTTTTTCCAGTCGTCTGCAGAATTCCTCCACTTCACTGAAATAGTAAGTGGACAACACAATAACTGATGGGTTATAAAAATATTGGTAACACTTAAAAAAATGCATTCATTACTTAAGGTACATTAATTAAGGTTTTAAGAAGTATTAACATTTACATATTAGTAAATAGTTGATAAAGATTTCATGGCATTGTGTCAAAAATACCTGTGATGATAAAGTGTCCCAGGTATACAATGAACATTAATATTTCATTTACACTGAAGACAGTGAAGACCATAAGGACAGGCTTTTATCATCTTTTGAAGTAATGTGCTGGTTATAATGAATAGTCATAAAGTAATATAATACACCTGGTTGGGCTCACCAAAGATAGCTAAAACGTTACAGTTTTATTAAACAAATACTTTAGGCTAACAGTTAGCAAGCTATCATAAGCTAACGAGGATTGTAACGTTAGGAACTTTAAGACTTCGTTAGTTAACTCACTCACACTTTGGCTAGACAGCTAAAGTTACTTTACTGTCCAATTCAAGACACCAACTGTTTTCACAGTAAGAGTTAAACAAATGAAAATAACGTTATTCACAATCAGTAATGTTACTCACACTCTTCCATTTTTGGTGGAAATGCAATCCTGTCGCGTTATTATGAATCCCACTCGCTTTCTTTGCAAGACCCGCCCTCCAGTTAGGGTCCTAGAATTGCGATCATGAAAATGTGGTCCTGAAAGTGAGAGTACTGCAGCTATATGCTACTCATCTCTCAGCCTGTAGACCTGACAGCTTGCTTGTTTGATGGCCAAATCTCATCTCACACACTGAAAAAACAACAACCTTGGATCAACTTTAACAGTAATCAATCACACAAAATATTTAACATTGACTTTGATTGAATTAAATAATTTAATTTAGTTTAACCTAAAAAGTTTAACACCATGCAACCATTTTTTAAAGGTTGAATCAGACTAATTATTTTTAGGTTGGAATAAACTAATTATTTTAACCAACCAATTATTTATAGATCCGAGTAAATTAATTATTTTAGGTTGTCTCAAATCAAAAAATAACTTTGTCCTTAATTGAAATGTATAGTAAATCAAATTAAAAAAAATTCATTTTAATACATTTTGATCAATGACTACTCAGAACCCTTTCCTTTAGAAGACATTTATATTTATTGTTCAATAAATGGATAACATTGAACATCTGTTTCAAATGTATGAAGATAAACAGTCTGCTTCAGCTGAACACCAGAAACGAGACTATGTCATCAGAAGACAAATCATGGAGCTGTACCCATGGCAAATTTACCGGGACATATATTTGTGTTTAGTTGATCTTTATCATTTGATGTAATGGCTTACACAAAAATACTTTGAGCCCACAAATTTGTTACATAATTCAAATCGTCACTTGATGACATCACATTTGTAGTAATATTGAATTAGGAAGGTTTTTCCTGACAGAACACATTTCACCCTAAAACATCCTAAAATACAATTAAATGATATTATGACAGTGACAAATGTGACAAATGTATATGATGAACAGTCTCTTTCAGCTGAACACCAGAGACAAATCCTGGAACTGCTCCTCAGACAGTGAACAGTGGAACTCCTAAGACACTGACAGAGTTTCTGATTAAGAGCTGTAAGCTCTACAATAATAGCTCAAACAAAACTCTGAGCCCACAAAGTTGGTGACTTTAAGTATCAGTCACTTGATGGAATCACCAGTTAGAAACATTGAAATAGGGACAGGAAACATTATCCAAATTATTTTCTTCAAGGGTTTTAAGATGACTTGTGTGAATCTCTCCAGTTCTCAAGCTCCTGGCCCTCTCCATTGGTCTGAAAATCTAAACTCTTTCGTACAAATCTGTGCATACGCTGCAATTAGTCTCTCCAGTTGTCCAGAACGCTCAGCCTACTTCAGCCTTTGAGGCTGGTAGTCTCCAAACATGGGCAGCCACATTTGTAAATGTGCAGTGAAAATGCAGCCATGTAAGTTCAACCTCTTACAAAAGGATCCAAAGTCTTGAAAGTCACTTCTACACATTTGAGAACACTCAGCCTACTTTGGCCTTTGAGGCAGGTAGCCATCGAACTTGGGTAGACACATTTGTAAATGCTGCAGTGAAAATGCAGCCTTGTAAGTGCAACCTCATATAAAAAGGATCCAAAGTCTTGGCTGTAGAATATAAAATTGAACCACAAATGGAAAATAAAATCAAGCAAGTCTGTGCAATTCAGCTCTGCCTACTCTGTGCTGTACAGCTGGGTGCTCAGTCTATTGACTTTTGGGGTCATCTTTTTTCCATCAAGCTCCATCAGGACCATTTGCACAAATTCAAAGGTGAACTGCAGCCTTTTCGGATATTTTAGGTTGAGTGTGTATATGAGCCCAAAGACCATGGCAAAAGCTGTGGCAACCGAGGGCAACTCGTTCAGGACCTCTGTTCCTTCGATGAAAAATGTAATGTCTTTGGGTGGATGGAGAGGATCCTCTTTCCCAGTGATAATGATCGCCATGGTTTTCTCCTCCAGTTCTTCAGCTTCATTTTCCTGCATAATAAAGAAAAAAAAAAGAAATACGTTATAGTTTCCGAAATCTCCAGATTTCATGTTAGATCATAATGTGCCAAGCTCTTATACACTCTAAACTTTCAAAACTCGCATAAGTGCAAATCAAACAAATGTTTATCTCAAGGGGTGTGACTAGATTAAAAGTGATGAGATTTCTCGTCAGGTTAAAAGCTGTCTCATGAGATTCACGCAATTCACATTTTTTCACACGTGACACAATTTTCTCACACAGTATAACTGATAACGTGCATTCGCAGAGTGAATCAATGACGTGTTTAAATTATGGTGAGTTTTCCAAAAAAACAAATTTGCTGCCACTAGGGTGCGTCTAGATTTCTAGACTACATTGAATTAGCTATCAAAATTCTTTTTTCGCAAAGCTCCCAGGGCGCCAATTTTTGTGAGTTTTCGTATATATATAGGCCGTCAAAAATGTGACCAAGGGCTAAAACCAATTAGGGGGCGCTATAGAGCAACCATACCACTCCCAAGCCTAAATGGGAATTCAGATGAAAGAGTTTAATATTCTGCAGATGGCTGGAAAAGTTTGAGAGTTTTTGTGCATCCTAAAGTCCTCAAACAAGTGTTCGTAAAATTAAGATTTTTTCCCGAAAACCAAGATTTCGAAAATTTTAGAATTTTTAAATTTTTTCTAAAGATAGCACCATGGACTTCAAGATGAGACCTATGTTCCCTCAAAATTTGTTATATTAACTTATTACTTTTGTCGGAATTAAGGCGCACGTTAGGGGGCGCTATGGTAATGCCTGAGCCCAATTACTACAGAACTTTGCAATTTTCACCGGTTGTGACATGTCGCATTCTAAAGCCCTCAAAAACGAAGGACTCTGAAAAATAATAATCTGACCAAAAACAATAGGTTCCTTCGCACTTTGTGCTCGGGCCCTAATAAGCAGAGGATTTATTTTTTGTCTGAAGATTTTTTTGAGTTCAAACCAGCCATTCTTGAACTTGATTGTCTCATTAGCAATGAGATTAGCATCTCATTTCCTGGACATGTCAGAGAACACAGATATGTGGGAGAGATTCAGAATGTGCAGAAAGTTTTGAACATGAGCAGAAAACCTGCTGAAATAGAGGAGCTATTAAAGTTCAGGAGTTTATAACTGTATTAAAATTGATTAATTTATCATTGAGGTGAAAAGGTGCCACAATCACATTTAAAGAGTTACTTCCCCAAAGAAACAAAGAAGAGGCAAGACTAAATCATGCCTGCATGACCCGGCAGGAGTTAATTGACAAAAGTTGATCTACAGGAGAAACCTGAGATATTTGAAAGCAACACAGAATGCCGAGGCCTCGTTCACACTCGCTGCGTGGTGTGAGCGTGGCGTGTCCATTTATATTTTGGCTCACCTGCATGACACGCACATCTCAGGCAAAAACACGTGCATGCTAGAAATAGAATCAACGCCTATTTTTCACGCGACACGCAAGCGTGTTGGAAGTGTTTCCAGGCAAAATAGAATTGGAAAAGATGTTTATGTCATTTTGACACAAATATATATTAATAAATGACATGTTGATGTTTGAAAGTCTCTAGGTTTTGATATGAACGCTTTGATATAACGCTCATGCCACGCAGGCAGTGTGTAGCCAGCCTGAGAGCATTACTGCATTATATTCTGTTATAGTGTAAGGTTTTGAATTACATAAATAAAGACATTTCCACCATACATTGGTGCAGAAAAATTCACCAGAATGCAGGAGATAAAGTGTTTACTGCTCAAAATTCAGTCATAATTCAGCATCAAAGATTTCTTATAAATAGTGTTAAAATCTTGTCTTGTGAGCTGAGTTTCTTGTCACACCCCTATTTATTACATATGGCTAGAAATACCTAGACTATTACCATGTTAGTCTGTAGGTGTTAACTGTGTGAGCAAGTGAGAGAGATGCCCTTACCTGGTATTCTTTGATAAGGTGCTCAACAGGTTCGCCCAGGTAGATCATCAGAGATTTGAGGATGCATTCTTTTCTGATGGTGATGTCCACAGTCTGAGTAAGAACAGTTACTATTAATTAAAATTAAACATTTACAAAAAAAACAACAACTATTCAGCCATGGATCCCACTGATACACAACTTATTCATAGATACCTCATCTAAAACCTGCAAGGTCCTGGTGGTCTTCTCTTTCACAACTCCTCCCTTGCTCCTGATGACCTCCAGCAGTTTGGTGGAGTGCTTGTCCAACGGCGGCAAGAACTTTGTCTCCAAGGGAACTGTTGTGATTCGCATGAACTCGGCATTGATCTAAAAAGTAGAGCATACAGAAAGAAGTTAAGAAGTTTTTAAGATGGTGAACACAAAACGGAATCACCAGCACAGCCTAACCAAATTATCACATAACAAAAACAACAACTCATAATTGAATCAACAGTTAGGTCTAAAAATGTTCAACTGTAAGCTATAAGACATTTGCTCACATGGACTGAACTGGTCTTAGACAAAGTGCCATGCCTGATACTCCACTACAAGCCAACAATTAAGTGAGTAAATGAATGGGTGACTAATGCATCTAAGGTGCTTTGCATCTAAAAACTACCTCTTCCATCTGAAAAAGTGCAGGCCATCTCTTGAAGATGTCTTATGCACAATTTCTTGTCTCCGATATCCAAATGTCTTTGCCATCTTTTCTTTTATTGCTTGTCTGTTTGTTTCTTTGCTGTAATTTTGCCAGCAGGGAAATCTTCTCTTGTTCCAGGCTTTCTGGAGTCTCACCACTTGGCAAGGGTGGAAAATGGTTGACCTCAGCTCTTCTAGGTCTCTTCAAATTCTTTGCTGGGTAGGCCTCCTCTGGAGACTTGGATTTCAAAGAATTCACAGTGAGCTCTGCAGATGTTCCATGTGCCCTAAGTAGAGTCCGGTAGTTGGCCATTTTTACCTTTAGCCTTTGTTTCCATCCATTGCTCTCATTGAAAGACCCTGGTTCTCTCAGGCAGGGGTTCTTCCTTGTCAGTGCCTCAGCAACATCGCTGAAGTCAGCACCTGTAGGGTATGCTTTGTGTGTGTAGACTTTTTCAGCCAGTTTCTCCAGTATGTCTGATAGCATTTTTAAGCAGGGTGTCAGCCTAGATTTGCTTCTTGTGTACTCCTCATTCCCCCTCTGTAGTTGACATTCTGTGTCATAGGAGAAGAGTGGGATTGGGAATACTTTTGGCCACTGCTGTAGTAGTGAAGTATGGTGTATGTGCAGATACTGAGGAGGAGTCTTCACTGTCCTGTCCACCTGAAGGGATGCTACTCATTGTGGCACCAACTGGGTACAAGACAATAGTTGTGGTATCAGGGTCTAATTGGACAACTTTGATAACTGAGAGATCCTTAATTACAGTTGTAGAGGTCAGATTCACAAATATGTTCCCAAAATCAGTGTCCTTGTACTGCAGCCTTATGTGTCCTCCTAATCCACATGCAATCTTGACCTCTTCAATGAGCTCTTCCAGTGAGTTGGGAATCCCATTGCGTAGCTCCATTCTTACACTGTTGTCTTCATTCAAGATGATCAGCAATCGAACAGTTGCAATATCTGCCATGGTGCCCTGAGTAAGAGAGACAGAGGGGAGGCAGAGACGTGATAAGAGGGAATGAGTGACGCAGCTTTACACTTAATAGGGAGGGTATGTTTTCTCCATTTGTGAGTATTGAAAGCTCCATATATAGATTGATTTTGTATGAGTATAACGATTCATGATTTTTCAAATGTTTCCCAATGTGTCGAAAATAGTCTGTCTCAGTAGAAAGTAGATTGTTTTCACAAATGTGGCACTTGAAGAATTGTGAAAAGCTATCTTTCCGTTGTTTAGCAGGATGGGATTTGCTTAGATGGGTCAGTAGAGTGCTCCATGTCCTGCATGTGCATGGGCAATTCTCATAAGTACAGCGGTAAGCACAGCCCCGTCCATAATGCCGATGATTATAGTGTTTCAGAAATTCAGATCTTCTTCAATATGAATTGTCACAGTCTTTACATTTCCACATGCACGGATAACTGAGAAAACATGAGATAGAAAAGATACCTTTAGTTAACTGAGCAGACCACACCTAATTTTTAATTTACATTTAGACAATTTCCCAGATGAGAGAAGATTCTATACTTTCCCCAGCCAACTTAGGAGAATGGCTTAATTATCACAAATGCCCTCATGACATTGTAAATTAGGGTGACCAGACGTCCCGGTTTGACCGGGACAGTCCCGATTTTGAAGTTAATGTCCCGAGTCCCGACAAAAGCCTGTCAGGACGCTAAAATGTCCCGGTTTACACCAGGAGCAGCGTGAGCCGATTTTGCCGTGTCTTCAGCCCCGAATGTTTTGAGTTTAGCCCCGATTGTAAATTTGTCCAGTTTATTTTTCCGAGGCAAATAGAACGGGCAGCTACGTGCGGGGTCCGACCATGCTGTATGTGTTGCTATCACCTAGCAACTGTCTCTCCGTGAGGAAAGCTGTGAAAGCCGGGTGAAGTTTTCGGAGGAATCATAGCCAAATCAGTCTAATACATTGATGCCATCAACACAAAGTTAAGGAGCGCAATACTAATGATTTAGTTTGAAGTTCCTGTGACGTGATGTTTACAGTCTATGGATCAGACTCAGACACACGGAGCTCTGAAACAGACCTGTTTACAGCGCAGCTTCAGGTTATAACGGACATGCTCAGCTGTTGACATGCTGCGGCAGATGTGTTGCGTTTGTGCTCTGTGTATTTCTGCAGTAGATTCGGTTTTCCACCTCCAATGTAGAGCAGTGTACAGCCCTATGGTACAGCCACTTCCCTAGCTAAACTCTTTGTCTCATTCAGACACCCAACCAGGGCTCTGTGTCTGGTAGAAGGTCTATTCTACCTTATTAGCAGAGCAATCACGTAATGCACAGCAGACTAATGGTGCCGGTAGCCGATAGATTATTTTCTGAAATATAGTGACTTTATTCTTGTAATAGCCTATTATAACTTTATTTTTCTCAAAATCATGACATCCAAATCACAGAGAACACAGATACTGTATTTTGAATGTGCACAAAGTTTTGGACATTGCTCAAACACACCTGAAATATTACATTCCAGGGGTTTATTAATACATTAACAACAAAAGAGCAAAACAGGAGGGAGGAGTAGGCCAAATGATGCCTAGGCTACATGTGTGCTGACTCAGATATATTTAGAAAAGTCCATCCAAAGGAGAATAAATAGTTGAAAGCAATACAGAATGCCTGAGAGCCTTACTTCAATATATTCCATTATGTTTTTATATTTGGATTGTAATCTATGTTTGTCTTTACATAAAGATATTTGCAGCATACATTGATTCAGAAAAAGGTAGAAATATGTGCATAAAAATTCACCAGAATGCAGGAAATGAAGTGTTTAATGCTCAAATTTTTCAATAAATAATTTAAAGTCTTTTGGTGTTATTGGAATAAATAACACTTAAAAAAATCTTTTTTAGAATGAGGAGCCTATGATCAAAATAATGAAGTTACTGTCTTTGTCAATGTCTGACCTGGGATGGCACATGTTCATGTTAAAAATAGTGTGCGCGTGCACAAGCACTACGGTCACGCGCAAAGTGTCCCGGTTTCAGCTACCGGAAATCTGGTCACCCTATTGTAAATAGAACTTACCACAAGCCATGATCACTGGCAGGAGCTTCCAAATAAGTTGCACAGCAGGAACACAACTGATTGGTGGCTGCTTCCCTGAAGTTGAAAGAGAAAACATGAGTTTTAGCTGTTAGCCATCAAAGTGTGTTAGCTACTAACATCATGCACAAATTAAGAATACCCAACATTTAACATAAATAGATACATACTTTATTTTATGATTTTAGAAAAGCTGGCATTTTGGTACATTTCTACCACATGTAAATGCTGTTAACAGTGTAGCTAACATTAACACTAAACTAACATTACCAGCTAGAATTAGCTGGGCCTTGTAATATTATGGCTGATAAATACTGAACACAAGATAATTAGGAGTGTAAATAAAAGATCACATATGCTATTAACAGCAGAAGTAACCATCACTCAAGTTTGCAGCTTGAACCTAGGGATTAACTACCACATGTCAAGTGTCAAAAACACAACAAACAAAAAAAGCCTAACTTTGGAGCGTTATTTACCCCCCTTCCTGACAAGCTAGCATGTCATGGTTGGTACTAATTGATGCCATGATACTGATATCTTCACTAGCTTTAAAACAGAGCCTGCAGAGCTCTTAAAGACAGTAATGTCGGCAAATAAACGTTTTCTAGGCTCTTCGCGCCACTATTAACTATTAAAAACACTCAGCAGAGCAAATGCATTTTAATTCACGAACATAACTTTAGCTGTAACGTTAACTAACATACACGTGGTAACTTTAGCTAACATCAGTGCACCCACAAAATGCATTTAGAAATTATAGTTTGCATTTATTAGTTAGCTAGTGAACTGTGATAACATTACTCACTCACAACCAGAGGGCGGCTAACGTAACCTAACTTTAACGTTATAATTTGAATAAAGAATGCTAACGTTAGTGCTATCTTATAATTTACATGCTATCAAGCGTGAGTGCTGAAATTATGGTCAGAGTCAAGGCCAGTCAGGGATACTTGGAAAAAAATGAAAAACGGTAGACAAAGTTTATTGTTTTTACCTTACCATAGTGGTAAGGTAAAAAATGTTGCATGTTGTTCTTCTGTGTCACAGCCTGACTGGAGGGGTCTGTTGGAGCGTACCGTCAAGGCCGCAGCCCATCTATAGACAGTATATAGCCCAACAGATTATTCTGTGATGGACGTTTTTTTTTAAATCCTTTATTTAGATGTAAACAGGTCAGAGAGCGGGATCTCAAACTCAACAATGCGTATTTTCAAATCATGCTTAATCTAATAATATGCTCTGATCAAATAAATAAATTCAGTTTAATGTCCCGCTGCCAATTTATATTGTATCCATATAAAAAAATGTATTCAACCATAAACTAATAATAAATAAAAAAAACTAATAATTGTAAGCTATTTCAACGAGAAAATACACATTAAACGGACAACAGCAATGTTAGACTTTTTTCAGTGCACTTGCATCTTTGATCAATGAATCAAATCTGTGTAAGTTTCTTACACATGCAGCTTATCAGTGTTTCTTCCTTGCAGTCTGATTTCATTATTATCTAAAGATAAGTACTGACATGACTGCAGCTGTCCAGCTGCATGAAATGGTGTCGAAGATGCTAGAATGAATAGCTGTGGTTGCGGGGAGAGGCCCATTGACAATGCCTTTCTACATGGCCCAGAATTTTGTGCTACGCCCCTGCTGACAGGTTTGTGAAAGCATTACACTGAGGATAACTATCCATCGATTTGATGCTTTTGGTAAATGAGATAATAAATTATATATGAGATATTTTTAGTTGATATCCTATAAAGGACAGAGAAAAGGAGAGAAAGGTCAGAAGAAGAAACAGAAAAAGTGCAGTTAGCTATGTTTGAGAAGTCTTCTCCTGCAGATTTTATCATCCCATTTATTCATTACACAGGGAAGGAAAGTGGGCCACATTGCCAGAGCGCTTGGCTGGCAATCTCTCCTGCTCTTGCATCATTTGCTCTTGCTATAAAGTACCGGCTTCTGTGCGCATGTTCCAATGGCTTTTTGTGTCGTCGCTCATTCTCCATTGGCTCTCTCTCCACTCTGCGCTCAGCCTTCACACAAACACCAGACCAGCTCTTCACACAGCTGAGTGCGTGCGCACAACGTGTGTGCGTGTGTGTGTGCATCCAACCAACGCTGCCTGGACCGGACTCAGCTTCCCACGCCGCTCTGAGGAGGAAAAAGATGGAGAAAAAGAGCGAGATCAACGGGCACATGCCCAGCTCGGCGTCCACCGATCGGATCCTGGAGAAAAGCGCGCGGAAGAGCTTCAGAGAGAAGCTGATGGAGTTCCTGGGAAAGAACCTGCTGGTGATCATGACGGTGTCGGGGGTGCTGGTGGGAATCGGGCTCGGGATGATGGTCCGAAAAATGGACCTGACCAAGGCGCAGATGACCTACTTCGCCTTCCCCGGAGAGATGCTCCTCCGGATGCTGAAGATGATCATCTTGCCCCTGGTCGTGTGCAGCCTCGTCTCCGGCGCCGCCAGCCTGGACACTCGCTCCCTGGGCAAGCTGGGGGGCATCGCGGTCGCCTACTTCCTGGTGACCACGCTGATCGCCTCGGGGATCGGGGTGTCCCTGGCCTTCATTATCAAACCCGGCGTGGGCGCCGGAGCCCTGAACACCAACAGCCTGGGGCTGGAGAGCGTCAGCAGCAACAAGGAGACCGCAGACTCCTTCTTAGACCTGGCCAGGTAACGTTTCTGTGGCAACACTGTCATCACTTAAACAGTGTGAAACTTCAAAACACTCATAAAGGGAACTGTTGAATATGAAGCAGATTTGATGTGATATTGCAGCAGGGGAATTGTTGGGAACAAGTGCATGGTGGAAGGAGTTTTCAGATCCTTTACTTCAGTAAAAGTAGGCTACTAATAGGCTACCACACTGTAAAAATACTAGGTTACAGTAAAAGTCCTGCATTAAAAATGTTACTTAAGTAAAAGTATGTAAGTGAACTGAAATGTAGTGAAAGTAGAAAGATGCATGAAAAGAAAAGACTCTAGTTAAGTACAAGCACCTCAGATTATATTTAAGTAAAGTACTTGAGTAAATTTACTTAGTTACATTCCACCGCTGAACATGAGCAACTCGGAGCGTTGGAGCCATCCCAGGCGCACACACGCTCAGAAAGACACGGACTGGTGGGAGCATACATGCAGTGGCGCACAATTTAAAACATCCAACTTATTCAGTGTGACTTTACCGTATGGTTAATGAATGACATTACAGAGGAGGTCAGTGTAACCTGCTGTGATTGACGTTTGTTCAGTTAGGTCAGATTTTCAGCTCTGTGGTCTAGTTCCTGTCAGTGCATCAATGTGTGTAGAGGATTATCATTACCATGGATGTTAACTACGTAAAACAGCCTTGATTTGCTATTCAAAGTAGGGCTGAGTATCGCCAATGATTCTATTCTGATTCACAAGGTCCTGATTTGATGACATTTCAGATTCAATATCAATATATATATATATGATATCAATTAGGTTAGAGAAAGTTACAATACCAGTTTTGCGTGGATATAAAAGAAATTCTCAGAGAATTTATGCAACCCTCAAATATTTTTAAAATTGCACCAGGTTAATGATTACATTAAGATTTGACCCCCAAAAAAGTTTCTTTAAAGTAATTTTTGAAAAGGCATAGAAACATTATAAGATCGATTTTGGGATTTTAATAATCAATATCAGATAATTCAAACAAAGAGATTGAAATTCTGCATGCTAAAAAAGATAGCCCTGGATCACAGCATCAACTTGAGTGCATACAACAGTGTGCCAATAATTTCCATAAAGAAATAAGACAAACAGCCAGTAACTTGAGCTCCCCATTGGTCTATCATCCCTATTAAATGCCATTTTGTTGATGCCATTATTACATACACAACCAAGTTTTAATGTCCAGGAAATATCAGCTACTGGGAACAGTCTATTTAGAAACTCACTCAGGAGGAGTCCTAATAATACGTTCCCACAGTGTCAGGGAAAGCTGACAGCTGTTGGAAGAGTGGAGTGTATTTTGAGTAAGGGAAAAGAGGTGGAGGGACCCCGACAGCACTGTGTAGTACAAACTAAACACTGTCCGCTGCTGTCAGCATTTCTCCCTTATCACAATAGCAGATAGACAGGCTGCTGTTTTTCTCAGTCTTTTACTCTGTTGAGTCAAGTTTTCTATTTGCACTAGTTGCTCAAAACATTTCAGGAAGGATTAAACCAGTACAGGATTGTAAAGATAATTCTGAACTCTTATTCTTCTTGCTGATACATTTGGACTAAAGCTGACAATTAAATTGGATTATTTTCATCCACAGATGTTACAAGTACTCATTGTTTCCCCAGAGATGTATACCAGTCAGGGCATGAAAGTTTGGCAAAACCGTGGATTGTATAGCTTCCTGGACATGATGTTCAAGTCTAATTATTGTCCTAATCAGTTGCTCCTTTTCTCTGTGAGGGATTTATATGATTTCTCTGTCCACACACTTTCATTACATTGACAAACAGGTCTTAGAATCTCCCTTTAAAGGTGCAATATGTAATACTGACAGCTAGCGTTTAAAATAGTTACTGCTGGGACGACCTCTAGCTCACCCAGTAGAGTGTGCGCCCCATGTAGGCTGAGGCTTTGGCAGCGGCCCGGGTTCGAATACAACCTTTGCGTCCCCACTCTCTCTCCACTTTCCTGTCTTCAAGCTATCCTGTTGATTAAAGGCCATCAAAAGCCAAAAAAATAAATATAGTTACTGCAGTCCAAATTCAAAATACTGGAGAGAGTCGTCTTCCCCAGCCCCCTCCTCCCCAGACTCCAAGTTCACAGAGGTTGCCAGGTTGAGAACGCAGCATCCACAACAATGTTGCTAGATGCTTGTCTCACATAGACAGACATTACTTCACAGCACAGCGGAGTAGCTAACGTTAGATGCTGGCTATGTTGACAGTCATAAAAGTACCTGACTGACAGACACACTTTCTTGGCTTAAAATGACGGCAAGAACCGCTAAAAACACCACTAGCTTGCCATCCTCTCCACCCGACTGACCGACACACTTTCTTGGATTAAAATTACTCACAGTTGGTCGGCTACAGCCGCTAAACAGGCTACACGGTTGTTTTGCCAAAGTTAAATTGCATGTTTCCTAATGAGGAAGTCAAACTTGCGGTTTCTGTCATAGGTCTGACAAGGTGGTTGTAAACAGCCATGGCCCGCTTGCCTGGTCCTCCGGTAGCGTTAGCCATTATCATGTTAGCATGGCAGCGTTAGCTAGGACCATTCGGAATCACTTCACTGGCTGTGTCTCAATTTATTTTGCGTGTAACAAAAAGTGTAGCATTGTTGTCAGAAAAGATAGTATTTCAACTTAGCATGTTTCCTTAATATCTGATGACACATTGTGGTCATTTTTTGATTTAATACAGTAAATATATTACATATAGGACCTTTAAATTTATATGTGAAGTGGAAAAAATCCTCCAAAAATCTAGTGGGGCAGGTTTTACAGGATGGTCTCTAAACATTATTCCAAGCCATTCTCTTAAACCTGTTGATGAACTGAACATGTATTTTTACTTGGGCTGGGCAACGATTAAAAGTTTTAATCGTGAGTAATCGCATGATTTCCCTTTTGCATTGTTATACGCAAAATCCAATAATGAATTCAAAAGTAGTGTATAGTGCAATTTTATTTTAAATGTTCTGCCATATGAACGAAAGTGCCATAACATTTGTTCTGCAAACACTTAACGTCAGCATTTTGTTTATACAGTAGCAGTTAAATAAAATATTTAGTGTAAATCTCAACTTAAACAATGTAATCAAAGCAAATATGAAATTAAAGCTTATTGCCACTGCCAGGGCATTAATGTTATCCTGTTTGTTATATATAAAATAAAACTGCCCACAAAATCCTGAGCCACAATCATAACATTAAAACAGGCAATTTCTGAGATAACAGATTTTTTTTATCAGGGAGTAGCATAACCAGTCTATGTTCAGTACCAACACTAATGGGCCTGCATTGTAGCTATCCACTTCGCTATGGCATTTGTTAGCTTCTCTTGCTTTTGTTTATCTATACTTCTCCCACGCCTCGCGCCACTGTTTGTTTTGTTGAATGATTGGCGGTGTATATTGCATTTAGGTGATATTTCAGACTGTAAGTATGTGATTAGAAAATTCAACCTTGCAGTGGTTACAAATAACTTTGGTTGTGTCGATTGCACCGTCTGGAAGAACTTTAAAATGAAAATGGCCATGCAAAAGTTCTGTACCCTTCTCCATGTTTGTTGGTTTGTTTATCCACCAGTTCTTTTCTTTTCCGGTTCCTGTAAGCGCGGCAGCAGTCAGCACAGACTTTTACAAAAAAAAAAAAAAAAATGATCAACAGACTTTTACAATAATAAAAGTAATAATAAAAACGGCATTAATGCGTGATAAAATAATCGTCGGCGTTAATTAATTAATGAGTTAACGCGTTAACTTGCCCAGCCCTAATTTTTACTTATTCAAACTCTGAAATAAAAGATCCACACTCTTGAATAAATTCAAACAAGACATACATACATCATACATACTGTACATAATTTGTAAAGAAGTACATAACATGTATTTTCTGCATTTTCTGCTTTCGGTCTGTTTTGCTGCACGGATATGATGTAGCAGTCAGCGGTACTGTATAAACTAAATTCTTGATAAAAGAATACATTTTAAAAACAAAACAAATCACAATGAATACTATTTTTTTAACCCAAGCCACCATCTTTTTCTAAACTTCACTAAGGAGTTTTGTTACCTAAAACTAACCAAACTGTAACCGTTTCACAACATTAACGAGGTGTTAAAAGCTGTGACTCTTACGTTTAGGTATGAGGACTGAAAACGCTCCTGTGGGTCATATTCCTGTCAGGGTATGGGGTAGAGCCACTGCAAAATAGTTGTGCTAGAGAAAACTTGGACAGATAGTCTAGCTAGCTGTCTGGATTTACCGTGCAGAGATCTGAGGAGCAGTTAACAATAGTCCTCAGAAATCCACCGAATTTAAAATTCCAAGACAAAGAAAGTGGGAGGAAACAGAAAATACATGCATCCGGCGGAATTTCCTGCAGCACCGGAGCAATCCCGGAAGTGGAACGCAAAGGATTTAGATTACTTTAGAGGGTATAGAAACAAGCCACCTATATGGTCGTATGGTTTAAAGGACTTGTAGGTTTTCTTCCTTTTATTTCTTGTATTTACTTTGTATTTCGTATGGAATTGTGAATGTTGTTGTAAATCTGAACTTTTAAAAACATCAGAGAAAACCTGTAAACTGTTTTTAATTAGTGTTGACTCAGAATGTAAAGATCCACCAGAATGTCAGATACAGTCCTGACCACATTAGCTAAATAACCCGCTTCTGCTGCCTTGAATTAAAAAGTGTGTGAATGACGTTTGGCTTCAATTAATTAGGAAATCAAGTTGTTATGTAACAGCTTTAAACTCAGTCCACAGAGAAGAGGCAGTGGGTCTCCGGGGTGGGGGTGGGTTGGCTCTGTGGGAAAAGCATGCCAGCTCTCAGCTCTGGGTTCCCAGGGTAAATCTAGATCTTGCCTCGCTCAGGTGACAGCAGGAAACCTAACCGCCTTTATGGAAAGAAAAAGAGTATGAAACCTTGTGTGGGTGCAAGAATACACCCTAACAATTACATTTCCTAGCAGCATTAGGACACAAAGAAATGACTAAGTGATGATATGATGGCTACCTGCCATTGTGCCTGGTGGAGCTGACATATTTTAACAGCTGAAGCAGCATTTGGCTTGGACTGAAGCACAGTTGACTGGGATCATGAGGTTATGAACTGAATTGCTTGGCTATGGTCTGGCCATGGGAATGGATGGGAGCAAAGTCTGTATTTCTTTGCACAATACAGTTTGGCCACTGAGGACAAAGTTACAACAAACACACGTATGCAGGCTCCCAGTAATCCCTGTATGCTTATTTAACAGTAGTGAAAATAAACTCAGCATGGTCCCTGTGCAGAAAGACTTTCAAGGGAAAAGTTGTCATAGATTTAGAAATGATAAACTTCAAAATGCTTAAAAATAATTGTATTTTTATATATATAAAAAAAAAAGTAGTCCAGCCTTCATGAATATGGGGTTCCATTTGTGTCAACAATATCCAGATGTATTTTTTCTTTCAGGTTGTCACTGCTATTTGTTTAGGTCCACCACTTTGGTCCAAACTGAAGTATCTTAACAACTCTTTGATCTAGGGCTTCACGATATGGAGAAAATCTGATTATTCTTGACTAAATACCTCTATGTCGATATTTGCGACGATATTGTAGGGTTGACAATTGGTATTTATTTATTGGTAAAATATTTTACCAATGACATTTTAGATAAATAATCCTCAATAATGTGGATACAATGACTTAGTGGGTAAAGGCAAATAATATAACAGCTAGAACAGTCTGGTTCAGAATATCATATCACTTTACTGTAATGCAGCCAACCAGGAAAGGACAACACTTATGCCATATTATGAATCTAAGACGTTATATAGTCCAATATATTGATATAATATTCATATGTTGCCCAGCCCTAATTTGATGTATTGCAATGTTTGTACAGACATTCATGTTTCCCGGAGGATTACACCAACTGAATTTGGTCATCTCTTGACTTTTTTATCTAGCTCCACCATGAGGTTGACATTTGGGGTTTTTAGTCAAATGCCTCAACAACTATAGTGCTAATTAGAAAATGTTAGCAAACACGTTAGCTGACACGCTCATCTAAAATGGTAGCACTGTGAACATTAAACCTGCTAAACATCAGCATATTAGCATTGATATTGTGAACATGCATTTATTACTTTATTTATTACATTTTATGTGGAATAATCTTAAAGCATTAAGTCGACTGGATGCTTTCCAGTTGAAATGCTGCAAACTTCCTGATTGGAAGGATTTCATTCATGCTTTAGTGAAGGGAGCCAGTTCATTGGTGATGCCTTTACTGCTCTGACCAAATGTTGCACACTAGATAATATTAGATTACCCCTTATAATATGTTGCCATGGGAGGGAAAATGTTTGCAGGAGAAACTATCTTGCCACAAAAAACAACACATTTTTGATTTCCTCGTGTTTGTGGAGACCTTGATTCTGTTACGTTCAAAGTGTAGGTATTCTTTTATATTTTGAAATGAAAAAAGGTTCCCCTAAGGTGCCCGTATAAATTGTACATCTTTTCACACCGGTTTTCTAATATTACTTTTTATGCCACCCATACTAGCGTTATTTTATCTATTTATTGCAAAGTTGTGGATTTGCGCTATGCATCCCTATGCAACGTGTCACTTTAAACTTGACATCTGTTATTTAGCCTCCTGGACTGTCATTCAGGTATGTAGTGATCGGTGTCCCCTTTTTTATCTGCCTGTGTTAAGTGTGATCCCATGTGGGATACTATATGTGTATATATTAGCTCTATGTTTTTGTTGTTGTTGTTGTTGTTGTATTGTGTTGATGTCCTGTCATGAGCACACTGAAGCAAATTCATAGCAACTTGCACCAAGTTGTATGGCAATAAAGTATTGAATCTTGAATCTTGAATTTACAATATATACAGCCTTCAGCCAAAGTGTGTAAGCTCCTGACCGACTACAAGAAAAACACGTTACTTTTTATAAATGTCTCTTGATAAAGAAAATGTCTCAGTTTGACAATGAAATAAAGGAAACGTGAAAAGTAAATAAATACAGTGAAACGTCCAGGAATATCTTATCCTCGTAAAGACTTTGGTGATTTGTTTTAATAAAAGATGAAGCAGACAGTAGATCAGTGCCAGAACAACTGCTCTTTCAGGGAATTTAGGGAACACTGGGCTTTATGGAAGATCCTGGGAGAACAGCCAAATTGTAGGGAATGTGTGATGACAAACCAATCTTGTGAACAATTTATCATTCAGATGGGTTATCCACATGGTTTCCAAAGACTTTCTGAGGCTATAGTGTTCAGTTGTTGCAATCAAAAACATCAAACAGGAAAACTACATTTTCTGAATTCTGATTTTTTTCTTTCTCAGGAATTTATTCCCAGCAAACTTGGTGGCTGCTGCTTTCCGTTCTGTGAGTGCCGGCACCTTACTTCACTACACCACATTGTCCACTCTTATTTTTTTACCAATTCCCCTTTTGTCTGTTTCTCCTTACCATCTGTGTCTTGATTAAACATTAGAATTTGTTTCACCAACCACGCGGATGCCACTCCATGTTCATTTACAGCAGCTGTAAATCCGGGCTGTAGCACTGAGAGCCTCATAATGCCTCTTAATGAGTTGATGTCCAGAATAGAGATTGCTGCACTCCCCCCCCAAAACACTTCTTTTCCTTGTCCCTTACCAGCCGTTACCATGGTGAAACCATTCCATTCCAGCCAGCCTAGCAACCCACCTTGCCTCACAGCAGTTGAACGCAACTCGCTCCACTTCCTTGAATCCATTGAGGCTAAAATAAGACCCAGGAAAGTTCAATATTTGGGGATGCGGGGATACAAAATGGCTATGCACACACAAAAAGCAACTTACGCACACAGACACTTAGTCACACACACTCACATATCTGAACCAATTGCCTGAAACTTGCCTATAACCAGGCCAGTGAATTATAAACTCACAAACAAGTTAGTGACTTCTCACAGGGTGCGGAAATGGAGTTTCAAAGTGCAGCCAGGTCACAGAGTTCAATATTCACCACTTCCACCCGGAATATATTACTGTGGCAGAGCCCTTGTGGTATGGGCCCAATTGTGGATTAAACCAAGAAAGCAGAGAAGAGGGGATATTTACACAATGTGACAAGCAGCTTGATGCTTAAAGAGACATTTAAATAAATTAAGTGTAAGATTTAGATTATGGGCAAGGTTGTCTTTTTTTTGTTTTATGACTATAGTTAAGTACTGTATAACTGCATGCCCAAGTATGTTTCAAAAACCTACATGTATAGCCTCATTTAAAGTCCATAGATCTGTCAAGATGTTGGGAACTTCTATCCTAGAGGGCTGTTTAAAGGAATGCAGAGAGAGAGAGAGCCATTGTTGCAGTGCTGGCTGTCTCCTTTACTGCTGAAAGACTGTATGAACTTCAATACACGGTGTCAAACTGGCCCCTAACTCTGTGCACATGCTGCATTCCTTATGAGAGCAATGCACAGACATTGTTCTTAAGAAGTGTCAGTTCCCTCACCATTTTTAGCCAATAATCATTTGTGAACACTGAAAAATTGGAAAAAACACAAAATCCACTATGCAAAGATTATAATTTTATTTAAAAAGGTTTTTTACAAACACATCTTCTTAACCATTATCTTTCATTTGAGGTTTTCACTTGACATAATTTAAGTGCCTCTCTAAATGATGAAATGATTATAAATGAAAACAGTAGTTTGACATTTTGGGAAACATATTTCACTGTCTTTCTGAGAGTTAGAGAAGAATAGCAATACCTCTCATGTCTGGTACAGAGGTGGAGCTGATAGGCAATTAGCTTAGCTTAGTTTAGCATAAAGACTGGAAGCACTGGGAAACAGCTAGCCTGGCTCTGGGCAAAATGTGTCTACTAACATGGTGTTTGCTGGGACGAGTCTTGTGGTAAATGCAAAAATGTACTAAACAAGAATGTATGACTGAAAAGTATCAAACTAAATTAAGTTTTTTCCGCTTATGTTGCAGTATGCCACTGACTACAAGATGGTTGCTGTAGGGAACGACACCAATGGGACTGCCCTCTATCAAAAGGTATGAACCCATGCATACACATGTCACACAATCACATACACATTCACTTAACACATATGTTACATGTGTAAAATGCTATCCATTGCATCGGTGAAAGGAAAATTGCTTTAATCTGTGTCTACATGTCTGCCAAATTGAAAACAGGAGGGGAAGTAACTGTATATTCTTTGAGAACATGTTTGCTCTGAGCAACTTTTTAGCGTGAAGTGAGTCAATTCAGTGAGCAATCTCACTAAATAAGCACTATGTGAGAGACTAATGGATGACCTAGGGAAATGGGATTCAAGGTTGGTTACTCATGTAGTAGAATAATATTAGCAATTACTTACTATTGACCAACAATCAGGGCTTTAAATTGACACCCGCCAACCAACAGTAAAAATTAACTTTGGCTAGTATAACATTTTAAAGTTACTAGCCAATTTTGCCGGTTACGAGGGAAGCTAAGCGTCTGTTTAAATCGGCAGGCTGCAGAAATGATCTGACAAATCAGTGTTTACAGATTGGTCTGTTTTCAAATTTGGGTGGTTTGGTGTGCGTTTGGCTTGGAAACCAACAGAACTGCGCAAAACAAACCAGAGGAGCTGAAATTAAGTAGTAAAGTTAGTTAGGAAAAAAAACATGGAGATATTTTTCGAGAGTAAAGTAAATGTAAATGTTTATATCTTAATGTATACAGTATCTCCAGCCATCAACCCAAACATATTTTTAAAGAATGCACATGGATTCTTCAATGTATTCAGCTGCACTCATAATCTGTTTTATTTTCCCTGGGAAAAAATTGGCTAGTGGAAAATCTGATTGGTTGGTAAATTTATAACTACTAGCCATGCTGGCAGGTGAAAAAGTTAATCTAAAGCCCTGCCTACAATATGTGTAATTTAAATGACTCAACTTCAAACTGAATTTAAACAGATGCATAGATCATTAAAATGCATTGTAAACCAGTGAAGGAACAAAGGCTTTTTTCTACACTGCTTCTAAAAGTGTGGAAAAAGTACAAACATGCAAAGAGCTAATACCAGCAGATGATATCTTATTCAGTCTTGTAGAAGAAAATGAATTGAAAAATGAAAAACAGTTTTAGTCTCATCCTATCCTAATATTCTCTTTCCTGTTCACTGATCAAGTTCCTGCTGTTCTGAAATTGCAAGACTTAATCTAGATTTGTTTAGAAAAATTCAACCAAGCTAGCTAGTGCTAGCTGGTAACTTAAGGGAAAATTTGCCGATTTCTTTTTTTAACTGTTTTCCCTTTGCATTTTAGGCCTTACATGGGGTGCATGCTCTACCAGGTGAGCTACCCAGTAGGGGTGGGAGATATATATCGTATACGATAATATCATCATTGTTGTGTTAACGATGTGCAAATTGACATTATTGAGTATTTAAATTACTTAGACTCACACTGCCATCTACATAGCCCCCGATGCTAACGTTAGCAAAAGCTGGCTCACTGCTAACCATAGTGAATTATTATTATTATTATAATTTCATTTTGCTTGTATGCTGCACAATTTACATTACAACCAGGGCTGTAGTGGAGGCCAAACGCATGTAAACGCCGTTTGCGCACCTCCCAAAATTCGGAAATAGCGTTTACCCCCCTCCAAAGTGCGTTTATATTAAGACGAAGTCAGCGATGCCTGGAAGGCACTAGGATTAGGCACAAGGGGGTAAGCTTTGCTTCAGAACTCGAACCTGCTATGGCGCCATTTTGATGCTACAAAGCCATCACCTCCCGTTAGCATTCCACTGACTGCCATTCATTTTGACGTCACTTGACAGTGAATAACTTTACATCTGAAGCATTTAAAGACTCTATTTGTCCATTGTTTAGTTCTAAAGAAAAACGACAATGTATAAAAGGCTCCATTACCTTGTAACTCACGTTATGGCTCCGTAGCAGACGTTTTTGTAAAAACAGGCCAACGATTGTGTCACATAGTAGAGGAATTACTGTATAGTACAGGATAAGCTTGCAGGCAGTTTCGACTTACATGAGCTGTTTTGGCTTAATTACTAATGTTAACTAGCATTTTAGTTAGCAATAATTAGCCTGTGCCCATGTTATCTCCTTACATATACCATCTCTGTAAGATTGGGAATGATTGAGATTTCTCTTGGCACAGCTACCAGAAGACTTTAAACTTTCAGACATGTTGCTCAAGTCACATTTACGTTGTCTCTCTCAGTTGGAGGCTGCGCAGTAAAGCTGGCGATCACCGGAAAAGGGCTTCTAATAGCCTTCACTGGTCTCCGTCCAGAGCAACGGGATCTGTTGGTCCATTCTTATATACTGTCTATGATTAAGCAATGGTTAGGTGCCTTGAAGTCATGAAGTCAATGGTTGCAGCGCTGCCTTGAAGTCAACGTTAGGGGCTTAAAACACCATCGAGCATCTCTTGCGTAGCCAGCAGGAAGCAGCAGACTGCATCAAGATTCGTCAGTCACTAGCCCAAACTAGCCTACATGTCTCATGTAATGATGAATGAATTGTAAAAATGGATATCCGGCAATTTTTTTAGTGCCGTCAAGACAGCAGCCCTCCTCCTGATGCTAGCAAATGGCCTTGGCTACAAGCCCAAAGTGAGTGAGCTCGGAAAACAGCACTAAACTTCATGTTTTTAAGGTTAATTTGGTTCACGGTAGATTCATGCAACAAGTCACCTCTACCTTTTCCCATTAGCTCATGTTACAAGTAAAATTCAGGATAGATTATCAGATAAATAACTGGATGTAATTATATGCATTCTCTGGCATTTAAACTACTGAAAGTTTGTGACAACAAGCTCCCTTTGCTAGTCAGCTAGCTAGTTAATGTTATCACTATAGCCGTCCGCGGTTTCGCGGGTATGGTAAACGTTTCTATGGTAACAGCGAGTTGGACCAATCCAAGAGACGTCGCTGTTAAGCTTAGGACTGTGGGTAGTGTAGTTTTTCTCCATAAGATTGCGGATAAAAACATGTTTTTCTTGTAACAAGGTTGATCTCATACAGACCTCTAGCTTCTACAGGAGCAGAAACTTTCGTTTCACAACCACGTAGCTCGTGGTCAGTCTACCTCAGATGGTTTAGACATTATGGCTGATAATCTAAATCCTTATGGAGAAAATCAATGGGAGTTTTACTTCCGGAATTGGCAGTGCTTTTTCTGTTAGGCTAACTTGGTGTGTGAGCAGTTGTGATTAGGTTTCTTTTTGTTATTCAATGCCAGATGTTTGAAATGAATATCTGAATATAATCTGTTAAATTTATGTGTTTAGAACCACTGTATATTATGTAACTGAGGCAGCTGTAATGATGCAGTGTATTTTGTGTTCAAATGGGACATTTTTGGTTTTATTGATTTTTAGTTTAGCAAAATCGTCTTTTAATGTTGGCAGCCATCGCTTGTGGAAACTACAGTGCAACTTATATTGTCTTTCTTCTGTTAATTACAGAAACTGAGTTTTCTTTAAATTAAAATATGTGGCACCAGATTCATCCTTCTGTCGTCAATCTGCCCCTGCTACATTAGCAATTGGAAAAAAAATGTAATCTACAACTATTTTGATAGTCGGTTTGAGTCAGTTTTTAAGACAAAAGTAAAGAATTCTTTGATTCCAGCTTGTTAAATGTGAATATGTTCTAGTGTCGTCTCTCCTCTGTGACAGTAAACTGAATATCTTTGAGTTGTGGACAAAACGAGACATTTGAGGACGTCATCCTGGGCTTTTGGGAAACATTGATCCACATTTTTCTGACATATTATAGCCCAAACAACTAATCGATTAATCGAGAAAATATTCAACAGATTAATCGACTATGAAAATAATCCCAAATCCCTAAACCCTAATCATTATGTACAAGTGCATTGCATTGGAAACCCTGGATATAAGCTTCCCTCTCTATCTCTCTAGAATATTTTTGTTCTCTCTGTTTTGTCATTTAGTAAACTTTGTAGATTTCAACCATATTATTCCTTCTTGAGTCTCTTTAACAAGAACTTAGATTAATGTATGAATTGAATAGTGATTGTGTGACCTATGATGAGGGAACAACCAGTGATACCCTTGGTAGTACCATCAAATGATAGCCTATAGCGATGTCATCAGGATACACATACCAGGTGACCACGTCGTGGTCCACCAGAATTTATAGTTTACCTACCTCTTTCTTTACCACTACACTTCTGATTACAACTGAATGTTTACTCAGAGTTCAATGTTCCTACACTAGTTCAGTTAGTATTAGTATAGTATTAGTATTTTATGTCTTTGAATTGTTTTTACTTGATTACTTACATTTTAAAGAAAATAAATAAGAACAGTTTTCATTCAACATTGTGCACACTCATCAGTGATTAAGTAACTCAGACTTTTACACATTTTTAAACGATATTGTTATCGTCAAAATCGCCAAACATATTGAGATATTATTTTTTGTCCATATCGCCCACCCCTACTACCCATATGCCCCAAGTTTGCTGATTTTCTGCTCTGCCATACAGGCAGATGAATAGCGGCACACCAAGAGGTCTGCTTTTACCTGGCGGTAAATCTCCCGTTGGATGGCGCATTTCAGAAGGGTTGAAAATCGGCAACTTTCCCTCGTTAGCGTTTAGCTTAGCGAGCCGCCATAGCAACCATGAATAACACTGACTCTAGCCGTTTGCTGCTTCCTTCACTACCAAGACTTAAAACTTATGATAATATCAAACACGTTTGATTTTGTCGGAAAGTCAAGACGGGAAAAAGACTGACTGGGACCGAGTTTTATGACCACCTAACACCAAACGATTGAGACAACGGGAGCATGCCCCAACTCTAGCAAGACTCTTATGATTTCATTCCGATATTGGAAATTAGTCTGCGACAGTGGAATCTCTTGAAAAGTCGTTTGGTGTAAGGTTGGCATTAGTGTTAAGAGGAAGCATTTTCACTTCAATCAATTAGTGAGACCTTTTATTTAGACCCCAGTCTGGCTCTGAATTAGTTCACATTCTAAGCACCTTTGCTTTGATGCGGTAATATTGAGTCTATGCAAATTTACTCAGACATACATGTGAGTTGAATGTCTTCTTAGCTTTTGTTTATTCTGTTGTTTCCTATAAACTTGTATTAAACCCTGGCCAGAAACTCATTCTGGTCAGAGAGAATTCTGCAGCTTCTTGTGAACTTTTGTCTCCACTGTGCAGTGAATAAAAAAGGAACCAGCCACAGAACTGGGCCTGAAATATTTTTTCTTCCACAGTCTGCAGAGTTTACTTTTTGGTGAAAAAGGTTGAATAAACAAAACTGTGTTTGACTAAGGTCAGACACAGTTTTGTTTATTCAACATTTATCACCAAAAAGTATTATGATATATATATATATATATATATATAGTCTGTCCAAATACAATACTCACATACAGTATCATATATACTTTGGAAGAGTTATCATTACTCCTTTCCACACTTGCAATGAAGTGATCTCTTTGTAGTGCAACTACGCAAGAAATGGAGGACAAAATCCCCAGTCCAAGTTCAATGCAAAAATACATTCTAAAGTTCAGACAACATGGTAATATGAGGCTTCCTCTCCCACAGTTTAGCAAGGACCCAGCATCCAGGGAAATGCAAAAGCTGTAATTTTTTAAGATAATCTCTTAATTTAACAAAGCCTCACACAGTATTAGCTTCAACAACATCATGCTATGTTGTTGAAGGCAAAACGAGTTCCGAAAAGTCGAGGGTTCCGTTCCAGGTAGGAGGTTTAACAAACCCTGAGTCTAACCCTGGTGTCTGAGTTGATTTACCCTGAGACGGGAAACTCGTGAGTTTTCGGTTCCAGAACAGCTGATTTGAGTTGTTTCAATCAACTCGGAGTATGTTCACTCAGGGCCGATTCTGTTCAAGTTTACAGAGTTTGCATTTCCTTTGTTCTAATCACGTCTGGCCCTGCAGGGAGTGGCTCCCCAAAACCAGAAACAATAGTTACCTTTCCTGTGGGGACAATGAGTCTTCTTCATATGCTAAATGTCAGACATGACCTGATCAATTCATTTAGAAGCTAGGTTTTGGGTGAGGCAGTCAAATGCTGATTAGTGTAGTTACTTACTAAATTTAGCTGCAGGCCCCATTAAACATTGTTTTCAAAACATAAGCCGGGTTTTAACTTTTTAACTTCAACAACGGCCTGCCTTCCTTTACACACCCCGGCCTGCTCTGAGCTCGATTGAGCTCCGTTACGGCTTGCAGCCCACAGCACTCGATACCCGCGCAAAGTCACCGTTTTGGGGTTAATGGACCAAACGCTGGTGCTCTGACAGAGCTCCAGGGCCTGCAGCTCCCTTCTTCCTTCTAGCTAAATGGCCCGTTTGAATTCCATCACGCCACTTATCCAACATCTCCCTAAAGGTCTTATAAAGCTAACAACGGTGTCCGATTTCAAATTAATGATTTTTTGTGAACAGTGGGGGTTTCTTTAGCTATGACTGTCCCTTCAATCCTAGCTATGTGTAGCTAGCTACAAATCACGGATAGTTAGCTTCATTTTTGGCGTAATTTCTGTATATTTACAGTTTGAATTTCATCACGCCACGTATACAACATCTCCCTAAATGTCTTATAAAGCTAACAACGGTGTCCGATTTCAAGTTAATGAATATTTGTGAATTTCAGAGGAATTCTAGGAGGAGCTAGTTCTCATTGATAGAGCTACATCCAGCCGCAGGCTCTATCAATGAGACTCGCGGACAAGCGGCGTTTATTTCCCCAATCGTTTGTTTAAATAACTCAACACATTATAATTACACACATTAAAAGATTAACTGGAACCTGTGGTAACAGATTGCTGGCGTAACAAGCTCGCTGACCGTGCTCTCACTCACACACACCGGGCATTTAGATAGCAGGAAGAGGGGAGATGCAGGCCCTGGAGCTCTGTCAGAGCACCAGCGTTTAGTAGTCCATTATCCAAAAAACATTGACTTTGCGCGGGTATGGAGTGCTGTGGGCTGCCAGTCATGACGGAGCTCCAAGTACCTCAGAGCAGGTCGGGGTGTGTGAAGGAAGGCAGGTCGGGCGGTGAGGCAGCAACACAGGCAGCACCGGCAGCTGAATTCCGACACACAGTTGGACAAAATTTGCATTTAGCCATCCATTTTCGTAAAATGGCCCATATTTGAGCCTTACATAGTTGATTTCTCGCATAAAAAAGTTTCAGAAGTGAATTTTGTAATGGAATAGCAGAGATCTGCGCGACCTAGATTCGGAAGACTACCTGATCTCAGGTCAGTTGTGTAGCCTATGTAAATGTTGGCGCGTGACCGTTCTCTTAATACACCCATGGGCTGACAAAGGTTCCGGTTTTTGGGAGGTTGACGTCAACTTCCAGCTTTGTTGGGATTCGCCCGTTTTCAGCGGCAGTTTCAAAATATGAAATTTTCATAGTAAAGGGGTATCAGTGGGACTTTGAGCTTCTATGTATGTCCTATTTACCCACGAACTGTCGTTATTCAACTATGACAGGGTAAAATTGGTTTTGCATTCTATCACCCCTTTGAAGAAAACCTGCTCCCGACCAGGTTAGGTTCACAGACTCAGTTACCATAGTAACTGACTCCGACGTTAAGTTACCTCTCTTTCTGGAACGGAAAACCCAGAGTTTCCCTCATCTCAGGGTTAACAACCTCAGAGTTTTCACTAAACCTGCTTTCTGGAACGGACCTCTGTGCTGCTTCTTGGAATGCAGCAGCAATCAGCTACAACTACTTTAATTTTGTGTGGTATCGTCTGCATATAGGTTTAGTTTATCTTATGTGTCTGAGGTCATTTTGCATTGTATCTGGATTCACAGATCACTGGGAAGAGAATCAAGTCATCCTTTAGGGCATCAGTATACTTCAAACAAAGTGCTTGTTGGATTGTCAAGCATCTTGAAACCACAACAACAACATCTTGAAACTCAACAACTTGTTGTTGCGTTTGGGGGAGTGGGTGGTACTTCTCTGTACCTTTTTGAAAACGGACAATCTGACAATCTGCTTCACAAAGCAGTTAGCTAGTCATTCTTAAAACTAAATTATTGTTAATTAATTAATTCAGTTTTTTTCAAAAATGTAAATGTCTTAACATGAATCCAACATAATATTAGCAAATATAAATCAGTCTATTTGTGGAAAAAAAACATTAATGATAGGTAAGGTAGTCACTAAAGTAACCATCCACAGATACAGTTAATCCTAAGGATTGACTGTTCTTCAATTTAATGTTTAACATTAAAACATGATTTATAAAATCATGCTATATAAGTAGTAAATATATGTAGTTAGAGGGTCCCTGATCCATCTCTCTCAGTTAAGGGGTCCTTGGCCCCTAAAAAACGTTGAAGACCCCTGCTCTAAAATATGGATTAGTCGCTTCTTGTGGGGAGATTTCTCACTATTAACAAAACATACATTTATTTGTAGTAAATAAATGTAGAGTTATGGTTTTGCATCTGGCCTAATGAGGATGGACATGGGTAGAGGTGACCCCGAATAGTCGAATATTCAATGCTATGATTGAAGCAGCCTGATCTGAATGCCAATCTCACAGTCGAATCTTTGCAGAGGCCTAAAGCCCAGTTCAGACCAAAAATTTGCGACAAAACGGGTTAAAATTTAAAACTACTTGCAACATGCTGGTCTGCCAAGTTACGCCAATGCGACGAGACAGTGTATCATCTTCATAGGAACGACTCTTTGTACTTCCATTCTAACTTCCGACTTTCAGGCTTTTTTGTAGCTGGATATATTATTTGTTACGTCTAAATATGAATGTGGATAATGTTAGTGATACTGAGATGCTTGCTACAGTTGGATTTCCAGTAATGAAATGGCAACATTTTATTTCTCTGGTTCACTGCTTTGTTCTAACACAAATATCAACATATTGCTGTAGTCTAAATAAAAATGTGTAAAGAAAGAAGCTTTTAACAACCACCCCATGACAGATATAAGTTTCACTATGATCCGTGACCGACGCCCCCCACATAACAGCAACATAATGTGGCAGTTTAAACAAGGAACAAACAGCCTGGCAGAGGGCTGGTTTCAGACTGCTACGTGTTCGATGTAGTGGATGTTGGATCATATAGATAAGTGTATGATGAGTTTGTTTGTTTGTCAGAAGGAGAAGCAGAAGATCAGACACAGAGTAACAGATGGATGATGATACTGTATATAGACTGTTGAAGAAAAGCATTTAACATACTGTAGTAGCACAAAAGACTTCTAGGCTTCTACCACAGCAGCTCCCTGTTAGCTGCTACAAAGAAACCGTTTTAAAGTTCCTCTGCAGTACTGTGCTCAAATGGTTCAACACAGTGAGTACTAAACAACCTTTTAAGAATGCAGAAAATGCTCCTTAAAGCTTTAGTGCTATTTCTTTTTTATATTAATGAACATCCGTTACATTGAAGCCATTGCCAATTGCCAAAACTCTCTCTGTATTTCTCAGTATGGTTGTGTTCACAAACTTGTGTCGTCCGGCAACTTTCGCATACAGAAAATCGAGTGAAGATAATTACCTCTTCTGAAGAGTCCATTGTGTTTTTTTTTTATCCTCCGCGTCCCCCTTGGTTACAAGCAATGGACCTTTTTCACAGCAGACATTTTGACTTGCCATAGTTGGAAAAGCACAGCTGAAATTGATAATCTTAACAATGGCCGGTGTCCCAGTAAGCTATTTCAGTGAGTCAGCATGCACAATACCAGGGCCTCTCCTAAGTGGAATGCAGCCATTATTAATGGTTTTGAATACACCTGTTCTTTTTCTACTATGACATGTCAACATGTCTGCTGTGAAAAAGGTATGTTACGTAGAGGAGGGGTGGAGGTGGTGAGCGATCACGGAATGCTTGTGTCATGTGGATGCGCTGACAGTTTTGTTGTCATTACTTAAAATTCCTCATGGGGGAGACAGAAACTACGCACTATAGTTTTAACATTTTTTAGAGAACTTTTATGACTGGCATGTTTTTAAATAGGTCAAAGGTTTCTTATAATCTAATTTTTCTAAATTGTTACATACAGTAACTACCTTCTGAATTCAACTACTTATCTCCAGTGGCCATGACTTTCCCCCACTGACCCAGTATCAGGGAACAGTTGGGGGATCTGAGCTTGGCATCGGCCCATGGTATTTGTCCATCGTGAATCGTGGTGGACAGTACCCCCAGTGCCAGGGGATGAAGCTGACAACGGAAGGGGATGAACTCAGGATTTGTCCCTGTCCTTATTTGTTATCCATCATCCAGTTCACTGAATACTTCAACTGCCCCCAGACCAATGCACCCACGCATGCACACTCTGTAGCAAAGGGTGTTGTATAAACTACTGCAGAATATATCAGCACTATTGTTTAACAAGCTTCCACTTCCATAATAAAAGGCTACAAATTAGGTCCCAGTCTAGCTACAGTAAGTGTTTCTCCCATAGACTGTATTATAATAATGTACAAACCTTCCAGGCATGAAGCGTGTTTAACATTGCGTAAGTGCCTTGAATCCGCATTCTATCTAATTTCCAGCAGGGGGCGAATCCCTGGTTTTAAAAATAACTCAGTTTCTGAAGAATACCTTCTATAGGATATTATTTATTACCTCAGAAAACATGATCATAATGAGTTTATGCCCTCAATCGCTAGCTAGCAGGTCTTCAATACAGAATGATGCTTATTTAGTAAAGTATGGTCCCATTTATTTTAAAATAGACAATGAAGCAGGGGATGCTTTAGGACGTGGCTACACACCGACCTGTCAATCAACATAGAGGCTTAACAATGCTATCCTGTGTACAGAAAATAGCCTGAAATTGTTTTTGGGTGTTGTCCATGTTTTTGTTACACCCTCTCACTGTGTGTTTTCACTTCATCAAAGTTTCATTTGGTTGCCTAAAAAGGTCTTGTTCAGCTTTATGCCACCCAAGGGAAAGTTTGTCGATTTTTAGTACTGCCGTAAATGCAGATGAATGAGGGCAATACCCGGACGTTTTTGGCAACTTTCCTCCTTTCATATTTAGCCTAGCACAGCGCCATTGCAAACATTAACAACACTGACTTTTTCGTCACATCCGGTTACAAAAAACCAAGATGGCAACGCCCGTATTGCCAAAATCAAGGCTTCAAAACGGCAGTCCACAAACCAATGGGTGACGTCACTGATAGTATGGGGTGGTATGGTAGACGGATGGTCTATGGTTTCTTCACCACTTTGGTCCAGACATGGCCCAGAAATATTTTCAACAACTAATTGCCATGACACTTAATCCCAAGGATTTTAGTTATTTTCTGATTTGAGATTTGGGGTTTGAGTAAAATGTCTTGTAGTGGTGGACCAATTCTTTTCACAGAATCATTTTTTTCGAGTCTATACATGTAAATGTATCGAACCTTTCAAGTGTTAATACTTTTTGCAAAATATGGCGTCAGTTTCTTCATAGTCTGGCTCAGCAGATGTACTTTGCTGGGATAAAGCCTGAAATTGCCACCACCATCCCACTTGTATGTGTATAGGCTATGTAAGCTCAATACGATGTTAGAGAAATATCACTGACCAACGATCTGTTGTTCTTTATGAGGGGCAAGTAGCAGACATCCTACATCAAGTGAACGGTTAATTTGGTCTCGTTCAGTGAGTGTAGGTGCCAGGCTGTCTCGACTCAAGTCCCATTCATCGCTTCTTGTTTACTCATAGGCCCCAGTTCGAGATAACAGTTCATTTAATCTCGTTCAGTAAGTTACCTGCTGTCCTCATCAGAAATCAGAAAAGGTTTTACTGCCACAGTAAGTTACACCTACTTGGAATTTCCCTAAACATAAATAAGAAATAAACAATAAATACACAAACATAAACAAATGCAAAATAGCTGTTTAGCATAAAAAGGAGGCTGAATGGGTTGAGTGCAGAATGCAAAAAATATATAGTATGCGCAATGCTAAATAAAAACCATTCTTGTTCGCGATAATAACAACAGCGATTGCGTGGGCAGTATGATTGGGAAAAGTCAGGGATTCATGAGCACCCAGTACGTTCAACAGGCTAACCCAGACACTAACAGTCGTTCAGAAAGATTTGTTTGTTAATTTTCGCCCATCACTAATGTCTTGGCAACTGTTGGATGGATTAGCACAAAATGTCGCACAGACATTCATGATTACTAGACAAGTCCCCTGGTGATCCCCTTAATTTTCCTCTAGCACCACATAAGGTAAACATTTCTGGTTCAATATGAAATTACTCAATTTGATACGGACATTGATGTTCCCTGCAGGAGGAATCTTGGGTGATCCAATGATTTTTCGTCTAGTGCCATCATCAGCTCAAAATTTAGATTAGTCCAATACTTTGCCTTATTACTATATTATAAAATGCAAAACCTGCAAAACTAATGATATCAGCCTCAGCTGTACTGTAGTTAAGGTGACCAGATTTCTGAGACAAAATCCGGGGACATTTTCAGCTCAGAAGCGTAAATACCTCCAAAACAGGTAATGTTTTTATCTTTGTGAAAAATGGGGACACTGCCCCAGGGGCATCACTAGACCTAGAGCTGCACTGGGGCACAAGCCCCCCTAGGGGGGGTCCATGGGCATGCTCCCCTGTAAGAAAATGTTGTCTATTTTAACGTTTAAATGCATCAGTCTGGTGCACTTTGAAAATAAATTCAGAGGTTAGACTCAATTATTCTTATCTATGGATGGAAATAGTGCTGTAGCCTGAACTATTTTGCACTTCAGAATTTTAACCATGTACACACAGGTTGAATAGTTTTTAATTCATATTTTTGCATTAACGTCACTAAGAAACATACCAGTAGAAATATATATTCATATTTATTTTCCCATATATAAGTGGGATATATATAAGTATTGGGATTGTCTGGAATCTGGCAATATAATAACCATTATAAGCAATTTACAAAAATGTCTGTGCTGACATAAATAGTTTAAATGAGAATACATTATAATTTTTGCCCAAAGTTGTAGAAATTTTATTGCAATTTCAAAACCGGATTACCCGGGAACCACTTGTTGTACCAATGCATGTGTTGAGTGAAGAGTTTGTGAGATATTTCACAGAGAGTAATGGGTGTGCAGAGATGTATGCTGAATGCAAATATGATAACATTTCATGTAAATTCAATGTTCATTTTCTCGCAAACCATTTGTCACAGCACACACTGGCGCTAATATCATTGGAAAACTTAGATTCTGGTTGAGGTGGTTGTGCCAGACTCACGCCTTTGGCTGAGGTAGAGCAGGAGTGCGGTTGTGAAGAAGTTGGTAATTTCATGGCGCAGATTAACACTTTTGCATGCGCTATATCTGTGTCACATTCTCATTAGGGGCTGAGGCCCCTAAAGGTCTGATCCTAGAATCGCCCCTGCTGCTACTTCATACTTGTAGCCTACTCCACTACACCTCAGAGGGAAATGTTGTAATGTTTACTGCACTACATTTACCTGACAGCTTTTGCTTTAATGCTTCACGCTGGGCTTGTTTCTGCAACAACTCATTGAGTATCGGATACAATTAAAACTAATGAGGAAATATTTTCCTTCGACATTGGTCCAGCATTAAACGAGATCGCTGCAGTCGGCAAAACAAGCTACAGTGTAAGTTAATAGGACGTCAATTGTCCAGCTTGTACTTACGTTCATAAAAGTGCTTGTTCTGCCACTGACAGGCTCAGATTAACTTGTTGTACTATTCTAAGTGTCTGACAACATTATGGAAAGAATTTCTAAGGAGGTTGACCTTTCTGTTAAAGATTAAGATCCTTTATAAACATAAAAATTCTGCGGAATTGCTATTGCTAAACCCACCAGACTCCATGCAAATAAACAGTAATTTTAGCATTGGAAAATATGGGCATTCTCAAACATCTCTGAGCTCTGAGCAGCGCTTGCTCTGTCTGTCTTGACCCTGCGTGAGTTAGCGCGACTATACGTTTGGTCAATGTTTTCTTTCTTTCATTCCAATTTCGGGTCTGTCAGTCACAGTGAAAACCGGGGACGTCTGGTCACCCTATGTTTAGTACTAATAAGCAAATGTTAGGCCGGTTACACACTGGATGCGTTGCGCGAGTGTGTCAGCTGCGTGGCGTGTCCGTTTATATTTCGGCTCCTATGTTAACAGGTTAGAGCTTACGCACTGCCTGCGTGACACGCGCGTCTCAGGCGCCGAAAACACATGCCTGCTAGAAATAGAACCGACGCCTATTTTTCACGCTACACTCAAGCGTGTGGGAAGCGTTTCCAGGCAAAATAGAATACAGAAATTATATGTCGTTTAGACACGAATACATATTAATAAATGACATGTTGATGTTTGAAAGTCTCTAGGTTTTGATATAAACGCAGATATAAATGTAATTAAAAAATAAATAAATATCGATTTTCTAATATTGCACAGAACGAAATATTCTGTAGCCTATTTTGCCGTCAATACTGCAGACGTTGTCTTTGCTGTAATCAAATCAGTATATATTTATGTTTAACATGGTATTTCATTTTATCAATGGGAAACATACATGTGTCCAGACAAGGCTAGCAGCAGCAGCACCGCGTCAGACACGTTTCTGGTGTGTAAAGACAGAAAAATCCACGCAGCCGCCACGCAGCTGACACGCAACAGAAACGCCACGCAGGCTGTGTAACCGGCCTTAGCATGCTAAAACACTTAACTATGATGGTAAACGTGGCTTAACATCAGCATGTTAGCATTGTCATTGTGACCGTATTAGCATGCTGACCCTAGCTCAAAGACACACTGTGCCTGTAGCCTACTTAAAGTGACCCGTGTTACACATTTTTAACTGCTTCCAGTGCAGATGTGTGTAATGTTATTTCCAATGAAATGATGCATGTTAAAAGTAAGACATTGTCTTCCCGTTTTGTCTTTTTAAATGTTTTTATTTGAACCAATCAGAGGGTTCTTCACATTTTTATTTACCACAATCTCTTCACTGTGTTCGGTCCAGTGGTTGAAGAAGTATTCAGATCCTTCACTTCACTTAAGTAAAAGAAGTAATACCACATTGTAACAATACAATACTAAAATATGTATCATCAAGAAAATTTACTTAAAGTGTTAAAAGTGAAAGTACTCAATGCAGAAAACCCCTTATATTTTAGAAACTAAAAAACGATCTAAACAGTTCTGTCAATTATTTGTTTAGTCATTTAATCATTTCAGCTGGACTTGTAGGCCTGTTAATTGTTGGGTAGTTTAATTTATAATAAAACATCGTATTTTATAAATTACATGTTTTTTGTTTGCAAAAATCTTAATTTGTAAAGTAACAAAAAATGTCAGATGAATGCAGTGGAGTAAAAAGTATAATATTTCTCTCTGAAATGTAGCGGAGTAGAAGTAGAAAGCGACATGAAAAGAAAAGACTCAAGTAAAGTACAAGTACCTCAACTTTGTCCTTAAGTACAGTACTTGAGTAAATGTACCTAGTTACATTCCACCACTGGTTTTGCCTCTTACAGTCTGATTCTGCTTTGTGTTTTAGGTTCCTATTGGTACAGAAGCAGATGGCATGAACATCCTAGGTCTGGTGTTATTTGCCATGGTGTTTGGAGTGGCGCTGAGGAAGCTGGGAGATGAGGGAGAAGAACTCATTCGTTTCTTCAACGCTTTCAACGAGGCCACCATGGTGCTGGTGTCCTGGATCATGTGGTGAGTAGAGTTAAATGCATATGGGATTACAGTGGTATTTGGTAGTGCCGTATTTAGACTGCATCATATAGTTTAACCCTTGTGTTTTCTTCTCTTTGGCCATGAACTGGTTGTCCTTCCAGCAAATAATTGAAAATGATCATTTTTGGTGCTTTTCCCAAAGCTTTTGACACTTTTTTTAAAACAATTTGGTCACTTTTATGCACCACTAACACCAAATTGTGTTGGTTTAATAATATGTTTTACAATTATTCTTGAAACATTGGTCAACAAACCTCAATTATGTGAAATTATACCAAATTCTTTTGTTAAAAAAGTTATTTATTTTGACCAATAGTTAAAATCAGATGATGTTGAGTGGATCACAGACGGGTATTTCAATCAGGAGACTTCATTTCTGATATGTGATGATTTATTGTACATGTGCGTGAAATGTACAGTACAGTCTTTGGAGATTAGACTCCACCATCATTTAAAAATTCTGAGAAACTTTTAAAAAGGGGTAGGGCCGAAGTATGAACCCCCCCCGATGGAGTCTAGACACTGATGGTGGCGTGAGGAGCCTGAAGACCAATGCCAAAGGCAGCCGGGAGAGGACCCAGGAACCGTGAGGGGCGAAGACCGGAGGAGCAGGGGAGGAGGAGGGTGGTGCTCGTATCCTGAAATGACAACTGAGCAGCAGAAAGAGAGACAGGTTTAAAACAGGGAAGTTGTGCAGTGATTGGCTCGCAAGTGAGGCCATCAAGAGTAGCAGACCAGGAAAAGGATACGACAGGAAATGAATATTGACGACGACGACGACGATGATGATGATGATGATGATGATGATATTAAAAGCATAAGTAAGACAGAACGAGGCAAGTGAAGACAAAGATAGGGAGGATGCAGATGACGATGATTACATGGAGGCGTTTTGCGATTTAAACCTTGGCTGCTGCGTCCGGGTTAGGCTACTCTGGATGTCGGCATGGCGACTTAAACCTCGGCCGCTGCGACCGGGTTAGGCTACCCTGGATGTCGGCATGGCGACTTAAGCCTCGGCCGCTGCGACCGGGTTAGGCTACCCTGGATGTCGGCATGGCAACTTAAAGCCTCGGCTGCTGCGTCCGGGTTTGGCTACCCTTGAAGTTGCCGTGCGACTTGAACCTCGGTTGCTGCGACCGGGTTTGACTGCGCTTAATGTCGGGCATGGCGACTTGAACCTTGGCTGCTGCGTCCGGGTTGCCCGTTCTTATCCTCGGCTGCTGTGTCCGGGTTAGTCTTGTCCTCGGCTGCTGCGTCCGGGTTAGTCTTGTCCTCGGCTGCTGCGTCCGGGTTAGTCTTGTCCTCGGCTGCTGCGTCCGGGTTAGTCTTATCCTCGGCTGCTGCATTTGGGTTAGTCTTGTCCTCGGCTGAGTAGAGCCTCGGCTGCGTAAATGAAAAGAAGCAGCATCACCGCGTTTTGAAATTTAGTGTTGTAAGCAGGGCCGTACTGGGACTTGTCCTTGGTGCATGAGCAAAAGGATTTTTTGCAGTTATTTTAATTATAATAGTGTTTTTATGGTATAAAGAGAATCAGCTCCGAAGACAACCCTGAACACGTGTCATTCCCTAGCGGGAAAAGAATCTTGCCCCTGCCCGAGTAGCAGAACGTACTTTAAACCCAGAAACGTTGCGAATATGGGACAAAAACACAAACCTCCTATGCACATTCAAAGCTAACAAGCACTAACCCGAGGTAGCATTCCAGTGACTGCTATAGCTGACGTCACGTGCCCAGTAATTTACAGCTGAAGCGTTGAAGACTTAATTAGTACATCTTATATGCAGAAACTCGACAAAGTAGAGATGCTCCATGCCACACGGTGTGCTCCATACGTTTTTATGGAAAAAGGCTGCCGGTAGCTGGTAAGATAAATAACTAATGGTTAAATAGCATTATAGGTAGCAACAATACCCCTTACCGACATTAAGTCCTAGCAAGTAACTTTATTTTCCGTCTCAGGGAAAATGAAATGATTGAGATTAGGCCTACCCATGCACCCACCAGGTGACTACTAACGTCGGACGGCAGCTCGTACCGCGACCACGTAGCAAGCTCAGTCCAAACCACATAATATACAGTCCATGGCCCTAACATACTTCACTGACACCTACCAGGCCTAATACATCCATGGGCCAGAGCAACCTCAGGTGTAAAGCCGAAACCACCGTAAGTGCGCAAGTAAATGCATATTTAATGAATGTAAAATGTCACTGAAATAATAGAGCACGCTAACAAAGGATGTCAGAGAAGATAAAAAGCATCTTACACAGTGAGAAAAGACGTGCCTGCCTAAGTGCGCAATTAACCGTGAAGCATGTAGAGAAGTAAAATCGACGGCCCCGGCCAACGCTATCATAGAATGTACGGTAAATAGGCCCCAGAGGTGCAGAGGAATCTACGGCAGAAGCCAGAGTTTAGATGGCGCCCGGACTGCAGGCCACAACACCCAGATCCGCATTACAGGTGGGCGGAAAAACGAATGAACAAAACATGCCCGATGAGATACTTAACTTCGAAGGGTTGGATGATAAAGCTGAGTCGACACACTGGTCTGAAATACAACGTCGCGGCCGGGAGTGGGCGGCCGGAGGCCAGCTGAGCAGGTCAGAGCGGGCATCTGACCACTTTTTTCAGTAACGAGTAATCTAACGCGTTACCACGCATGGACACAAACGTAAACAACAATGGAGGGAGGAGAGAGATGCGCGCTTCTAGCTGGAAATACATTCACTATTTTGAGTTTGTGCCAGCTAAAGACGGCAATATTAAGGTTCATTGTACACTCTGTGCTGGTGGTGACAAAGTGCTATCTAGCTACAAAAACACTACGTAAATCTGAAGAACCATTTGGAGTCGCAGCACTGCAGTCAAACTTACAGAGCAAGTCCCAGGAGGTGGACCACCCAAACAGCAAAAGCTGGACTTCGGTGCAAAACCAGTAAGTGGAGAGTTGAAGAAGTTGGTCGGGCAGTAGGCCTACGTTGTAGCGGAAATGCTGCCCTTAAACACGGCTGACTCGCTCTCTTTTGTTCCATAATAAACCAGATCCTACTACTGGCAATGCCGAGCTGCCTCACAGTAAACCGGTTGTCATTTTTATGTTGAGGCTGTAGGGGTGTTGTCGGCAGTTGCTGAATGTAACTAAAAAGTTACTTGTAATCTAACTTTGTTACTTTTAAAATCAAGTAATCTGTAAAGTAACTAAGTTACTTTTTCAAAGTAACTGTGGCAACACTGGTGGCGAGACAGGTGCAGCGAACGAGCAAAATAGTGTTGAAGAACTGACCGAAGAGCCGGTTAATTAACCTAAGTGCCATATAGTCTAGACGGATTTCAGAAAAAAGGCCTTCTATAAGAAGTGAGGAGCATTTATGGGTACAAGTCGGGAACCGGCCTACTTTACATATTTCAAGGGTGCTGAGTCCAAAAAAAATGGTACCCAAGCGAAATTTTGAGTTTTTGACCTTCTAATTTGCATATCAAAATGACCGCCAAATTGCCTATCTTGTTCAGTCGTTGGACCATTTTCCCCTAGTTTTTTTGTAAGTAGGCAATCAAAGATGAGGAAATTAAGTTTCTAGATCGATAGTCAAGGGTCAGAGCAAGGATATAGTGGAGGCTCACTGCTTTTTTTATGTATATACATGCAAATGTACAACTTCTAAGGTGGAATTAAGCATTATATGTGTCATTTTTAAGGCGAGACACTTTTAGGTGAATAGGGAATGTTTTTTAACTAGCAGATATCACCATGAAACTCTGCCAGTTGATTACTTAGATTAAGAGGAGAAAGAAATGTATTACAAGTTTTCTGTAATTTAATGTTTAAATATGCAAATTATGTATTATCTAATGAATTATGTGCTCATTTGCATATATTTTAAAAACGAAATCTGAGTATTGGATAAAGCCACATTCAAAATTATTTTTTCATTGTGTTCACATATTAGATGGGGAAAAAATTACAGAGGGATTTATGGATATCTACTTTTGTTATCCTGTAAATCAGAATATACTGTCAATAGCCTTAAAAAAACGATTTTCGCCATGGTTTTCGGAATACAATGTTATAAATCAGGCTAGGAATAATATATTTACAAATCCCTCTGTAATTGTCTTCATAATATAACTAGGTACAAGACTGGGAAGTTTGGTGTATAAAGGTGCTACTGAAGTGGAGATTTCGTTCTTGGAGTATGAGAGAAAAGTCATTTTGAGAAAACGGGCTTTAAAGATTTTTATAGCAAAATTCCACTAATTTCTAATGAAAGCCATGAATTACAGACACATATCCCTTCAGGTCCAAGTAAAATCCATGTATCACACTGTTTAACATCCAAAACTCATTATTGCTTCATCCATCACTGATCATAACATCCAAAACAACACATCAACATGGCCTTCAACTGAAGACCATTACATCACAAACTTCAAAGTGACAGAAAACAACCATTACACAGTCTAGTTCCCCCAAGTTAGTTTACAGTCTACATATCCATGCCAGTGCCATATGTAGGGCCCTCCTCCATCTCCTGCTGATGTATTTTCACTATTTTGGCTGTGCTTACACTTTTACTGCTCTGCTTTCCACTGGTGGAATGGACACTATTGGCTTTTGAGATCCTAACCATGTCATCATCCTTTATTGCATTAACAGTCTGTGCTCTGAAGCCACAATTTCATCCACCAGCTGGGTCAGACAGAGATGCACTTCCTCCTCCACTGGGAAAAACTATCTTCACTACGAGATTTAAACCTTGGAAAAATAGCCTCCTAGGAGAGGGAACAGCAGCTCTACTGACAGCTAACTATGTATCGGCCTGCCACAGCCTGAGGGACTCACAACCACTTAGGATCCCAAAATTACAGATTTGTTTAGTATTTTATAGTAATTATAGTAGAATAGTATATATGTGACACCTACATATTTAATATATGACATGTAGGCCATGAATTTCTGTAAACTGCTTGGAGAGAGGGAGAGAGAGAGTCAGTCTGATTACCTCCGCTGTCTGAAAACTCCTATTTAGACATTGACGTACTATGTGAAGGTATTTCATCATCTGCTGTCTCAGTGTGTAATCCCCTGGGTCTTCTTGCTAATAACAACTGTTTTCATTCTGAACTACCGTGGAAATGTCAGAGCACGTCACGTGACCATTCTAAGCGAATCATGTTGTCAGAAATTGTCATCAGCCAATGAGATTGCGCATTTAGAGTTAAATCCCCCCTTTTACTTTCACGATTGGTTGCTGATAAAAAGGAAATGACCATATTTGGATCTGACAGCGTTGTAGAGGAGAGAGTCATATTTATGTTGGCCTTAAAAAATGACACAAATAATGCTTAATTTCACCTTAAAAGTTGGTATTTTGCATATATACATAAAAAAGGCAGTGAGCCTCCACTATATCCTTGCTCTGACCCTTGACTATTGATCTAGAAACTTAATTTCCACATCTTTGATTGCCTACTTACAAAAGAACTAGGGGAAAATGGTCCAACAACTGAGCAAGATAGGCAATTTGGTGGCCATTTTGATATGCAAATTAGAAGGTCAAAAACTCACAATTTTGCTTGGGTACCAGTTTTTTTGGATTCAGCACCCTTGAAATATGTAATTTTTCTTGTACCCATAAATGCTCCTCACTTTCACTTTTTGGGTACATCCCGTCTAGACTAATACGTCAATGAACCGACTCACTCCTGTTTTTTTCTTTTACTTCATTCGTGCCGTTGGCATTATATATATGTCAATGGTTGGCCGTTGTGTAGCTGGTATTCTTCTGCTACTGTGTAGTAATAGCCCATTAGCGCCTCCACTGGACTGGAGTGGTGGTGGTAGAATCAATCAGGGAATGAGCTACCTAGACCCTATGCTGAACGAGACCGAATGTAACCGTGCAACCGGCCGGCCCGCTCGAGTCTAATGTAACCGTGCAACCGGCCGGCCGCTCGAGTCTAATGTAATCAAGCGGTGTCTTGGTTCTCGGCAAGTTTGAGTTATTAACCAAGCCTTGTTTCTGGTGCATCTTAAAGGATTGTGTTCATGTCAATTCACACATTATTGATGGGGAAGTACAGTACATCACATACAAATACACGTCATGTTATTTTGGTAGTTATGTTAAGTTAAATGTTAGAAAAGTGAATGTTGCTACATGGTAGCTAGGCTAGGCTGTCACAAGGAGACCGCGCACCAGGCTACTGAACAAGACCGTAAGGACCATAACCGAGGGTACTGCAGGAGTCTATATTCAAACGGGTGTTTAGGTTCTCGGCAAGTTTGAGTTATCAACCGATAGCAGAAGCCTTTCTTGTGCATCTTAGATGATTGTGTACATACAAATTAATAGATTACATTATTGATGGATATCACATACAAATGCATGTCATGTTATCTTAGTAGTTATGTTAAATTAAATGTTTGTTACGTGATAGGTAGGCTGTCACCAGGAGACCGTGCACCAGGCTACTGAACAAGACCGTAACCGTGCCTAATGCATGAGTCTATGTAATCCAACGGGTGTCTAGGTTCTCGGCAAGTTTGAGTTATCAACCGATAGCAGAAGCCTTTATGTCTCGTTCATTTTAGAATTGTGTTCATGGAAATTCATATGCTACATTACCAAGGGGAAAGTATTAGGCCTATATCATACAAATACACGTAATGTTATCTTGATAGTTATGTAAAGTTAAACGCGAGACACGGCCGTGAAAAGGTGAGTTGGTGCTCGTATCCTGAAATGACAACTGAGCAGCAGAAAGAGAGACAGGTTTAAAACAGGGAAGTCGTGCAGTGATTGGCTCATGAATTTCATGGCCGCTTCTGATTGGTTAAGACTAAAGTGAACACCTCTACAGCTGATCCATTCAGTGGAGTGAGGAGGGATTATATTTAGGAAGTCATCCTGAAAGAACTTGCGCTCAGCTCCATATGTCAAAGTTCAGTCAGGATACTGTTTGGAAACCATCTAAACTGTTTGGTTGAAAGAAACCCCATATTTCAGATTTTTTTTCCCGAGGCAACACAAGGGTTAAAGGTCAGGATGAAGCACTGACTGTCTTTACTAAATATTTGTTACTGTTATAATCCCACATTCCAACTTCTTTCCTTCTACTTTTTCTTTCCTGATAAATCCTTACCTTGTGTCTCTCAGGTATATCCCTTTTGGCATCATGTTTCTAGTGGGCAGTAAGATTGTGGAGATGGAAGATGTGGTTCTTCTGGTCACTAGTCTGGGAAAATACATATTTGCTTCAATCCTGGGCCACATTATCCACGGAGGCATCATCCTGCCACTAATCTACTTTGGCTTCACACGCAAGAACCCCTTCAGTTTCCTGTCAGGCCTCATCACGCCCTTCACTACTGCCTTCGCCACCTGCTCCAGGTATACAATACTCACATCACACCGGGCCAGATAAACTATACTGAAATGGGAAAAGGAGTTTGCATTTCAGTGATAGAATCAGGAAGAAATGTGGGGTGCATCTCAATGAAATTAGGAGTAGAATAATGTACACACAGTTAGGAAACGGATAAAATGTTTCCTTTTGGGCCATCATTTTAGCAAAACTATTTGCAAATGTGTGTGGAGAGTTGTTAGGGGTTAACAGTAAAACATTTCAAGTTAGAAATGAGTCCAGTTATTGGTTGCATTTGAAGCAGGATGTTTTACATCCTAATATTAACATTCTTCTTCATGCCACATGGGTGGCAGTGAAGGTCAGGGGCCTCGACGGACCAGACCCGGGCGGCAGACGCTGGCTCTGGGGACGTGGAACGTCACCTCTCTGTGGGGGAAGGAGCCGGAACTGGTGCGGGAGGTGGAGCGCTACCGGTTAGATCTGGTGGGGCTTACCTCTACGCACAGTCTCGGTTCTGGAACCATACTCCTGGATAGGGGTTGGACTCTTTTCTTCTCCGGAGTTGCCCAGGGTGTGAGGCGCCGGGCGGGTGTGGGGATACTCACAAGCCCCGGCTGGCGCCCGCTGTGTTGGAGTTTACCCCGTGGACGAGAGGGTCGCCTCCCCACGCCTGCGGGTTGTGGGGGGAAAACTCTGACTGTTGTTTGTGCATATGCACCAAACAGGAGTTCGGAGTATTCGGCCTTCTTGAGACCTTGACTGGAGTCCTGCATGGGGCTCCAGTGGGGGACTCCATTGTTCTGCTGGGGGACTTCAACGCACACGTGGGCAATGATGGAGACACCTGGAGAGGCGTGATTGGGAGGAACGGCCTCCCTGATCTAAACCAGAGTGGTTGTTTGTTGTTGGACTTCTGTGCTAGTCATGGATTGTCTATAACGAACACCATGTTCGAACATAGGGATGCTCATAAGTGTACCTGGTACCAGAGCACCCTAGGCCGAAGGTCAATGATCGATTTCATAATCGTTTCATCTGATCTGAGGCCGTATGTTTTGGACACTCGGGTGAAGAGAGGGGCAGAGCTGTCAACCGATCACCATCTGGTGGTGAGTTGGGTCAGGGGTGGGGAAGACTCTGGACAGACCTGGTAAGCCCAAACGTGTAGTGCGGGTAAATTGGGAACGTCTGGAGGAGGCCCCTGTCCGACAGACTTTCAACTCACACCTCCGGGCGGAGCTTTTCGTGCATCCCTGTGGAGGCTGGGGGCATTGAACCCGAGTGGACAATGTTCAAAGTTTCCATTGCTGAAGCTGCGGCGAGGAGCTGTGGTCTTAGGATCTTAGGTGCCTCAAGGGGCGGTAACCCACGAACACCGTGGTGGACACCAGTGGTCAGGGGAAGCCGTCCGACTGAAGAAGGAGTCCTTCCGGGATATGTTATCTCGGAGGACTCCGGAGGCAGTTGCAGGGTACCGAAGGGCCGAAGGGCTGCAGCCTCTGCCGTGAAAGAGGCAAAGCAGCGGGTGTGGGAGAAGTTTGGAGAAGACATGGAGAAGGACTTTCGGTCGGCACCAAAGTGTTTCTGGAAAACTGTTCGCCACCTCAGGAGGGGGGAAGCGGGGAACCATCCAAGCTGTGTACAGTAAGGATGGGACACTGTTGACCTCCACTGAGGAGGTAATAGGGCGGTGGAGGGAGCACTTTGAGGAACTCCTGAATCCGACTAATCGCCCTCTATGTTAGAGGCAGAGCTGGAGGATAACGGGGATTGTCGCCGATTTCCCAGGCGGAAGTCACTGATGTAGTCAAACAACTACACAGTGGCAAAGCCCCGGGATTGATGAGATCCGTCCAGAAATGCTCAAGGCTCTGGGTGTGGAGGGGCTGTCCTGGTTGACACGCCTCTTCAACATTGCGTGGAAGTCTGGGACGGTGCCAAAGGAGTGGCAGACTGGGGTGGTGGTTCCTCTTTTTAAAAAAGGGGGACCAGAGGGTGTGTGCCAATTATAGGGGTATCACACTTCTCAGCCTCCCTGGTAAAGTCTACTCCAAGGTGCTGGAAAGGAGGGTTCGGCCGATAGTCGAACCTCGGGTTGAGGAGGAACAATGCGGATTCCGTCCTGGTCGTGGAACAACGGACCAGCTCTTCACTCTCGCAAGGATCCTGGAGGGAGCCTGGGAGTATGCCCAACCGGTCTACATGTGTTTTGTGGATTTGGAGAAGGCGTATGACCGGGTCCCCGGGAGATACTGTGGGAGGTGCTGCGGGGAGTATGGGGTGAGGGGGTCTCTACTCAGGGCCATCCAATCTCTGTATGACCAAAGTGAGAGCTGTGTCCGGGTTCTCGGTAGTAAGTCGGACTCGTTTCAGGTGAGGGTTGGCCTCCGCCAGGGCTGCGCTTTGTCACCAATCCTGTTTGTAATATTTATGGACAGGATATCGAGGCGTAGTCGGGGTGGGGAGGGGTTGCAGTTTGGTGGGCTGGGGATCTCATCGCTGCTCTTTGCAGATGATGTGGTCCTGATGGCATCATCGGCCTGCGACCTTCAGCACTCACTGGATCGGTTCGCAACCGAGTGTGAAGCGGTTGGGATGAGGATCAGCACCTCTAAATCGGAGGCCATGGTTCTCAGCAGGAAACCGATGGAATGCCTTCTCCAGGTAGGGAATGAGTCCTTACCCCAAGTGAAGGAGTTCAAGTACCTTGGGGTTTTGTTCGCGAGTGAGGGACAATGGAGCGGGAGATTGGTCGGAGAATCGGGCGCAGCGGGTGCGGTATTGCATTCAATCTATCGCACCGTTGTGACGAAAAGAGAGCTGAGCCAGAAGGCAAAGCTCTCGATCTACCGTCAGTTTTCGTTCCTACCCTCACCTATGGTCATGAAGGCTGGGTCATGACCGAAAGAACGAGATCCAGGGTACAAGCGGCGAAATGGGTTTCCTCAGGAGGGTGGCTGGCGTCTCCCTTAGAGATAGGGTGAGAAGCTCAGTCATCCGTGAGGAGCTCGGAGTAGAGCCGCTGCTCCTTTGCGTCGAAAGGAGCCAGTTGAGGTGGTTCGGGCATCTGGTAAGGATGCCCCCTGGGCGCCTCCCTAGGGAGGTGTTCCAGGCACGTCCAGCTGGGAGGAGGCCTCGGGGAAGACCCAGGACTAGGTGGAGGGATTATATCTCCAACCTGGCCTGGGAACGCCTCGGGATCCCCCAGTCGGAGCTGGTTAATGTTGCTCGGGAAAGGGAAGTTTGGGGTCCCCTGCTGGAGCTGCTCCCCCCGCGACCCGACACCGGATAAGCGGACGAAGATGGATGGATGGATGGATGGATATTAACATTCTGCACCCTGTAATTTAAATATCAAACTCTAAATTCAGCTAGGGCAATACGGATACTCTTATGGCTTCCATTGATTTGGGGGTAAAGATTAAGAAGCTTAAATGTAAGACAACTGTTTGGTATTATTTTCACATGAATAGTTGATAAAAATGAAATGATAATGCTATGTCTCTCTCTTTTTCACAACAGTTCAGCAACTCTTCCCTCTATGATAAAATGTGTGGAGGAGAACAATGGTGTGGATAAACGCATCAGCCGCTTCATCCTTCCCATCGGGGCCACTGTCAACATGGATGGGGCGGCCATATTCCAGTGCATCGCTGCTGTTTTCATCGCTCAGCTTAACAATGTTGATCTGAATGCTGGACAGATCTTTACCATCTTGTGAGTTCAGGGAATGATACAAAAGTTTTCTTTCTGTTCAGCATAAATATTAAGAGATGAAAACACACCAGAATCAACCATCCATCCATATATTTGTTAACGTTAACTTCCCGTTTTTCTATTACAATGGTATTAGTAGTAATATTATGTAGGATTGGGCATCGAGAACCGATTCCAACTTGTAACCGTTTCAAAAGTTATGATACCAATGGAATAGTTTGGAAAATGTTGGTTTTGAATCTGATCATCAGTTATACATTTAAAGGTACAATATGTAACATTTCTGCTTTAAAATGTCTATAAATGACCATATCTATGTTATATATTTTTATGAGTTGTGTTCTTACACTATCCTAAATGTTTCCAACGAATGTCAAACCCAGAGAAATCTGTTATTTTATTTTCAAACACGGCACATTTCCTTTAGTCGCCCGTCAGTGGCGTCATATAACCTTTCACCCTCCAGTTACTCTAACTTCCGTCAGAACACTGGCACCAAGATGATACGTTCAGGAGTCACAGAAAAAAAATACTTGTAACCGTAATATTGCTTTTTTTTGCCATACAGCATCATTTTGTGATTAATTACATCCCACTTTTTATCACAGTAATACAACAGAGACCTTATCTATTTTGAAAGTTCAATATCGATACCAGCTTGACGTTACTACAATGTGCTGCTAACGTTGATGCTAAAGCTTTGTGGGTAAAATTGAGGTTACAACATGGTTGAACACGCTAATAATTATTTTTAGTATGACTGTTTCGACCACAGCTAACAGGACTGAGCTAATCCACGAATAACTTCACTAGTAACGTTAACGTTAGCTGTATAGATAGACGATTAATCTAATGCTAATTTAGCCAAAGTAGCACACCTCGGTCTGTCTGCCTCACTCCCCCGGCGCAGAGAGACTCAGTCGGGATGACAGCTGACAACAGCCCCGGGACATATAGCTAGCTAGTTACCGTTAGCACCCAGTCAGCTATCAGCCAGCTACTTCCATTACAGCAACCCCCGGCCAGAACTTATCTCCCGTGCCTGGTGCTTACGACGCTAACAGCAGTTTAATTAAACGTCAGGAAACAGACTATATCAGACCCAGCACCGAGTCACAACAGCGGCAACGTCCATAGCAGTAGCTAGCTACATCTCCGTAGCACTACCGGTGTATGTGCCAAAAATCTCCTCCCTGCCGAATTTCTTCCTACTTCGCGTTTAGCTGTCTTTACGGTTAGCTAAATTAACCCGACAAAACGTGGGTTAAGCACCAAAACGAAAAGTTAAGATTACTGAAAAGGGAAGGGGAGATAATTCCGGGCAGCTGGGAGATGTTCTGCTGCTGCACAACAGGCATCGAACGTCCTGGCTTGCTATCGCGGAGATTTCCCCGACAATCCCCACCCACACCTGTCTCTCAGACTCGTTTAGTAGTAGTAGTAGTAGCTAGCTAGCTAGCGCTACAACAAACCCCGTCCGCCCCAGTGTTGAAACCATCCAAAAGGTCAAGAAAAACGTAATTATGTTGGGGAAACTGCAGCTATTTTATTAGAATAACATGAATAAACTTAACGTGAATAAACTTGAATGGGTAAACTCGTCCGTGAACTGATGCATTCTAACCAGCAGCGAAGGTGTTTAACACTAAAAACTCCCATAATTCCACGCAACTTCACAACGTCATCAAAAGTCCAGTTTTACCGTCCATTGTTTTGGTTGAGAGACCCCTAGCGGCAGAAAGTTACATATTGTACGTTTAACACGATCAGGTTTTGGTTTCCATAGCAGCCACCGTACTTCCAGGCGCTTATTGTGTTATAGCCATGGAGTAAGTGGCACTAAAGTGTGGCTTTATTTTACGTTTGAAAAAGCCTGCTAATACTGTAAATCACCATTGAATTAATCTAGCATTCCTCCAGAGCGCCGCAGACGAGGGTCTGGTTAGTTCACAAAGCATTCCGGGATGGGAGAAAACGTGCTTTGGTTTATTGGCATTTCTTTAAACAATCACAATAATCTTGGAAGGTGCTAAATGCCGGTGCCTCTGCAAAACAACCTCAGCAAGGAACTTGTTTTGGTGGACCATGTGTACGTTCAAAAGTTGTTTTAGTCGTGCAACAGAAAACTCAGATTGTAAAGATAGTCTAGCTAGCTGTAATCTGCAGAGCTGCAGAGATCTGAGGAGCAGTTAACCATAGTCCTCATAAATTCGTCGTGCATATAGACTACTATTGAATCAAAATAAAATTTCCCAATGTTAAATAAGCATGTGACCTGTTTCATCCACCCGTCAAAGAATTGGAACCGAGAACTAGAATCAAAATGAAGAACTGGAATTGGAATCAGAATTGTTAAAATCAAAACGATGCCCAACCCTAGTATTATATCAGTCATATGATTATTTCATAACTATTTCTAGGGTGACAGCAACAGCTTCAAGTGTCGGTGCAGCAGGCATCCCAGCCGGCGGCATCATTACTATCGCCATCATCCTGGAGGCCATCGGCCTGCCGACCAACGACCTGTCCCTTATGCTGGCTGTTGACTGGATTGTGTGAGTAAAGCCTGTGAACCCAATGACACTTATGTTAGAAAACACAGACAGCTGCGTCTGATCACGTCTGCACACTTTGCCAACATTACAGTGAGCGTAAATGGACCCCAACTGGCATGCCAACAGTGGGAAATGAAGGCAAACAGTTAAAAATAAATAAAAAATAAAAGTTGGTTGTATTTTCCTCAAGCAATATTGCCTTGGGATAGTAGAGCAACCTCACGCACACATCAGCAAGTTAAACAGAAAATACATAAATGCTTTACATCCGTTTCACAAGCCAGGTCCCAGGTGGTGAAAAGGTCTGGCTTTCAAAAGTCCCTCGATTTCTTTTTTGTTCTCATGATGTGGAACAAAAACATCTGAGCTATGAAGATGAGACACTCTGCCTTCTGCTATGTTGTTATGATTCAGTGTATAGACTGTTTAGTTTCGTTTAGTTCAGTTTATTTACACAAGGATATAAAATCCATACTGTAGGATAGATAAAAAAAGAAGCAATGTTTAGAGTAGAAGAGGAAAGAACCCTTAGAGGCTTATTCAGAGTCCTCACCTTATACTAAACAAAAGGAAAAAAACACAACATAAAGGAGAGGAGGCAACAGAGAGACAAAAAAGTGGTGCAGGGGCAGTCCAAAAAGTACTTGGAAGTACTTTTCCATACTGTCTTTTCTGGAGCCACACGTCAGGGAGAGACAAATAGCCAGACGCTCTGTTGTAGAAATGGGCTTTTGGAATATTGTTCGCAGCCGGGAAATCGTAGGCCCGAATCTCGTCAGCAGACTGTCAAATTGAGCCGAAAGTAACCCTGGAACCGGTCAAAGTGAAAGCGGAACTCCTTCACCAGCCGGAATTCCCCCAACTGCTCTCTGGACCTGAGGGTCTCGTGCACTCACACCCTTCTTGCTGCTGCTGTGGCTGCCTTCCTCCGTCTTCTCGTCGCAACCAGGGCAAGTGCCAAGGCAAGCACAAAAAATATATGATTGATCAGACAACAGACAAAGAAAGCACAGAGACTAAATACACAAGGTAACAAGAGTAGTAACAAGGGACAGGTGACAAGTCAAAACAAACTCAGAGTTTTTGGTTCCAGAACAGCTGATTTGAGTTGGTTCAATCAACTCAGAGTATCTTCACTCAGAATTAAGTGCGTGCACCACCACTATAAAAAGGCAGCATGAATAGAGCCATGATACTATGATTCATCATGGTAACAACCACAAACAAACTGGTCGGCGGAAATACTCATGAGCACATACAACGAGTTTGAACATGTATTTCGTTAAAAAAGAAACACAATGGCTGCTGCAAAATAGCGAGAAGTGATGTGAGAGAAAATTGCTGCTAGAGTCAATGCATAAGCTATAACATAGTGTATTAATTACATTTTTAATCACAGATAACCTTTAATATTACTGGTGAAAACTGGAATGGTATTACACCTATAATTTCATTTAGGTGCAATCCTGTGGGTGAAAAAGTAAACTACTACTAATCCCATTCTGAGGTTGCAGCACCATGTCATTAACAGAATTATAATTTCCATGTGTCCAGGGAACACAAAAAAAAACGTTTCAGAGCGAGTCACATTTGCTTTACTAATATGCTCCGCATCATCAATGTTGTAAAGAAAACGTAATGCACCACAAAGAATGTGCTGGGATGTAGAGCATGTCCACAATGGGTGCCGATCCCGACCAGGTTAGGTTCACAGGCTCAGTTACCATAGTAACTGACTCTGAGGTTAAGTTACCTCTCTTTCTGAAACAGAAAACCCAGAGTTTCCCTCATCTCAGGGTTAACAAACTCAGAGTTTTCACTAAATCTGCTTTCTTAAACTGGCCAGAACACAGAATAAAAGAACCACGAACAAGGAATGAGACTACAGCAACAACAGGTAACAGTGAACAAATAGGGAATGAATTAACAAAATAAAACCACAACTGATACCACAACCCTAACAGAAACACAAAGATGATCTGTGGTAGTGTTTTCAGAACTAACTTTAACCATGTCATGTTTGCTAAAAAGTAGACCGATCTCAGCTGCCTGTCTCTTCTGTCCACTTTGCGTATAGAGATCGTACCACCACGGTTGTGAACGTGGAGGGCGATGCTCTGGGTGCTGGAATTCTCCATCACATCAACCAGAAGGAGATGAAGAAGCAGAAGGAGCAGCAGCAGCAGCCACAAGAGGAAGGGGAGCTGGCAGAGGTCCTGGTGGAGGTGGTGGCCAAAGTCCAGGCGGAGGAGGAGAACTCGCTGTACATCATTCACCAAACCAAAGCCATGCCTGAAGCCATTGAGTCGGTCCTGTGAACTAAGCGAGACTTTTTCTCTTGCCCCCTGACCTATTGATACTTCTGATGTTGCTGCTTACCGAACACCATTCTGACTCAGTATCCATTCAAAAAAAAAAAAAGGTCCCTGATGGTTTCACTTTTGAGGGAAAACAAAGTGCCATAGTAGCAGTCTGCATAGAGCAGTCTACAGTGTACCTAGTGCGGCTGTTGTACTTTCGAAATTCACACACGTCTCAATAACTGGGTTTTCAATGCAGATTAGAGTACGATGAATTGGAGAATGATTGATTTTTATAAACATTTCCTCAATCTAGCTAATACATTTTTTGTTATTTTCACTTGACTTGAGGTTGCCTACATTTGTTTGTATCTTTGGAGATTTTGATTGAGGCATTTTGCGATAAACAGTGATGGAAACACACTGTGTAAAATATCCCTAAAACATTCCCATACATGTTAATTTGTCTGACGTACTGTATAAGATTCTCATGGCCATGCATTTTTACATTAGATCATCATCAAGTGCATTTATTTGTTTTTATCTTCAGACAGCAAATAGAACGACCAGCATTAACTATCGAACACTAACAACTTGCCAAATGCTGACAAGTCAACGTGTCTCACGTATGATTCATCATAACTGAATTACATGTTCAAAAACCTGTTCTGGTATGTATTTGCATTTTATTTTTTTAGTTCATTTGTTTTACATTTTTTGCTTAATAGTATTAGGTCCCAATGTTAAAAATGTTGTTTGTCATAATTTAGAGAGAGGTTTACCAGATGTGCCCAGGCTTTTAGGTAATGGCTGACCATCAGCAAACAAAATCAAACATGAACCTTTCAAATGACAGGTAAAGAATTTGGCCTCATGCAATCTGTTTATCTAATGACACACTGGCCCAGTATGGTAAAGCATTTTGAACATTGGACTATTTGAAATAGTGTTTATGCATGCATTGCCATGATGGCCTGAAAACACTGAATACGTGCTACCCTGACACATCCCATTCATCCTTGAGTAAACAGAACATTGGGATTATTTACATAACCATTGATCTCTAAATCTCTAATACCGTGGAAAAAGACTTCACAAAAAGCCAACTGCAAACATGATGAGGTACATCTTAATAACAACTTAACCTGCTTTCCTTTCCCAGCTGATATCAGCATTTTCCAAGCACGCTCCTCTAATTTTGTAATGACAGCAGTTTATAGTTGCTTTACAATTTGTTCTTTGAGTCTGTGTGCTAACAATGGCTACACACTGAACACCCAGCCGTCTCAGCTAGCTAGCTAGCTCTCAAAAGTTGCAAAATGCTTCAGCAGTTTTTGAATTAGGTGAGTTAGCTGTGCAATTGTCTGTGTTGGCATTTTTCTTATCCATTTGTAACAAAATCCTTTCTAACAATAATTAACCTGATAATCGAGTTAGCTAACAATTGTAACAAACTAAACATATAGCATGGAAAGATTTAAGTATTGGCGAAAAGATCGGCTTCCAGGCACAACAGAAACGAAATGAACCAGACCTGTTAAGGTAGCAAACTGCGTAAGCTATGTAAATGCAACATGGTTGGAGTTATTTGAAGGCATCTTGATGAGCTCATGGGATCCTGTTAAACACATAATGACATAATTACAGTTAATCGATCATTAGTTTGCAATACTGTAAACACACTTGTTATTTGACATCATGAAAACACTCCAGTCTCCCATTTATTGAAGAAAAGGTATTCAATGTATGGTTGTCAGTAAGGTCAGTAGTTTATGAGTAAGAAATCCCAGCCAATCCACAAGGAATTCACTCAAAAATCAAAGCTTCATCAAATGATAACACACAAATACTGGACCAAAATGCATGATGAGTTCATATCATATTGTATACTGTGTCATGATTTAGCAAATCCATCCTTTGGTTTTAGAGTGTTATCTCTTTTTCTATTGGCGTTTCAGAGGATTGCATCAAGATATAAGCCTGGAAGTTATATGATGTGTGTTAGTATCTGTATTTTAAAACCTGAAGTGATCAATTCATGTCACAGGCCCTGGCTTTTCACCAAAACATTGACTATTTTTAATTCAGTCTGTGTGATAAATGATTAGTCTTGCTGTTGCTAAATCATTTTAAATGGAACATTGGGCATTGCCATTATCATGTTTTTTTTTTAATGTGTAGATTTTCCTTGATCTAGGGATAAAACTGTAAGACTGGATTTGTACCATGACGTTGTTGATATGGTTTGGCATGAAGAAAACTGCCAAATTTCTGATGGTTTAGCAAAAAAAAGTCTCCCTTTAGGATGCAGGACTTGACTGACAGAATGAGCCTGTGCTGTCCTCTTGTGGTTTCAGGTATTAATGTAAAAGTAGTAAACAGGGTGATCTCAAAGTTTGGTTGAACCATTTTTGTTTTGGTCTGAAACACTTGAGAAACTGTGGTAGTATTAACCGTTTATTTAAACATGCATAGGGAATAACTGTAGATGAGACTGCTCCGGGGCTGAGTCATGTGATGTTATACTGTTTTTTAAAGTGAAGACCACTAAGAGGTGAAGGAACATCATGTATGTGAACATATGCTTAATGCATGTTGCTGTGCCCTAATGTCTGAGATGCTCATTATGACTTAGTGGTGGTGGTGCTGCTGCTTTTTGTTTTGGGATCCTGGTGTGTTGTAACTGTCTGCTATGAAGAAGAAGTAAACTAGTAGGTTTGAACATTTCTTACACATCATTTGAGATTTAACAGATGCCTGAGCTAACAACTGGTCTGTTAACGTAAAGCTTTATGACTAGATTTTGTTGAGTATATCTGGTATAATCACATGTAATTACATTACATTACATACGTACTATATATATATATATATATATATATATATATATATATATATATATATATATATTTATTAATTTATTGTAATTGTTTTAACTTTTTTGTTTTATTTGTACTTACCTCCTTTTTAACAATTTCTCATTGTAAATTTTTGTATTATGATAAAATTTTTAATGAACTCTCGTGCCCGTATTTCTGATAACCTGTTGTTAGAAATATACTACTTAATTTCAGTTTTTTGTTGAGGAATAGCTGCTACCTTGCCTGTGCCATGTCGATGTCTAACACTGTCCAGCTGTCTCTTTGCTGTTGGTCCTGCTGTCTGTCAACATTAAAGGTGATAGTACATTTTTCATGCAACCCAAATGAAAAGGCTACTGTTTTTGTACTACTTATTATTAGGTCATATTATTCAGAGCATTACAAAGGAGGTCTATGTCAACACAAGCGTGTCTGATTGCATGATGCTGAATGAAAGAGACCCTATAAAAGCTTTTTGTAAAACCAGGCCCATTAAACAGGAATAATTGATGCTATTTTAAGGGCTAATCATTTTTTTTCTGACCATTACACATAAGTGTGGGGTTGATAAGATCAGTCAGTACTTTCAGTATGACTCAGTGATATGTACTGTGTATGTTTCTGGTTTGTGGAAATGTCACAATTTCTGCCAAACTTTACCAGAGCAGGGCATCCATCCATCCATCTTCGTCCGCTTATCCGGTGTCGGGTCGCGGGGGGAGCAGCTCCAGCACAGAGCAGGGCAGTATATCAATACTATACCAATATCATAATATGAGACAAGATTTTGGATATCATAAGAACCTCATATGACATAAGTGTTGTCTTTTGCTGGTTTTACAGGCTGCATTACAGTAAAGTAATGTCATTTTCTGAATTTACCAGACTGTTCTAGCTGTTCAGAATTTGACAGATTGTAATGCAGGTCATATACATAAAATCATCCTAGGCCAGCAGAGGTTAGTTCATGAAAGCATAAAGAAACACTTATTTACAATTTGGACCTCCATGTTGGAGAAACGGAGAGGGTAAAACCAGAAGAAAATGTGAGGGAAAGCTGAGGTTGCTGGATAACTAATGTACTGTAAGGTCTTGTTGACCTGCAAAGATGCTACAAATACATCAAGACCTCAACCCAAGTGTGTCATGAGGATTTTGTAATTGGTTGGATGTTTTTCTGGCCAAGCTCTCTGTCCCTGTCTCCAGCCCCTGCTCACTTTCTTGCCAGTCCTTGTCACATGACATTCCCTCCCACCTACACACCTGTTCCCACTTTTCTCAACAGAACTGTAGTTTATAACCAGCCTTTTTCCACACATTCTTTGCCAGATAAAGTTTCAAAGTTGCCTTGTTCCTCTTGCTTTTACTCTCTAGCATCTGTAATCTGTCTATTATCTGAATTTCTGGCGGCACCGGAGCAATCCTGGAAGTGGAACGTCGTTGATATAGACTATTCTTACCCTAACCCTAACCAATCCCCACTCCTCATGCCTAAACCTAACCAAGTCAACACATCTAGCGGATCCAACCTAACATTTACCTTTTACTATCTCGCTTTCTCATGGAGGTCCAAAGTGTTACGTTGCGCTTTTATGAGCTAACCTCTGCTGGCCGAGGATGTTTTTATTAACCCACAATTAAAATCAGTCAAATTCTGATTTCATAAATTGTTTTTATCATCATGACAATGATGACACGGATGCTTATAATAATAATCATAATAGTAGTAGTTACAATGTAAGATTTTCCATTGACAGCAGTGAGTTGCCCAGTGAGCTTTTGCAGAAATATTGACATTTTGAGAAGTCAGAAACATCACAACAGATTGCTGAGTCATACTGAAAGTACTGAACAACAATCTTATCAACCCCACACTTATGTGTGATGCTCAGAAAAAAATGATTAGCCCTTAAAATACTATCAATTATTCCTGTGTAATGGGCCTGGTTCTACAAAAAGCTTTTATAGGGTCCCTTTCATTCAGCATCATGCAATCAGACACGCTTGTGTTGACATAGACCTCCTTTGTAATCCTCTGAATAATAATATGACCTTATTAGTAGTAAGTTAGTAGTACAAAAACAGGAGCCTTTTCATTTGAGTTGCATGAAAAATGTACTGTACCACCTTTAATGTTGACTGACAGCAGGACCAACAGCAAAGAGACAACTGGAGAGTGTTAGACATTGACATGGCACAACCTTGGTTAATCTGAGGCCCCATTACCTTTGGTGAAACCCTGACTGTTCCTCTAGCGCCATCATACGTTGATTTTTGTGGTTAAAGATGACACCTCTCAACAACATGGATGGATTACCATGCATGCACTTTGGTACAGCCTTTAATGACCATTGTTTCCTGTTTGTGCTGCCTGCTCCATCATCACCATTTCATCCTGTGATATTCTCAGCTGACCACATCATCACTCACATATGACAGAGACACTGCAAACCATTTGAAAACACTGATCATGGGCGCCTGGTTAGCTCACCTGGTAGAGTGGGTGCCCATATATGGAGGTTTACTCCTCGACGCAGCGGCCGCGTGTTCGACTCTGACCTGCGGCCCTTTTCTGCATATCATTCCCCCTCTCTCTCCCCTTTCAAGTCTAAGCTGTCCTACACAAATAAAGGCCTAAAATGCCCCCTCAAAAAAACACTAATGGTCACTGCAGTCACACTTTGTTTGGAAAGCCTAACCCAGGGGCGGCAACCTTTTTAGTATGAAGTAGTTAAAATGTTCTTGTTGATCAGCGTGCCATATTAGCAATTAGCCTGCCATCATCTACCGAGCCCACTCATCCAGTGTTTTTTATTTTCCTTCACATTGTATACTGTGAAGAAGGCAATGAGTGCTAGTCACACAATGTGGTGGAAGTGGATGTGCAGACCAACCACATCAGCACAAAAGACCAGTCAACCTGCTGAAAGGTGATGGCTTAACAACAGACCAACAACAAGCGATGGACTCACTGTTACAGCGATGGAGCAACGGCTTTGCAGCAGGTGATGAGGACTTTTGCCAGACCAGTGCAGTCCTCCGCTCAATCTCTACAGGTTCTGCACCGCCCAGCAGAGAGCACTACAGGCCAGCTCCACCAAGCATCTACCCTGAATTGAGGGGACAAAACATGCTGGATGTTCATGTTCATAAAGGAAAAGCCCCAGCCCTTGGGCAGCACTAACTGACCTTGTGACAATGCCTCTGTAACACGCCTGCAACATTTCAACGCCTGAGGGGCCATTCTAGCCTGGGTAAACCCTGACAAACTTGGCAAATTTGAGATTTGCTCTGCAAGTCAGTCTGGCGAAGAGCCCATTCAAACCCATTCCCAATGTCCCCTAAATCGAGGCACCAATCACAACCGCTGAGGCTAGCTTTACACCAATCACAACCGTTGAGGCGGGCTTTACGCAACGAGAGTGCAGCGACGGCGATCAGCTTTTTGTTTACATTCAACATGACGGCTACCGAAGCCGTGCTTCACGTGCTCGGCCATGAGCGGCGACTGGCAGGTTAGTCTGACATGTGCCGATTTCATGTCGGTCAAAGCTACAATTTACTGACAACATAAGTTATACGAGTTACAGTTCTCAAGGATGCACGCACACACGGACGCGACAGCATAGTCTCTTTTTCCTTTCTCTCAACTCTTCCGCCGTACCCGCTCGCAGTAGGGAACCAATTTTTTTTATTTGGATATTGGATGTGAAAAGCGTCACCTGGATCGTTGGTCTGATTGGTTGAAGGACTATCCAATGCGCCCACAGAGGCATTTGATGAACCGTCAAAGAACTGTCAATGAACCTTTCCAGACCCACTCTCAGTTAGGCCTACATCTGAGAAGGGTCTGGTGTCAACCAGGCTAGGGCCATTCACATTGTACGCGGCATGCGTGGCACTCACCGCTAGGTTGCGTCCTATTCCCAATAGGTTTTTAAATACAGTCCTAATCTAGTCCTCATTAACAAGTTTCAAATAATTTCACTGGAGTTACTGTTATTATTTTTTGCGTCATCAATACCGAATTCAATCTAATTGATAATATACTTGACGCACCACTACAAGACGACTCGACAGACTCTGCATTAATTTTCGGCAAATCATTGCAGCATGATGGTGGTAACGTTAGCACTAGTAGTATGGATGGCGACATGAGAGATCCCAGAGATTCAGCAGACAAGCATCATTGGCCTTATCTGAGAGAGATGTTAAGGCACATGCGCGCGGGAACTAAGGGTGCTGCAGGTGCTGCAGCACCCCCTGTTGGAAAACTGTGATGACAATAAAATGATAGCTTATAAATATTTCTGGTTGTTGTTTCTGTTCCACGGCATTTTGTATGTCATGTTTTGGGTGTGGGATGAAGAGAGGGATAATTTTATTAATTTTTTAATTAAAAAGTTTTTAATTTATTTTCAGTGTGTAGTATTAGCCAATCAGATGTGCCTTGACGCGATTACGATTCAGTCTACGCAGCACGCACACACTCACGGCCCACACACAAGTTTCACAACTCAACTACTACTATATCAGCGCTACTAGCTAGTTAGCAATGTCTCAAAAGAGAATTTTTGATTTTTTTCAATCCAACCCCAAACACCCGAGGACTAGCGAGATTTCTCTACCTGACTTGTCATCCAGCATACCAGAAAAAGGTACAACCCCGAAACTCGAGCAGGACAAGCTAGCTTCTGTCGTCCCCGGTGCTAGCCAACACGACCAGGCTGCTAACGTTAGCACTTCAAATTCCGAAATTTCTCTCTCTGCCCCCGACAAGAGTGAGACTGCTGCAGCAGGGACATCACCTTTACCATCTGAGCCATTTCAGCCAAGGAATTTCGACTTCCCCACCAAGCGTTTTGGGACAAGAACGTTTTTCAAGATCTTTTAAATCAGCTTGGTTTGAAAGATGGAAATGGCTCCATTATGTCAATGACACTGACAAAGCGCTGTGCTTTATTTGCTGGTCTGTGGTAGCCAAAAAGTTGGTACGTGACTGTTACAGAGCTGACGCCGTATTCATCAGAGGGGGCTTTTCTAATTGGCGTAAAGCCACAAAAAAATTCAGAGATCACGAGAAGTCAGTCTTCCACCTAGAAGCTGTGAACAAAATCGCTGCGCTGAATAGTACACCGATCAGTGCCCTGCTCTCAGACGCGGTTGCGAAGGAGCAGAATACTGGCAGAGAGGTTCTCCAAGAGGCCTTCAAGTCAGTACGCTATTTGGTCCGACAGGGCTTACCTCTTCGAGGCCACGATCACCGTGAAGGACATTTCTGGCGTATGATGATTGATCGCATAGAGTCGCTTCCAGCAGCTCGCCAGTGGATGCTCCGCAGGGATAACTGGCTGTCAGATATGATCCAAAACGAGATGATAGAACTGCTTGCACATGCTGTGCAGCGAAGGTTGGTTTCTGGGGCAATGGTTTCTCATTACTTTGGACTGACGGCTGATGGCACTACAGACATTAGCTCATCCGAGCAGCTTTCCTGCCATGTGCATTATGTGGATGCTGATTTGTGTCAACAGAGTGTGTTTTGGGGATTTTACAGTCTCTTTTCCCCGACGGAGAACCCGTGTCCAATGTCGCAGCTCTGTGTCCGACAAGATGGTGCGCAAGGACCAAGGCGATATCCAGACTCCTTCAAGGATATGGGCCGCTGTTGGAGACCCTACAAGCTCTCGAAAAGGACCAGAGTGTTCGTGGGGAGACTCGGTCGAAAATATCAGGACTTCTCAAGCAAGCTATGAAGGGCAGAACTGTCTTTGGGCTGTTGTGCTGTGAGGCGATGTTTGGGCCTTGTGAGGCTGTGGCAAGAAGTTTGCAGAAGGCTGATGCAAGCGTTTCTGGTACACTTGAGTGCATTCAAGTTCTCAAAGAGCGCATAGGTAAGCTTTATTCTTTGTTTTTGTTACATATAGTTGCTATTTTTTTTAAGTTGCTACAGTGGTGTGTGCATAAGTTTACACACCCATGCTAAAGTTGACTAAAAAGAGGAATAAAAAATCCTCTTAATGCCTGCCCTTAATTAAAGAAATTAGGAAAAATCCAACCTTTAAGGACACCAATTTGCTTTGTGAATGAATAATGTCTCGTAAATTATATGTTCTTCCTTAAAATACAGGAAGAAAGTGTATTTATTTACGATACATTATGCATTCACAAATAAATGTTCTTCCTTAAAATACAGGGAGAACGTTTATTTATTTACGATACATTATTAATTCACAAAGAAAATTGGTGTCCTTAAAGATTGGATTTTTCCTCATTTTTTTAATTAAGGCGTTAAGATCAATTTCCAAAAGATGATTTTTTGTATTCCTCTTTTAGTCAACTTTAGCATGGGTGTGTAAAGGTATGCACACCACTGTATATTATCTTGATTTTACCCTTAGTCCTGATTATTTATCCTGTTTTATTTCTGACTTTTATATTATAGGCTAGCACTACAAGATTTTTTTAAACGTAAAAAAAAAACATGTATTATTATTATTATTATTATTATTATTATTATAGGTGCACTGAGGGGAGAAAGAGTTGTGGACGCTATTTTGTTGAAAGCAAAAGCGTCTGCATCAGTTCTCAGCCTGAAGTGGCCAAAAGATTCCAGGGTCAGCAGAACACCGAGTCGTTTTCGGGACACCACCGTGCTGGAGGATTTAGCAGACAGCGGTGAATTAAAGTGGCGACGGGACTTTTTTGAGGCAGTGGATTTAATGAATTCGGAAATGGGGCGCAGATTCGATCAAGCTGGCTTGTTAACAGCTGCAAAGAGGGAGAAAGTGCTGCTGGATTCTGCCAAGAGCCTTGTTTCAGATGCTGACTTGAGTAACCTTCAGCTTCCACAGATGGACATTGCATCCCTAGGCCTGCAACTGAGGATGCTGGGTGGCCTCACCAAACAACATGCATTCCACTCAGTCCAAGAACTTGCTCGGTTTTTATCAACTCTACATCCACAAACAAGAGGACTTTTCACCGAGGTGGAACAGCTGATCCACTTGTGCCTCTGTTTACCAGTGTCTACTGCTGGCTCCGAAAGGTCTTTCTCAGCTCTTCGCCGCCTGAAAACCTGGCTCCGTAGCACTATCGCTCAGAGTAGACTTTCTCACATGGCACTGCTTCACATCCACAAAGACATTTTGGATGATCTGGATATTCAGGGTCTCATGGCAGAGTTTATCAGCCGAACTCCAGAGCGCAAGTCTACCTTTGGTGTACCGAAATCATCGTAAGGTAAGACACGGTGTCTTATCTGCGTCTTTTTCCTGCCGCCGTGCAGGCCAGATGGTAGCCTATATGGTTGTGATTTATGTATGCCTATTATAAAAGAACGAATAGTCTGTAACGTTTTAGAATTTGTCACATACTGTCGGATAAGACAGATTTTGCATAGTCTGTTACTTTGTGGCACTTAGGCCTTTTTTTGGCCGTTATGCGGTATTTGAACACTTAATCTACTTGTGGTTGTTTTAAAATAAACATACATTGCCATCTTGAAAACCGATCCTGGTGTGTCGACCTCCTTGTATCTAAACATTTTGAGTATGCATGTATTGCTAATATATAATTTACATTGGTTATAAATGACATTTTGGTTTATATGCACGCGGCATTCACACATATTTAGATTATTATTTATTCCGCCATTGACGGCTCGTTTGTTTAAATATCACAACTCGCAGGCCGGCCGTCTCACACACACACACACACACACACACACAGACACACAGACACAGACACAAACACGGTCACAGCTCAGCAGGCAGAGGTGGCGGAGAGAGAGAGAGATACCAGTTTCTCTTCGGGAGACTTGTTTAAATCATGAAAAATGCTATATACATGCTATATAAATCAGTGAGTCAGAAAAACAAGAGCATACTTCAATCTAGAGCATATGCGATGAAACTGAGAGTCACAAACGTAATAACACACATTACTTAATGTAAACATATACATCATACAGAAACCACAATTCTGACGAGAAATTACTTGCAGACAAAGATTTGACCAAACTCTGTAATGACGCAGACTCGTGGGTGATTTCAGCGCTGTTGCTCGGCTCAAACACTAGGTCCGTCACTAAAACGGGTCCGACTAGGAAACAAACTAAACGCCGAAGGGCGGAACAGTAGGCAATGGCATATATATATATATATAAAGGGCCTTTTTTCCATGTCCACTGAAGTTTCTCAGTGCACTATAGTAACATTTGTGTGATCCAGGTAGCTTTACATAAAAAATGGTTGTCATTCGCAAGGCTACTTTTACTTTTATACTCTAAGTAAATTTCCAAGCCTGTACTTTGTAACCTTTACTTGAGTAAAGAAGTTAAAACAGTACTTCAACTTTTACCAGAGTATTTTTTAACACAAGTATCTGTACTTCTACTTGAGTACGAGAAGTGAGTACTTTTGCCATCTCTGCTCATAGCGTTAGCGTTAGCATGCTAACACTAGCGTTAGCATGCTAACACTAGCATGCTACATCGTTCTCAATAGCAAAGCACTGCTACAACACACACAAGTTCACCATAATCCACAAAAGAACTACTTACATGTGCGCCTTCATTTAGAAGTCTCCCAGCTAATCATGCCTTGTAACTGACTGAAGTTGGAGAAACAGGCTTTCTTTTACTGTCTCTAGAGTTAGCTAGCTGACATGCTCTACATCTGAGCTACTGAGCATGTGCGAGTGCAATCAAAGATAGTAGTGAAGAAGAAGATGAAAAGAGGTCTCACTCTGTAGCTAAAACAGAAACCAGGTGAAAAGAGGATCTGCAGCAGTGAGAGAGAGCTGTGCAGTACAACAAAAATATGGTGTTTTTTGAAAATGAAACCATGTAAACCTATTCTGGTACAACCTTAAAATACAGTTATGAACCTGAAAATGAGCATAATATGGGCGCTTTAAATTAGCTGGATACATGGTTAAACGCAATTGCTCTTACCAGTGTATCGTCGTGTGTACTTCTTTGCCCAAAGCCTTCCTCTCTAATCAGTCCCAAAACATCCCAGTTAGGGACTGTTCGGTATTAATGGAATGGACCACCGGAAGAAAATAGGGGAGGGTCATGTCTTTTATTCTTTGTTGAGGGGAGGGTCATCCAACTTTTGTATTCATAGAAACAGCAAAATTTCAAAGTGGCTTGTTTGGTGCATATTTTTCCATGTAGCCCTCAGTCTCGGCCCCCGCTACCAGATGGGTCTGACCCATAAGTTTGCTGTGGGGCAGGGGGAGCAATGCCCCCCTAGTTGCTGAAACGGATAATTGCATTGTTTAAAAAATGAGTGGAATAATTACGTCTGGCATGACCAGATATTTTATAAATATCTTAAATAACACAAAACAACTAAATGATGGTAGGTAATACATCTGATTTCATATACTGCTTTAGTAAAAACAATATTTCCTGGCTGACAATGGGAGCAGCAGGACGCAAAAAACAAAAATGACTGTTCCTAGTCTGGACATTTTACCATGCCAAAGTTGCAATAAAGGTTTCCTAAATGCCACATTTGATGTCAGCTTACTAATTGATTGCGGGTTTTGTGTAGATTTGGACTATTATTCCACTTTGTTTAAACGGCGAAGTGGAGGAAGCCTAGTGACGAGTCCATAGCAACCAGTTTGTGTGTTAAATGTTACCCAGTGTCCTTTGCTGAATGGTCTCAATGTTTTATTGTTTTATTCCATGTGAATACTAGTTTACTAGAGTAGTAACTTAGTATTTGAAGTAATGCAGTAATGCAGGAAGTGTGCATTTAGTTTCCATGCTTATTGTGTTTTCACAATAAGCATAACATTGGTTAGTGAATAAATCTACTGAAATGGCCACCACACCATAACAGAGGAGTGTGATGCATTTAGTTATGTATGTCATTGCTGTAAAAAAAACAATGGGTTTCTGCCTATATATGCTAAGCGCAAACCAGTACAGAAGGTATTGATACATTGTTGGGGGAGGGTCATGCCTTTTTTCCAAATCATTTTGGAGGGTCATAGGAAAATTATTGCTGGCGATGGGAGGGTCATGTCTATTTTGACTTCAAGTCCCAAAACTCCTCCAGTGGCCCCTGAAATAAATAACGAACAGTCCCTTAGATAGTAAATGCCTTAAAACATATTCTTTGTAAATCTTTACAATCATTCTCTGAAAGAACTAAGCAGGCCTGCCTTGTTGCACGATCCAAATTTTCTTCAAAACTTGCCATTTTTTGCGTGTACCTTGCTAGCTTGAGCTTTGTTGTTGTTGTTTCCCGACGCGAACAGAGTTTGAGAATGGTAACACACAGAGGGCAGAAGATGAGGGACATCTGGTGTATGCGTGGATGTCAGGCAATTATCCTGGAAATGTACTTCTGTTGATCAAGACTACGTTCATTAAAGCAGAGAATGAACAGCCATAAGAGCTCCGTAAGGAGAAATGATAGAGATTTTTTTGTAGAGATACATTTCAATGACTTCAACCATAACGTCTCATCATTAAAGATGACTCTGACAGAGCGAGCTGGTAACACTGATGAAATACTATATTGATGAAGAGAAGTATACTGGATATTTTATCTGCAAACTGTCCTTCAAAGGACTGAATGATAATACCATGGCATGTCTTTCTATAAGGCAGAGTTTCTCAAACTTCAGCCAAGGACCCCTTACAAAATACAGAGAATATACTGGGGACCCCCTCATGGTTGTCCCTTGGAATAATTTGATGTAGATTTTTTTTTTTTTTTTTTTGTCTTAGTTATGTAAAAGAACAAGAGAAATGTATAAGAAATATATTAGACATGTATCAAACATGTTTGCAGGGTCTAAGCGTTGAATGGTAAATTAGAAAGTAATCTATGATCTATTAAAGATTAGATAAAATGTAAATAATTTGTTGAACTATGAAGCATGACCCCCTGACAGAGTGCCACAGACCCCACAGCTCTAAGGAGTCTTGGGATTTTGTAGACTTGCTTATGTTACTCTTAAAATACAAGTAGTGTTTATGATTTATAAACTCTGAATGTCGTATGAAAGCTTCAAGGCCGATATTTTTATCCATCATATTTGCAAAATCTGTAAATATTCTTGTAAATGAACTTGTATTGTGATGTCTAACTTATTCTTACTGTTTTCTTTTTCTTGAATGTGAAATATAATGTGACGGATTGTACACATGTCACTGTCAGCTCTTGAAAGACACTCTCCCTGTGCACACAATGGATGGAGCATTGTTTAAGATTAATGTTGTAAGAATTGTTTCAAACACTTTTGACGAAGGTCGAGAGGGACAGAAATGACTTGTGTATAAGGGACAAAGAATTGTTTTAAGTGTAAAAACTGGCTACTGAAACACTGGTCCTCTGTAGGGTGTCCGGTAAGAACTTGAACCAGAGATGTCTGACTTTGAGATCCAGGAAGATTTATTTACAACTCGAACATAAAGTTAACTATGAAGTTGTATTTGACATTACATGTGAAGTTGGATGTAGTTCTGAAATATATGCAAATAATAAAGAATGCACATTAATAAGTATCTGACTTACTATGAACATTATTTACCAAAACTAAATGTTATACCACCAGCATATAACAAGAAACAATACTAAGAAGTACATTAATTTCTCTTTAGTAACTAACATAAATGAATGTAACATATTGCTTATTAACCCAGACTGAGAATAAGCCACATATATTACAGCACACATTTCCATTACATAGCAAACAGTGTAATACACCATAGCTAAGCACTAGTCCATTTACTGGCAATTGCACGTTGTCTCTAGCGATTACTTGAACACAACCTGAATATGAACATGTGGCTGCACGAGTAATATTAAACAATCTGCACATCAGCTATGCAATAAGAAACACAGCCACAGCAATATTATCAAGGCAATAATATATCTCTCTCACTCCAAATAAATGTCACGTCGTAACACAGACTAAACTTATCCACATTGTAGCAGAACACTAGCCTGACAACCCAGACCCACATCAAGATGCTGGGTCTGGGAACTTACCATTGGCAGGGCTCAATCCGAGGGGCGGGAAAATGGTTGTCTTTCAAATTTCCTCTGCACGCACGCTACAACCAACCAGAGCAACGCTAGTTGATAGATTAAACTTTTGCCGTATCCGGTCGGCAAAACTCCCAACACATCTTCCTTTTTTAAGAATGACTTCAGTGCCGTTCTTTGTTCTTTTCTCAAAGAAAAGCTTAACTCCAAGTCTTCCAGACAAAGTCAATTCTAAAGACCGCTGTTCGCCAGCAGCAGCAGCCATCTTCTTTGTTTTCAAGTAGCAGGGAATTCACACGTAACTACCGCAACTCTGCCGTCATTATGTTAAGCCTGCCCACTGACTGACACAATGTGATTGGCCTGACTAGAGTTTGGTTTTTCCAGCTCGCAAGCCAATGGAGAGTTGCTAGACGACCCTGGCTGCAAATTACATTTGCTGCCACTAGGGTGCGTCTAGATTTCTAGGCTAGCAGAACACTTATTGAAATATGAATAAACGCTTTAACGTTTACACAGAAAACAAGGCAGTAAAACCCATGACAATTTAGCAAGCTACAGAATAGTTTAAACGTACGTTCTGGGCTACACGCATCACTTCAACAAATCCGAAAACGGGAGAGGAATCCAAACGAAAAAAAGTCTGTTTACAGCTGCTGCGTTCTGTCTCATTCTCCTGTCTGAGCGCGAGTGATTGACAGGAGATCAAAGCGCTGACTCTTGTCACTGATTGTCCGATCATCTCAGGAGAGAGAGCAAGTGTTATTATGGCCTTTTCCACATTAAGCAATAAATGAATGGGTTTAATATTTTTAGCAAGCAGTACTAGTTTGTAGAAAGTTCGATCTACAACTGGAACTTGAGATAGGGCGTTATTAATCTTATGGAAAGGAGTAATAACTGCACATTTCCATAGAAATGGTAACTCACATGTAGATATGGCATCTGTCCACCTGGTGTCAGAGTTTCCCCTCTTTGGTTATAGTAAGCTTGTCAGGGCTGCAGTGACGTGTGAAGATAAAACCCAGTTGGAGAATGTTGGCACTAGGGCTGGGTACTAAATGTCAAAACTTTTATGGCACCAAAAACATTTTTTTTATCTTTCGGTGCCAAATTTCGGTTCCAAAAGCGTCTGAGCGCGTAAGCGCAAGCTTATTTGTCCTCTCCGCATATTGACACAGAGCGGACACACACAGAGAGAGGTGCAGACGGAGTAAACTGTCTGCAGTTTTGTTGAAGTCACAGAGAGTCATGGCGATGCCGATAAAGTGGTTTCAAGTGTGGTTACAGTTTTACAAAACTTCACGCAGACAGCGTTTGCTGTAATGTGATATTAATGGCGAGCTGAAAGCGGTCACTGTGCTATTGACGTTACACTTCCTCTTAGACAAGCAGGCACAACAGTGGTTTCTCTGCCCTGATGACTGACTGACAGGCTGAGCTTGCAAGGCAAGGCACACAATTTTTTAATTTTGATAACTTTTTTGATTCACAATTAAGGTGGAAAATAAAAGCTTTGTGTTTAATGTATTTTTGTTAATGTTGAAATGGATTTTAAAACATATGGTATTGAATTCAGTATCGTCAGGAACCGGCATCGAAACTGAGGTATCGAAATTGGTACCGGATCGAAAGATTTTAAACGATGCCCAGCCCTAGTTGGCACACAGGTAGATAGCCATAATATGTCTAAATATTTCAGCAGGGGGTCATAGAGTGCGCCACCACAATAGAAAAAGTAAAACTGCTGTTTCACATCCAGTCACATCCCTTAGAGAAAGTAAGGTCTATTTTTCTGGTTTACTGATCTCATTAAATTGTAATTTAGTTTAATCAGGAGGTGTACTTGAGCTCAAAGTCTGACACAGACAGACGTTGTTTATTAATCCTAACAAATATAAGCTACAAGACTGTGCAACTTCATTTTAAATAGTTCAAACGTGTCATTTTTCTATTGACGTTTTGTACTGGAACTGCAGTACAAAGACCAAAATGGGTGCATGCTTGTTCACACAGCTGTGACTGTTCCAGCATTGATATCATTCTTCCCTAGCAATGCCACTAAACCTTTTGTCTACTGCACTGCTTAAAGCAGTCATTAGAGGCACATGTGATTATGGTAAATTTCCATCACAGGGATGGAAAAGTCACCATAATTATGTGTGCCAAGTGCATACATGAAATGTAAAATGCATGCTATTTTCTCTGGTTTCTTATCCAGGACAGTGTTGAACCAGAACAAAATACTGCTGGTGACCTTTTTTAAATAACTGCTGTGTGTGGTTCAATTTGATATGGGTCAAATCTCTCTTTACAGGAAGAATATGTTACATTATGTACATTATTACCAGAACATGTTTCCTGCTTCATTCAGTTTCTTTTTTCATTTCTTTTTGGGATACTTTTATTAAAGAGATATTTTGCTGATTCAAATCCAATTCTGTGTCATCTTTGTGTGGGCAGTGTGTGCAGATGAAAGGTGTGCTTCCCTCCGGAGAAGACTTTACTTTTTGATGCCTTTTTTAAATAGAGTAATTGTTCATTTCTTACACTGCACTGGAATTTGTTTTATTTTATATCTGTCTTACTCCATTTTTTTTAATGTTTTTTTCTCTTTAAAAAAAATGTTTTATGTAAATTACTTTGAATTGCCTTGTTTCTGAAATGTGCTTTATAAATAGGCTAAAGCTGCCCTACCTCGCCTTAAATCGAAATAAATTAATTAAATTTTATATAGCGCTTTTCTAGTCTTAACAACTACTCAAAGCGCTTTTACATAGTACAGGAACCATTCAACATTCACACACATTCATACACTGTGGCCAAGGCTGCCGTACAAGGTGCCCCCTGCTCAACAGATAAACATTCACACACATTTACACAACTTCAGTTCAGTGTCTTGCCCAAGGGCACTTCGACATGGGATTGCAGGGCCAGGGATCCAAACACCAACCTTCCGATTGGCAGGCAACCGCTCTACTGAGCCACAGACAAACTTCAGCCCAAGACACAAGTTCAGCCCAAAATAAACAAACAATATTTTCTCCTATACCTGCTGTGCAATTTATCAATCTAGATAGTTTTGGTGCGAGTCAGCCATTGTTGGAGATATCGAGTTGAGTCTGCCTTCTCTCCAATATAATGGAACTAGATGTCTTGTGGTGCTCAAAGAGCCAAAAAAACAACAGCAATGTCTCATTCCAGAAATCACTACCCAGTTACTCAAGATAATCCACAGAACTTGGAAGCAGTTTCATGTATGAACTATTTTCTTTGTACCGAACTACAACCGCTAACCGTGATGTAAACATTAATGCCTTCCTGCTTGGCTGAGCTGTAGTGTTAGCTAACTCAGGTGAGCTAGCAGGATTGGCTAGCTAGTAATAATTAGGGCTTGGGGAAGAAAAAAATGACGGTACCAATACTAATTTTATTAAATCCATTCAGTAGTCGTGAGCAGGTGTTAACACTCAAGGCCGTTTTACAGTTGTGCGGAGGCTCCACGCAGAGCTCTCGCCGTAGCCTACCTAGGTGGCCCGACGTTTATACTTGTGCGCTGGTATGTGCGTTGAGCCGGCGCGTGTGTGTGTGTGGGGAGTGTGTGATAGAGCGAGGGAGAAGTGAGAGAGTGACGGCGATTAGCTTCGGAGCAAGTACCGACTCTAGTGAGAGAAACAAAGTGTTTCCCATGTGTTTTCTGACCACGGTGGGAAATCTGTAGCAGGAAAAGTTAACCCTCTCCTTGATTTCATGTTATTTATGGAGAAGGAGAACCAGGAAATGCCAAGGCTGTGATGGGCAAAACACATTTGTTTTCTTTCACTGAACTCTTCCAGAAGAATGACTCTGTCTGATCCAATCTGAGGATCAGAGGGGGCTGCTGCGACACACATTCAGTACGTTTACGTTCACCAATATTCCACTATTATTCCAAATATGACAATATTCTGAATCTGATAGCCTACATATGCATATTCCATTTGGATATTCCGAATAAGGCCTTTCTTCTGAATTTTAGTTCCGATTAAGAAGTGTAATGTGTGATATGTCGGTATTATTTGGGTTTTAGAAGCATTTTTTGGGCATGTATAGGCCTACAGTGACATGAACCAGCTCATAGTTTGACAAACATAACGGAGACGACACATTGTTAAGGATTATATCAAAACCATCTTATAAAAAAAGCAGGTAAAACAGGTATTTTAATAGTATCAGTATAGTGTGTGCATGCGTGAAGGTGTGAGCAACAGAACCCTAAAGATAAACCACACCAAAAACAAACCCTGCAGGCTGAGGACCAAGTAATTGTGTGAACTGCAACTCCAGCCCTTAAGTAGGAAGAGAAGGGCAATCAGGCAGAGTATTGGGGAGGGAAGAGCCACCCACAAAGTGGGAGGGGTCATCACAACTAGCACCCTTCATATTGGCGCGTTCATGCCACCTCGGAATAACAGGGATCGCCCCCGTGGTTACGTTGTTTTTCCGACTGGTAGCGTTCACCTGAGGCCTGTACAACGAAGCAGGATTTGGTGTTAACGAGCTAACTTAAGGATCAACCCGGGATTTTCTGTACTACGAAGGTGGATCAGTTGTTATTGGGTTCAATCGCCATGGTAACTCATGCTGAACACCTAACCTGGTAGGGAGCAGGTTAAGTTGGAGATCAGAGATCAACCGGTGTTAAAGCACCGCCTACTGATCAATCAATAGGTCAATTGATAACGGCGTCACCATTCTTAAAGAAGATCAGGCGGAGCTCGGTGCAGAGAGAGAGAGGGGGAGAGAGGGGTGCGCTCATAAAAGTTAAAACATTTAGAGACCAACAACCCCTTTATTATGGTATTTTTATACCATATTATATATAGGCTATATTTTTATGAAATATAGCCTATATATTTTAATGGGAGGGAATTACATATCAGCTTCTTGAGCCGTGTCGCCAATGCACACATCGGTTTGAATTATGTTTTTATATTTTTTATTTGCTCTCACGATCGCTTCCCACTGCCAGGGTTGCAACTGAAATAAAAGGCTAAAGCAACGACAGTTTATGGAAAGCCCAAGTGTAATTATGGTCAGATCTTGGTCCTGACTGATGGGGAAGTGATATTGGAGTTGTGATTTAAACATCTACAGTGTCAACTATTTTTATTTTTTTTTTTTTGCCAGCTTTCCTTCCTGTTTTAGGAAGCAGCGACTGTATTGCGTTTTCCCTGTAAAACCGTGTCTGTGTTCTTCATATTTATGGAGAATTATAATTTGCTGTTCTTATATAACATAAGTACTCTGGTAGATGTTTGCGATTGGTCTTGGTGCGCAAAGACCGCCTCTTTTATGTGAACGCGCGCGCCGCTGGATTGAGAAACCCTGAGTTGACTGAACTAGTTGATAACCAGCGTCGTAGTACAGGTTATGCGGGACCGCGGTTGTTAGGTTAGGTGAAGCCTAACCTAACAACCGCTGGTGAATGTTGGTGAATGCCACCAACGGTTGGTCGTAGCCTGGAGCATGGAGACCCCGTTGCTCTGGACTGACACCAGTGAAGGCTATTTGAAGCACTTTTCCGGTGATCTCTTCCTTTACTGCGCAGCCTCCAACTGACAGAGACAACGTAAATGTGACGTGAGCAACGTGTATGAAAGTTGTAAGTCTTCTGGTAGCTGTGCCAAGAGAAATCTCAATCATTTCCAATCTTACAGAGACGGAGAGCGTAAGGATATGTAAGGAGATACCATAAGCACAGGCTAATTATTGCTAACTAACATGCTAGTTAACATTCTTAATTAAACCTAAACAGCTAATGTAAGTCGAAACTGCCTGCGAGCTTTTCCTGTACTATACGGTAATTCCTCTACTGTGCGACAGTAAGTCTCATGGTTATGACCCAATCGTTAGTCCACATTTTTGTGTTTTTTTTTACTAATAACATCAACATTAATTAAAACTGAAAATTGCTACCGTGACAACCCTTGTCACTTTAAGCACACAAACCAAAACATACTGGTCTCTAAATACTGCAGTGGTACTGTTATTTATAACTGTCCCTTAACTCAAAATTACCACATTAATTTCAGTAACCAGAATTTACTGTAAACAATATTATCAACATTAGTGGCAACATTCATTCTCCCACTGTCCCTAAACCCCTCCTAGACCGTCTACAGGTTAAGCCTGGTGACTGGTTTGCAAACTTGTCCCGACCTGGTCACAGTCTGATTGGGAACAGGGTTTAAGGATGCTGCCTCCCTCTGACTGACCGGAGCAGTCTCTAACACAGTAGCACTATCAGAGTGGGTGCCTGTCTCTGTCACCTCACAGGGCACTGCTGATGTCGGCTGCAGAACTGGCTTAGGTTGAAGGTGGCGGTGATTCCGCCGCAGCACAGCTCCCTGTTGCGTCATGATGACGAATGATCTTGGGGTGCTGCTGTTACTCAAGATCACTGCAGGTGAAGCCCACAACTTTTTGTGATCCAACTTGGAGAATACAACATCTCCTGGCTGCAGGGCAGGCAATGGTCTGGCTCCATGGCGGCGATTGAAGTAGTGGGCCTGTTTTGCCTTTTCTTGCCGGTCCTTTTCTTTCACAGCTGCTAAGCTAGGCCATTTTGGAGTAAGATTCTTCTCCAAAGAGGGGAGTGTGGTCCTTATACACCTCCCCATCAGCAACTCGGCTGGACTAAAGCCCGTGGTGGAGCAGGGAGTGGACCTATAGCTCATTAGAGCCATTACAGGATCTTCCTGTTTGAGGATTTTCTTAGCGATCTGCACAGCTCTCGCTGCGTGTCCATTACCTTGCGGGTGATGGGGACTAGAAGTGCAATGTTTGAAGTCTAGCTGCCTGGCTAATTCTTGGAACTCTGCACTAGAGAATTGGGGACCATTATCACTTACTACTTCGTCAGGAATGCCAAACCTTGCAAAGACTGTTTTTAGCTTTTGGATGACTTGTCCAGCCGTCGTCGAGGTCAGATGAGTAGTAATCTGAAATCACCAGGTAGTTTTTGCGTTCCTGCTCAAAGAGATCAATTGCAACTCTCTTCCAGGGTCGCTCAGGCAGTGGTGTGGAGATGAGAGGTTGTTGTTGTTGTGTTCTTTTAGCTCACCACAACGCTGGCATGATGTCACAAGTTTGTTTTTCTCTGAAGAAAGTCCAGGCCACCACACAGGTGAGGATGCTCTCTCTCTGCATTTAATCAGGCCCTGGTGTCCTTCATGGATTTTGAGAAGAATCTCACCTCTCATTGACTTAGGCACAACGATCCTGCTTCCTCTTAGAAGCAGCCCGTTGTATTCAGACAACTCTGATTTAACTTGGACATAAGCTCTTGCATCCATAGCCACTTTGCTTATGTGTTCAGGCCATCCTCTCCTTACGAGCGTCAAGACCGACAGCAGTTCTTTGTCAGCTGCTGTTGCTGTTCTGATTTCTTCCATTTTGCTAGTAGATGCAGGAATCCCTTCCACCACACTTGCCACGTAGCACGCTACGTCATTGTGCGTGTCAGTCTCTAAACCTGTGCTGGCCAGTGGGCTGCGTGACAGCGTGTTAGCGACAATGAGGGTTTTCCCTGGAGCGTACTCCGCGACTGGGTTGAATCTCATGAGCCTCATTAGCAGACGCTGGCAACGCAGAGGTACGTTGTCCAGGCTGCGGCTGTTGATGAGGGGTACGAGCGGCTTGTGATCCGTTACAAGTTTGAACCGCTCTAGTCCATTTAGGTATCTGTCAAACTTTTTGCACGCCCAAACGCCCGCCAGAGCTTCCTTTTCAATCTGGGCGTAGTGGGTTTCAGCATCGGTGAGACGTCTGGAGCAATATGCTACAGGTTTCCACTGCTCCCCATGGAGTTGTAGTAGCACACCTCCTAGTCCATAACTGCTTGCATCAGCCGATACAGCAGTCGGTTTAGTCACGTCGTAGTAGGCAAGTACTGGTGCAGTTGTTAGCAGTTCTTTAATGTGTTCAAATGCTGTTTCTTGAGCATGACTCCAGTTCCATGTATTTTTGTTCTTCAGGAGTTCATACAGCGGTTGTCCCACAGTTGAGAGATTGGGGATGTATCTACCCAAGTAGTTAACCATTCCCAGTATCCTCTTCAACTCCTGCACATCTGCTGGTGGTGACAGCTGGCGGATAGCCTCCACCTTGTCTGGGTCAGGCCGGATTCCAGACCTATCGTTGAGGTTGCCAAGGAACCACAGCTGACTCTGCTTGATGGAGCACTTTTCTCGGTTGAGCTTTAGACCAGCTGACTTGATGCGTTGCATCACCTTCTCTAGTCTGTTGTCATGTTCTGCTTCAGTGGCGCCATACACGAGAATATCATCCATGAAGACCTCAACACCCTCCAATCCTTGAAGAGTCTCCATCATTTTCCTTTGAAAGATTTCGGGTGCGCTGGTTATACCAAACGACCTGTGCCTATACCTGTGCTCTTCTTCAGGACTGGCACCATGGGTGCACACCAGTCCGTAGGTTGTGTCACTTGCTCAATGATGCCATTTCTCCTCATCCTCCTCTTTTACCTTCTCCAGCATTGGGAGGGGTACGCGCCGTGCAGTATAGACAGCATATGGTTGAGCATTGTCTTTAAGCTGTATTCGTACTGGCTCAGTCTTTAATGTCCCATGCTCCCCATAAGCTTGTGCATGACCTTGACTGCTCACGGTTTCATCCACTCTCCTCACCAGCTTCATTTCAACAGAAAGTGGCCTGCTGAGTAGGTTGTTTACTGTACGTCCACGAATGACATATGCTTGGAGTGGGTAGTTCTTTCCCTTATGTGTCACAGTGCTCTGGATTTGTCCAAGGCACTTCAGCTCCCCCCCTTGCTACCCAGTGGCATATCGGCAGGCTCCAGTGGACTTTTGCGTACGAGTGAGTTGTAAGTCTGCTCACAGATGATGCTTGCATCGGCCCCGGTGTCAATTTTAAACTGGGCCCACCTGCAACTCCACAGTCCAATGCTTAGCTGAGCCATCGGCTTTACTTACAGCTCCAAGAAAATAAGGTTGCAACTTTTCTGGTTGCTCTGTGACCTCACTCACTGTTTTTTTACTCCTACACACTCTGCTCCAATGTCCAACTTTGTTGCATGTGGACTTTCTAGCGGGGCAGTTTTCATCTTTACTATGCCTGACTTTTCCACATTTCCCACATTGTCCAATATTTCCCCTTATAGGCTTACCATAGCGTGAATTTGTTGTGCTTGTTCGTGATTTCGTTTATCATCCCAGCTGCCTCTCCCTGCATGCTGACTTGTGAAGCCACCTCTTCAGACTGCCTGACCGTCTCCACGGTTCAGCGCCAGCGTCAAATCCTTAGTTAACTGCAGCTTACGTGAGACATCTTTGTCCAATAACCCGACAACGATCCTGTCGCGGATATTCTCTTCTCTCGTTGCGCCGAAGTCACAATGGTCAGAAAGCTCGTACAGAGCTCTGATAAAAGTCTCCGCTTTCTCTCCCGCCCTCTGCACGCGCTGGTGGAACAGTGCTCGTTCGTGAATAACATTCCGTCTTGGCACGAAATATTCATCGAACTTTGCTTGCACACAGTCAAAGTCATCTCCGCTGCCTTCCTCCTCAAGGCAAACGATCGGTAGATGTTTTCCGACTCGTTTCCCATGCCGTATAAGAGGCTGCTCACCTGGACGGCGCCATCTTCCTTGTCGAGCTTGGTGGCGGTCCTAAACCTCACAAAACGCTGCTTCCAATCCGGCCACTCTGCCGGTTTATCAAAGGAGAAGCTTGTCGGGGGATTAAATTTGGCCATAGCCCCTTCCGTTCACTTCTGACACCATGTAAAATGAGAATACCGGAGGCCTAATACTCTTTTAGCCTGAGCTCTCTTTATTTTGAACGCATGCCGTTAGTCAGTATATTCACACAAACCTTGCGATAACCTTCAAGACTATAGCGAGATTCACTGAGTTACCGTAAAACCCCTAGTAATGAACAGGCACATAACACATCATTATATGACAATCCCCCTCTCCCACCTTTCCTGTTTATCCACTGTCACTATCAAACACCCCCCCCCCCCCAAAACAAATCTTAAAACAAATCCGCCCCTGGTGGAAAACTATTTTCGCATGGCTGCATGTAGACAGGAATATTAGTGGAATGTTTACTTTCATTAGCCATGTGAACAGATTAGTCGGAATATCGTCTTTTTCGGAAAAGGGCAAAACCCGAAATATTATGCGCATGTTTCATAGTCGTGATAGAAAGCTGGTTTAAAGACACTAGCATCAGGGATCAAAGCACCGTTTGCACCTGGTTATTGGTTATAGTAGATAGAGAATAAACAGCATTTTTGTAACAGTAACAGTCCCAAAATCTGTCCAAATATCTGTTCAGCTAGGAGCTCTGGCTAGTACATGCTAGTAAAAAATAATTGTGAATTCGAAAAATTCCGATAGTCTTGAATGCAGCAGGGATGATGTTGCCTTGGATCCATATTACCTTGTTAGCAGGTTGCAAGCTAGCTGAATACACCCGGTACAGTGCGGATACAAGGGGATGTCACACGTTTTTTTAATACGAACTGAGGACTTCGTGGTTTTTATCGGCTCGACACAAGCAGGACTAATAACTCCCAAACTTTGGCGAGATGACGACGCGCTCGGAGCGAGAGAAAGCCCAGAAACTGAATGAGCAGCATCAGGCCATTCTGTCTAAACTGCTGAGGGAAGAACACAACAAGTTCTGTGCTGACTGTGAGGCAAAAGGTAAGCCTGACAGTGTTTCCTGTAAACCTCTTTGTCAGAAATGGAATATAGCTAGAAATATGAAATTATGTGGAAACTTGGCAGCAAACGGCTTGCTAAAGCTAGCAACACATTTTAACGTTGGCGTTACTCAAATGTGAGTCATTGTGGACCTATAACGTTACATCCCTTCTAACGTTAACGTCAGTTGCCAACGTGTGTAATTTCGATTAAACACTTTTTTTCATATGTATGTTGTACAATATAAACAAATGTATTGCCTGTCCAGTTAGAATTAAGTCAAAACAAATACTCGTGAGCAATATTTGTGCAAGTAACCACAAAAACATACAATTTCCGCTTAGCATTTTCAAAATAAACCCCCCATCGAGCTCTTACATTATTTGGTAATAAAGAAAACGAGAGGATGACATTTTAAGCAATAAATACCCCCCAATAAATTAGCTACAGTGCGGGGTTAATTATATAAAGAAGTACATTTTGTCATAAGGTTTTCTGAAAAGTCAGATGAAAAGTAAATTTTTTGACTTGCTTTATTGTTTACATCAAATGTTTTTTTTTTTTTATTTGTTTCTTTTAGCTGTTCTGTTAATTGCACTCTGAATCCTTGAAAGGAATAGGATAAGCAAAAAGGCCTGAGGCCGCTTTGTGTCTACACGTGTGGGTTGATGCCCAGTTCTGTTTTAATGCGAGATTACGATATGAAATGGCCTTTTTTTTGTTCTTTTTCACAAGAAGAGTGCCTTGGACTTTTTTCTCTTTTGAAGTTTTGTTCCCATTCCAAAGAGCACCTTCGTGATTTGTGTTGATCTTCCAAGCACTCCAGACTTTTCTTGGATAAGCAATGTTGGAATTTGAACTGATCACTGAACATGGGAGGCTGATTGGGTTCTTTTTTTATGAGGTTTTAATATTTTAGTGTTTTTCATGTTTACATTTCTGTAATTTAAAATAAGTTTGTCACCTTTTTAAATTCTTATTTTGAAATCCGATGGCCTGCATTTCCGGCTTTGTACCGTTTCTTAACGGCTAGCTAGACGCAGGTTTAGCCCCCGAGAGTATCGATGTCATGTCCTTGACTGGTTTATTTATGAACGGAAAACGTGCGGGTCCTGTGTAGGCAACATTAAATTAGTGGTGTCGTGTCCTCGCTGAATGTCTCGCATAGAAAAACACGTCAGCATCGGATACTGTTCGTTTGCAGCTGCGGACAACACCTTAACGTTACATCTCACTCGCGATGCCCTTATACAGAGCAATCACCACCCAAAACTCCAATAAAAAAATTGAAGTTTAATATACTCCAAGGTACTGTTTGATCGAGGAGTTTTTTTATAAATCTTCAGAAAACCAGTCTTTAATTCGGCATGCAATGCATCAAACAGAATACTTTCCAGTAACATGTTACCTACAATCTACATGCCTTTACATGCGAATTCCCTGTAGTAAAAATGCATTAAAAATACATAATAACATAACGATGATCATGTTTTGCACAATTGATTTAGAAAACATGACACAGAATCGTAACTGTTTCCTAAACGCCTTGATGTACTTGTATGTTTGCCGACAAGCATGGAGGCTTGAAATTCCCAGACTTTTAAATTTGAGTGTGAACGGCTCTCATCCAAACTACTATGTCTGAGATTAAATGCCTTTTGCGTCATCACTTTGCCATTTGACAAGTGTAATCTGTAGTACCAGACCTCCCTCAACCAGCCCTCAGGTGGTGAATCCGTTTTGATCACGATTTTCCACTTCCTGCTGCTGATGCTCTTCTTTTAACAGTTGAGGTTAAATATCAGTTGTACTCATTTCCTTGATGCTAATCTAAATTTTAAAGTTTCATGGACCTAATTTGATGTTGTAGCTGATAGCAGGCACATAGTGGTAGGTAAATGCACCTACAGTAAACATGAATTCCCCACAGTTTGGCAGAATAGAGTTGAATAACCATTTTAGACCAGAATTCTTTTCTTTTTAATATAGTCTTTAAATATATAGTGAGTAGTATTACGTTTTCAAAAATAATATACAACATAGTCAAAAAAAGACCTTTAGCTCAAAGTCCACTTGTCTTTTACAGATCTTTCAACGAGAGATAGGCGATATATCAAGATATTTTTGACCAAATACCTAGATATAGATTTTGCAGCGATATTGTAGGGTTGACAAATGGGGCTTTTACAAATTTACACAATGAGATTTTAGATCAATAATCATCAGTAATGTGGATATAATAACTAATTGTGTAAAGGCAAAAGGCAAAAAAATAGCTAGAACAGTCACTTTACTGTAATGCAGCCTTTAAAACCAGGAAAAGACAACACTTGTGTCATATTACGATATCCAAAATTTAAGATGAATCTATCCATAAATATCGATATTGATATAATATCTGTATATTGCCCAGCCCTACTTTCAACTGCCTTGTTTTCAGCTCACTCAGTTTGCTCAGTTTTCATAGAGAAATTGTTGGCACTGTTGTGGTGTTTTAATGTTGTGAAATTGTATTATTGTCTTCATGGTGTTGTTGTGGGCGAGTTTTAATACTATGAAATTTGATTGTTGTCCTTTACTGTTGTGTCAGCTTTTAAAGCTCCAGTGTTAGGTTTCCCTTCTGACAGAGATGTTATTCTCTCTTTTCTGCCCAGGGACTACAGATAAAAATGAGCTCATAGCTAACTGTGGTACTGCTAAGGAGCTGTGCATTGTCCCTGTCAAATAAATAAATAAATGTTTTTCATTAGTATGTCTCAGTTGTTGAGCAAACATCATCCACTGAGGAACACAGTGAGATGTGGTGGAAAGTTCTGGGGAAAAAAAGCTAGTAAGGGGTCCTTGATTTTTTTGTTGTTTTTTTGCCAGGAAGACCTATCTTTTTTGTTGTTGTTAGTATTGTTGATTTTTGTTGTTGCATTGATGGTTTTTGGGGTTATAATCCTCTCTAACTCACTCACCCTTTTTGTTTGACACATTACAGACAATTAGTATTTTAAAAGCTCTTATCAGAAGTTATTATTTAAGTCAAGTCTAAAGTCTGTGTATTAGTAACTTGACTGTGACTCGATTTAAGTATATTCCTCTCACAGATTAAAGTGTATTTGTATATCCTGTCACTGCTGATTCTTATTTAGACTGTTGATAATTTCGGCAGCTAATCAAGTAAATAATACGTTTTTCTTCACTGAACTGCATTCAAATCGGATCTGCTGATTAGTGTTTTCTGCATCAGTGACCCTGCAGCCTGAGTCATATTCACAAATTTTATTCATAAACCAGCAGCATCCAGCCATGCCCGATGAGTCATATTCACTATGTCACAGCTATTTTTAGCCAAACAATATATGGCTGTTGTGCAGAAAGACTCATAATTCATTGTAATGGGTTAACAGGTGTTTTCTTGTGCTGAGTAAGTTCCAGTACTAAAAGATCTAAGCAAGTAATTGTTGAAAAAACTGTCTAGTCTGCAATGCAATATTGAAAATTCACAGTCTATGCACAACAGACGGTATAAGGTAGTTTACCTTGTGGTCCAGCAGAGGGCAGTCTTAAATCTCACCATGAGCCTGATCTATTGCACAACCTCTCGGAGTCACACATTACATTATATGCAGTGTTTTCCCTAGCTTTGTGGAAGACTTAGGTGCACGTATGTGGCAGGGTGTTTAGGCGTCATTCCTCAAGAAAATATGTTTTTCAAAAAACAAACAAATGCTATTTCCCCATACGTTTTGTGTCTCTTTGTGGGGTTTGCATCTCTTTGTAGTTGTGTCTCTTTGAGGTTGTTTTGCGTCTCTTTTCCACATCATTTTGTAGCATTATTATCACCATATCTGTGTCTAAAACATTGGAAAAGCTAGAGCAGATAATAAATAAATAAATAACACTCAAAAAGCTTAAAAACTTAAAAAAGGCTGGACTACAATAGAGCTGTTTGTGAACAGTGTTTTCTTGATTTCTCAGTTTGAAAAAGAAAACGGAGAGGACAGGTGTCAGTCTCAACAACAAGCAACTGCATCATCTCATGATTGGTTTAATGCAGAAACAAGATACGTGTATATTTGAAAAATGTTGTTTCTACCAACCATTTGATTATGTGGTCCACTCCACATAGAATATAATAGCAATTTAAAATCACAGTGAAAAAAAGTGTCAATTATGTTCTCCCTCATAATGTTTAGGGATGCACCGATCCGATAATGATATCAAATATCAGGCTGATACCAACTCAAGTAGTTGGATCGTGTATTGTGAAAATTGGGCTGATCTATCCAATTCAAATCTGTTTAAATATACTATATACATTATATACTGGGATTTTAACTCATGTTTTGATCAATTTGTTGCTGCATATACATTTTTTAAAGATAAATTATTTTTCTCAACATTTTAGGCCTTTATTTGATAGAACAGCTTAGAAATGAAAGGCTGGGTTTGATGCCTTCCCGGTCAGCTTCTCCCTCTTCACAGACCTGCTATATGAGCTGGAACTCTGTCAGGATCTCACACACTGTGTACTTTAGAAAGAAGAAAGTTTGGAAGTTTTTCAAGGATATTGAAAATGAACCACTAGGGCTGTGTATTGGCAAGAATCTGGCGATATGATACGTATCACGATACATGGGTCACGATTCAATATATTGCAATATATTTCAATGCTGTGCGTAAGGCGATATATTGGGATTTTTAGTATAATTTTAGAAAAACTAATATTTAAAAAAAGACAATGATGTTCATAAAAGTCAAAGAAGATTACATTAGGTAAACAATTCAGTACACAGAAAATCAAACTGCCAGTTTGGGATTGTGATTCACAGGTTCTTAGTGAGCAAATTTTTATATGCTAAAGTAGGCCAAAGTTCAGCCATAGCTACATTGTTAGCTTCTAGCATATAGTCAGGCACTGTTAGGCATTGTTAGGCAAGGACACTAGTGGTGCGTTGAAAAATCGATATTGCCTTTTTGAAAATCGATACAGAATTGCAAAATAAAATATCATTAATTCAAGTGTACCAATTTTTTTCTTACACCCCTATGAACCACGGTCGTAAATGCAGTGTTCCAGGCTGGAAAATGGAATACTGGCCCAGAGAAAAGTGTTTAGAACGAGTATATCTGACAATGGAGGGGAGTTGTGGATCTAACGCAGCGGCGCAGAGGACATACAGTACAGGCCAAAAGTTTGGACACACCTTCTCATTCAATGTCTTTATTTTCATGACTATTTACATTGTAGATTCTCACTGAAGGCATCAAAACTATGAATGAACACATGTGGAATTATGTACTTAACAAAAAAGTGTGAAATAACTGAAAACGTCTTATATTTTAGATTCTTCGAAGTAGCCACCTTTTGCTTTTTTTGATAGCGCTACAAACCCTTGGTGTTCTCTCAATGAGCTTCAGCTGGTGGTGTAGCTACCTGCGGACATTGTGAAGATATGGCCACCGAACAGGGGTGTCTGTGTTGCACGGAGTGGGACCTGTTGCGTCGCAACACCCAAGAGACGCAGTGTTTTGTACAGTCGGAAGATTTCCCCTCTGTGATAAACTGGGCTGTGCTTATCAACTACTACTACTACCGGTAGCTCTCTCTCTCTCTCGTAGCCCTTTCAAGGAGCTCCAGCAGCTTCATTGTTCAATAAACTGTCTGTACACTTACAAAGTTCTCAATGCTTCGGTTAACAGGGACCGTAACTATGCTACCGTTGAAGTTTGGTGATATTTTGAGCCTTTTTAGTGGTACAAAATAGCGATTTATTTTTACTTTCCCTGTACCCCGAATAATAGCGTTATAAGCTAATCAGTGGTCAGTGCTAGCTTCTTTCAAGCTACAAACACATTTGATTAGCATGAAAACATGTCCCAGAGAGCAATCGAGTGAGTACACATCTGTTATTAACCCCTAGGTTTGTTTTGCGCCGGAATTGTCTTTTAAAGGTGCTCTACATTTTTTGTCACATACAGCAAACATCTCCTCACTATCCGCTAGCTGCCTGTCCCCTGAACACACTGTAAAAAAAAAGCGGTCTCTGAAGACAGCTCAGGCTCCACAAATGGCAACAAAAACAAACTGCCAACCTGCACCAAGAACCATAACAAACATTGTACCAGCCAATAACTGACAAGAAGGAGCTGGTTGAGCCATCACTGCAGCAGCGTTAGCATGTAGGCTACTTCCACAATGCATATTCATGACTTGGTTTTTAAATGGAGCTAATGTGGGTTACCATCTTTTTGTCATTATCCCTGAAATCCCTTTACTGAATGCAGTGCAGTCCCAACACAGCAGAGGCAGTATATTAGATTGTATTGATTTTTAAAACAAGCATTCACTCCATGGCTGATTGACCACCCAGAGTACAGAGCTCTGGTTTGATTGATCAGTTTGTTTTAGGGTTAGTTTGAACACTATATGTCCTCTATGCTGCCTGCTGCAGTCAGTGGCTGAATCTCCTTTCCCTTTAATTACTCCCATGGCTCCTCCACTTTCCTCCCTTCCTCGCTCCTCAGAGATCTCTCCTCGATCCTCGGGGCAGGAATAAAGCTTTGAGACGGCCTTCACGAAGGAGGGCCAGAACAACTTCCGGTTCAACCGAGGAGCTGTCAAATAAGAGAAGTGAGATTCAGCCGTTGTATTGGAGTGTGGCAGGTGACTCACCTTAGCCTCTCAGCTGTAATTCCACCCTGACTACACACACACTGCCCTACATTGTGTGTGTGTGTGTGTGTGTGTGTGTGTGTGTGTGTGCGTGTGCAGATGGACTCCTTATTGATTGCAATTCCATTTTCCTGTCCTCCTTGGCATTTCAGTCTATCCATTACTTAGAGTCCAGACTATAATTTTCGCCTTTGGTTTTAACACAATCCTTTCACCAATGTGACTCACAAGCTGCGCGCGCGCCCGCATGAACACAGAACTGGCAGTGTGTCAGTGTTGTGATTTGTGGCTCAGGGTGCTCAGAGCTGGCACATGCTCTCCTCTGTGCTGCCACAGCAGATCTTGGCAAGTGCCAGCGGGGCACTCAGCTCTTTGATGACCTGTCCTTGGTACGTCTCTGCTGTCACACACATAAGATACTGGCACAGGCCCACACACACTCACACTAATTTGGAGCCAGCAGCTTACACATCTGCAATTGTACACATTTTAAATGTGCGAAGGACAGGTTGGCCTTGCAGGGTCCAGGAATGGAGACGGTCCTCAGTGAGAAGCTGCAGCACCACCTGATTATAGCAGAGAGAGTACAGTGGCATGAAGAGCCAGGGGGTGGAGTGTGGAGAGAGTCAGGGTGGTTTCCGGGCCTTGTTAATAAGGCTAGTGTTGGATGGGGAAAAAACTGTTCATGTGGCGTGAGGCCTCAGCCTCCTGCCAGAGAGGAGTGTCTCAAAAAGTTTGTGGCTGGGGTAGGAAGGATCGGCCACAATTTTTCCAGCACGCCCGGGGATTTCCACTTGATGGGTAACAACTGCGGACCGGCTCCGCTGCGTGTCTGCTGCGTGCTCCGCCGTCCGTCAATACCCACCGGGTCCGGATTTGTTGCGGAATGGCTGCCGCCGTGACTGACAGCTGTAGTCACGAGGACCCACAAGTTCTCGCAAATTCACGTAGAATAGAACCACAAAACCAACAACAGTTTGTTTTCATCCAGAGGAGTAGAGGGGAAACGACTCTGTGATGTGTTTTCAAGGTGTAGTGCAGGGAAATATGATCCGCCGTGAGCACGGTGTATTTTATTTTGAAAATTAACCGCATATTTATTTTGTTTCTGTGCTCGACTTCCTGTCCCGCACTATCTGCCGTGTGCTGAATTGCTGCGGAGCTCTCCGTCGTCCGTCAAAAATAGAAGCTCTGGTTATCTGCTGCGGAGGGCACCTTCTCTGCTGACCGAATGACGCTGCAGTCTGCCCTTGTCCTTGGCAGTGCTAGCAGCGTACCAGATGGTGATGGAAGATGTGAGGATGGACTCAATAATGGCTGTGTAGAAGTGCACCATCATTGTCTTGCAGGTTGAATTTCTTCAGTTGCCACAGGAAGTACTGTACATCCTCTGTTGTGCTTTCTTGACGAGGGAGATGATGTTCAGCTCCCACTTGAGATCTTGGGGGTGCCCAGAACTAGGGCTGTAGCGATACACTAATCTCACGATACAATACACGATATTCAGCTCACGATACGATATATATCACGATATTCAGCCAACGATACGATTCGATATGATTTGATATAATTCGATACACGTACATCATTTTCTGAAAGATTTAAAGGGGACCGAGTGATTTTGGTGACGTCTTGATTTAATTAATTGAACTAAAAACATCAATTACACAATATATGTCTCTGACTGGACAGAGAGTCTACAGCAGGGATCATCAACTACATTTTTTTCAGAATTTTTCTAAGCACTGTGGTGGCCGGACTTTCAAATAAAGAAAATAAAATGAATTTATAACTAATACGCCTATTCTTTTTCACTTTCTTACTGAATTAATGCTTTTTTTTTTTACATGTATTAGTGGGAGCAAACTCCTAAAAAACATGGAAACTCCCTAAAGATAACTGGCTCTTTAACTAGAAAAAGATCTCAGACTAGGAGGCAGTTCACTGACGAGTGATGGTTAAAGTCTGTGATTATGGAAACATTATTGTAGTATGCAGCATCCTGATTGGTGGAAAAAGCTTGCAGAAAAAAAGGCTGTTGTCAGGTAAACATGTCACTGTCAAAGAGGCTGAAGCGAAAAGTTGACGTGGAAAAGCCAAAAGCCCAGCTTTAATGATGAATGACTGATAAGCAGGCTATGCACTCGTCATGTATGCCTCATTTGCAATGAAACGATGATGTTGCAAAATAATACAACCAGAATCATCATCATCATCACTCGAACATAACGATCGCGTCATTCACGTGCATATTAAGTAGCTCCAGATTGTCCGCTCTAGCGGAGAGTTTGGTGTGTTCAGCCAGCAGTGAGGTTTACAAGAATTTGTCAAAATGTCCAGATTCCCGGCAACCTAAGATAAACAGTTAGACTACAAACCGACAGCTTTTGTTTTAGCTTGTTTGTAAAAATTCGCTATTTGCAGAGTAGAACTGTGTTTGCGTAAAACAGCACGGTGGACTGAGCAGAGAGAGCAGATTGAAATATCGCTTTCTACATGTTTATGCCGGTCTACACAGGTGAGTGCATTGATAAGTATTGACTTTCTACTCACGAAGGTTTAATTGTAGCCTATTTACAGAAAAGAGACCAGCGTGAGATCATCTGCCCCAGCGGCCGTTGGTAACTCTGTATCGTTCCCAGTCAGGTTCTGCGTGTTTTAACCTTTAACGCACACACACATCTCGGCTCATGCTGTGTGTGTTTTAACACACACACATCTCGGCTCATTTTCCTAACTAAACATCACTTTCCTAACTAAGACAAAATATCATAGATGGAATGTATTGAATTCTTATTTATTTGTTATTTGAAAACAATTGTGCATTCAAATTGAAAATAGAATGTAATCAAACTTCTTAAAATAAATTTTAAATAAACAAAATCTAGCAGTAGAAACAAAATGGTGCAGGGCTTGACATTAACTTTTTGAGGCACTTGTCCTTCGGACAAGTACATTTACGTTTCACTTGTCCATGAACAAAAGTCACTTGTCTGGGTAAAGATTCATCATTTTATAATTTCTTTTGTGTTTTGCTAATGCAGAATTCGAAGAAACCATTGAAAGCATCCAAACACTATCAACATTAATACAATTCAGTTTAAACAGTAGAAACAAATGTGTCCCAAGAATAGATTTCTCCTTCAACAAGAAAAAAGGATCTCCAGACTCATAATACAAAATTATACTTTGCACGCCGGTGTGCAGAAGTTAATATATTGAGATTTTAAGTGAATATTTTAAAGTTTCTCATTACTTTCAGATTCCTAGTCAATATTCTAAGTTACTATGTCAATATATTGAGATATTCTGAGTTACTAAGTCAATATATTGAGATACTGAACCAATATGTTGAGTTACTAAGTCAATATATTACGATACTAAGCCAATATATTGAGATTAAGTCAATATTTTATAGTTTCTCATTACTTTGATATTCTTTGTTTATATTCTGAGATACTGAGTCAATATATTGAGATACTAATTCAATATTTTGACCAGAGGTAGTGGTGACTTGAACTTATACTATATCTAAAATAATTTTGTAGACATAACAATGGATTTTGCCACTAAATGTTGGTGTCAGCGTGTTTTTGTTTTTTCTTTCTACAATTTCACTTACCAAGGGATCCTTTAAAAAGGTGTAGCTACTTTACAGTTGATTATTACCTGATATTTAATCCGCTACAAACGAGTAGCGGAGCAGCTAGTAACGTTACGAGACAGAGAGCCAGCCGTCAAGAGTCAAATTAACTTCATGCTTCATCCGCACAAAGCACACTTCTATCGCCACGAGTGACAGCTTTATTCGGCTCGTTTTCTGTGAACGATGTGGGGACGGGGTAACGTTAAAGCGTAGTTAGCATGCTAACGTTAGCTAACTAACACCGGCTGCCTGGCTTGCTGGTTCCGCGGTGCTTTCATGCTGTATCGCTTACAGAGAATGAGCTGAACAGTGGGCTGGGTCTAACGTCAGCGGTCCGCTCTCCGCTGCTGCTGGGTCTAACGTTAGTTAATGTATTTGTTTCAAATCGGTAAAGTAAAATCTGTAACATAAACGGAATGAGTGGCACATAATAACGTATATAATGCTTCATCCACACAAAGCACATTGCTATCGCCACGAGTGACTTCTGTTTTCAGCTTGTTTTCTGTGAACGATGTGGCGAGGAGGTAACGTTAAGGTGGAGTTAGCAAGCTAACACCGGCTAGCTCGCCGTGCTTTCATGCTGCTTCGCTTTTGGAGAATGCGCTGAACAGTGGGTTGGGTCTAACGTTAGCGGCCCGCCGACCCGCTGCCCGGGATTGTGGGGTAAAATATGTATTTGTTTCAATTCTGTAACATTGACGAAATGAGTGGCATTTTGTTTTGTTTGAGTTTTAACTTGTCCAGTGGGGCAAGTAAATTTCTCTTCCACTTGTCCTACAAAAAATCCACTTGTCCCGGACAAGCGGACAAGCCTTTTTGTATTGTAATCAAACAGTTATCAAAAATGTAAACATGTAAAAAATATATTAGGTGCAAAGTCCTGCAAACGCATTAAAAAAACAATTGTGCTTTCAAATCTAAAACAGAATGTAATCAAACTTCTTAAATAAAATGTAGCCGCAGAAACAAAACAGTATTGGTTGAACATACATACAATAATCAAACCGTAACCAAACATGTAAAAAATATATTATGTGCAAACATGTTCTGCAAACAGGAATTCAAAATAAAACCTAGCAGATGAACCTGAGAATAAACTAATAAAAAGTTGGTCAAACAACAATTTGGCCACACATATAAATAATAACTAAACCTTGTAAACATGTAGTGCATTGTCTCACACCACTCATGACCTGTGAATGCTGACTTAACCTGTGAATGGTGACAGCTGGAATGACGTCGGCGGTTGAGACAGTCGAAGAGCTTACTTTCCTTGTTAGCTCTTCAAATGGTGCTAGAACAATGCTAGTTTTTTTCTAGCAAAGCATACTGGGCAGGTCATGGTCAGCAATGTAAAACCACAGAGAACTCGCTTCTGTTCCAGAAGACTCCGTGTCATCAAGTAGGTACTATTCCACCTTGTTTTGACGTGTTGTTGCAGGCGTTTAGGTTGCATCTGGAGCTGGATATCTTGCAGCTGTGAATATGCAAGTGGAGAATGTTTAAAATGTCCCACAATTTGCCTGCCGATTGCAATGGCATCGCTCACACTCCGTTGTGACAGTAGCTTGAAGCATTGCACTGTGCGGTGTACAGCTCGTGTCCAACCAGTGGACAGTTAAACTTAAAAGCGACATTGGGCACACAGCAGAGCTCCATATATCTGTAGTGAAGCTCATTGCCTTTATATCTTTAATCTCTTTTGAGATGTGTTCGCACACTTTTTTGTACAGTTCTGGCAGTGCGGTAGTAAGTATTCCAGTAGGTGACCGAAGCCCTCATATTCAACAACTGACATTGGTTGAGCATCTAAAACAATGAATTCTAAAACTTGCTGTGTTATTGCCAATGCATTCAAGCTTTCCATCACAAACTTTTCACGTGTGCATCCGCCAAAGTTAGTTGTTGGGCTGTATTGTCTCCTGCTCCTTTGGTTTTGTTGAGCTGCAAGAATTCGGCATGCTCCTTAACATGGTGCTTTTGGATGTGCTTGATTAAATTGGTAGTATTGTACTTTGCAGTAGTACCACCACCCCTCGAAACATTTATTTTGCAGACCTTGCAAACAGCCGACGAACTAGTTGGCGTGGCAAGCGTAAAATATCTCCACACAGCAGACTCTTTGCCTCGCTCCATGTTGTTAACTCAACTCTTCCAGCATGCGACACACATGCTGCTGATGAATGACGTAGGATGTGCTGCGATGGAGGGGGGGAAAAAAGTTTCAGTACTGGATCGGCCCGTGGATCTGTTAATGATCCAGCTATTTTGTCAATATCGGGGCCGATACCCGATCCTCAAGGATTGGTGCACCCCAGCCCTGCAAAATAGTCTTGAGAAGGAACTTGTTTTGTTGGAACATTTGCACCCTGCACATTAAAACGCCACATACAATATTAAATGAAGTTAACTGTTCACACAAAACAGTAACATGAGCTATTTAAATCAGCTGGATACATGGTTAAACCTCATTGGTATCGCTGTGTACTACGTTCACATCCATCCCACCAATCGGTTTCTTGGGGATTTTTTTCTCCTTTATTCAATAGTGACAGTGGATAGACAGGAAATGGTGAGACAGGGGGGATGACACAAAGGCCGCAGGTCAGATTCGAACCTGCACCGCTGCAAAGGACTCAGCCTACATGGGGCGCGCGCTCTATTGGGTGAGCTAGAGGTCGCCCCCAATCATGATTATTTAACACGATCATTGACTTTTGGAAAGATGCATTTATTGAACTGAAAAAACAGTGAAACAGTTAAACAAATCAACAGTGAAAACACATTGTACTGTGAAATTTCCCCTTACTACTTTTCCCATTTGATCCTTTTGAATTCCCCTTCATAACACAAGACAAAATAGGAGTTTACTTGCAAAATATAATGTGCAAAATAATAGTTTTTCTAAATTACATTGTTTTGTGATCGCTAGAAGCCAAAATGTCGATCAAAATTTGATTAATTGCACAGCCCGATTGAAGAAATTCAACTAACACTCATTCAATTGTATCGACTAATCGATTAGTTGATTTAATCGAGTCATGCAAAAGCACCACTTTAATTCTTGTGTTTACCAGAGATGTGCTCCTACGTTTCTTGAAAATAAGTCATTCAGCATGAAAAAAGCATAAAACATGACTAATCGATTAAAGAAATCTAAGTTGACTAAGACCAAAACGACCGATTAGTCGACTAATCGACTAAGAGGGAGCAGCCCTACTACGTTGCCTAAATTTAAAATGCTGAACAGGTCAAAACATTCTAAACTGTGTGGCCTATACGGTCTCACTGAAGCTCTAGTATCATTCATCCATAGGCGTAGATTTCGGGGGGATGCAGGGGATATGTCCCCTCCAATATTAAGAAGAGGTAGATTTGTCCCCCTCAAAATAATTGGACAAGTCACTCCCCAAAAAGGTAAGCGTTGAGGGGGATAAGAACATGTATTTATCCTTCTTACCTATAAATATGTTTCCCCAATGATTTCAGAAACCACTATGGTGGCCAGTACCATCCTAACCTTGCAACCCACGTATCTTTTCACTGTGGTGGCTGTGGCTCATTGGTAGAGCGGTTGCCTGCCAATTGGAAGGTTGGTAGTTCAATCCCTGGCCCCTGCAGTCTCATGTCGAAGTGTCCTCGGGCAAGACACTGAACCCTGAGTTGTCCCCAATGCTGCGTCATCGGAGTGTAATGCCGCGTTCTATTTACCTCGCAACTCGTTTTTTACGAGGTCAAAGTTGGAAACACGCCCCCTGACCTCGTATTTACGAGCTCGGAACTCGTACAACCTTGCAGTACCCCGAGTTCAAAATCCAACATGGCTGCCCCCTGTATCAACAGTTATGAAAGCTGCAGTAATATAAAGTTATAAGTACTTCTTTCTTATTTGTGTCTCACTAAATCAGTCGTTCACACAGGCATGTCCAACTTCTATCTGTGGATATGTTGTTACGCTGTTTGCATGCACAAAAAATGGCATTCAACTCAGGTATGTCGTCATTCCTAGTTGCGGCTTCCGAGTTCCGAGGTAAATAGAACGCGGCATCACTGTGTGTGAGTGTGTTTATCTGATGAGCAGGTGGCAACTTGTACGGCAGCCTCGGCTATAGTGTGTGAATGTGTGTGAATGTGTGTGAATGTGTGTGAATGTGTGTGAATGTGTGTGAATGTGTGTGAATGTGTGTGAATGGTGAATGGTTCCTGTAATATGTAAAAGCGCTTTGAGTAGTCGTTAAGCGCTATATAAAAACAGTCCGTTTACATTTACTTTCTATTTCTCCATGAAATGAAGCTGCCTTCAAGTGCGGTCGGAAATGTCCAGATCTATAGACCATCTGACAGAAATCAGTAACTGTGAAACATAAAGTCCAGTGTTTTCCCTGGGTTCATCGAAGACTTGGGTGCACAAATTTGGCAGAGGGGTTTAAAAGTCTTTCCTCATGAAAATGTGAGGTTTATCAATAAAAAAAGAATGCACTTCGACATAATTTTGGACTATTATTATTTCCACACCTGTGTCTAAAATTTTGGAAAAGCTAGAGCAGGTAATAAATAACACTTAAAAAGCTTGCTAAAGAAGTCATACTTCAATCATTTTACCTGAGAAAAGTGTTGTAGTTAATTTGATGCTTTTTTCAAAGTTGTTTACGCTTTTTTGCCGCATTTTACATTAATTCAGCTTAGGTGGTGACAAAAAAAAGCGGCTCGGGTGCTGCACAAGACTTATAATGGCAGGGAAAACCCTGAAGTCTACTTGTGCTACATTGGGGGGGTTAAAGAACACAACAGGGTTGTAGAAAAAAATAACTGTTACATAAAAATTCACCAGAATGCAGTTAATTATTATAATGTCCCCCCCCAAAGTTGAAATAAAACCTATGCCCTTGCATTCATCGCTTTCCTATTGAAAACATAATGAAACGAACCACATGCCAAAGTGTAGACTAAAAGCTAAAAGTTATTTAAATTCTGCATCCAGTCCCTGTCTTTATTACTTCTGATAATGGTTTAACTTGATTTCCATCTGTCATGATTTATAGACTGTCTGGACCATAATGTTCCTCTATTTGTTAAAGAACAAGACAATGAGACCAGATGATGACTTTTTATTATTATAACAATAAAGAGGAAAGCAGTCTATCCACTCCTTGTCATTACTGCTGACACTGAATCACAGTAATGGGCCAGCAGGGAGCAGCACAGCGCTTTATTATTTCCCCCTCAGCGTCCTGCTCGTCACTCAATGATTCTCCACTCTCCTCCGGCATGTGCTGAACATTTTGTCATCCTTTTATCTGGTGATTTACTAAGAGGACATTTTATTAATTAGGAATTGGAGGTTGTTAAACTACTTTTTAATAGAGACTGCCACTGAATTTCAACACCACAGTGGTTTTATTCTCTTACCAGTGGCACCATTTTATGCAGTAACATTAGCTGTTGTTTCTTATTGCTAGAAGTAAAGAGGAGAGGAGTTAAAGACCTATGGATATTATATACAGAGCTCTGGCAATGCTGCGGTTTCAAGGTGTTTTACAGCAGGACATTAAAGGAAAATGAAAGGACATAAAAACCTAAAGAGCGATTAGACAAAAAAAAAATGGTGAAAAAGAGTAAAATAAAAAGGTAGAAAGGGGGTTGTGACAGAAGCCATGATGACTTGCTGGGTGCTATGGATCAGAACAGATAAAAACTGCAGTATTATCTGTACCGCAGGGTTTATGAGTCAAGTCAGACATGGCTCAAGACCACAAAGCCTGTGTCCTTCACCCTTTAAAGCTTCAAACTTTGTATCTTTACTCTTTAGTCTTCTGTCTGCTTCCTTGTCAGAGACTTTTGTTCTCGCTCAGTATTGATCAAAGAAGCTCGCAGGAATCACATCAGTAAATTCCGATGTACCTTGTTTATTTTTCTTACTTATTTGTAGTCTTAAACACTCATCAGCATGTTTAGCAGGATTTAAGCGAGGGTCATACAGACGCACATAAATCACACACACACACACACACACACACACACACACACACACACACACACACACACACACCTCAGGTTAACAGTTGGGGCTTTAATTTCATGCTTGGCTGCCCCCCCCGCCCCTTCAGTTGGAAAGTTCCGCTGCCACTCATGGAGGTTGTCTGTCTGTGTGTCTCTCAGCTGGGATGACTCTGTTTGTTTGTCTCACTGAGTTTCTGTTCGTATGCATGGCGATGCAGGTTAAAAATCTATATTTGTGTCCATATTGATTTAAGTGTGTGCTTGTGATGTCATCTTCATTGGTATCTGTTTACCTGAAAGTGTGTGTGTGTCTCTGAGTGTCATTGTGCTTGTATGTTGGCATGTGTGTAGCCTAGGGCTGAACGATTTTTGAAAATAATCTAATTGCGATTTTTTCCCCAAATATTGCGATAGCAATTCGAATTCGATTATTTTTTTAAGCTCTTTTGTCTTCTGATTTATTGTTTGTCTTTGTTGAATAATACATTGTATAGTATGAACAACACACAATTACACACTAGACAGTTAAATAAGTAAAAACCCATACATACACATATATATATATATATATATATATATATATATATATATATATATATATATATATATATATATATATACACATATACATATACATATACATATACATACATACATACATACATACATACATACATACATACACACACACATATACATACATACACACACACATATACATACATACACACACACATATACATACACACATTTTTTTACAGTGCACAGAGAGGAGCTGCCTCCAGCCCCTCCCCCTCGTGAAGTTGCGTGCCGACACCGTCAACACTGCACTAGCTCAGAGAGGCTATCGTTACGTTAGCTGCTGCTGGTCTTGCCGTGGGATTAACTGTACTAATAACACCGTTGAAACCCCGCGGCCACGCTGCTGTGAAAGCTCCCCGAACGTCATTTATCAGTCTGATTGTTACCCCTCTCAGTGGCAGCTCCTCCACTCATATCTTTATAACGGAGCTAACCGCTAACCGGAGCTAACCGGAGCTAACCGGAGCTAACCGCTAATCAGAGCTAGCTCGTTGCCAACCGAGCCTTCTTTTTTCCGTGCCTGTGTCCATTAACTGCATGTATGGACTCGAGCCCGAACAAAACCCTTCATTTTATTAAACTGGCTGTAAAAGATTTAAACTTCAACTCAGAATTGTTTGAATGACAGAGATCAGCTCAAGGTACGGTGTAGCGTTAGCGTGCTAAGTTGATGCTTTCTCTGGAGTGCAGACTGATTTGCTCTCGCGAGTCATCAAATCGAGACCAAATCGCAGCCTTTGCGATTAGGAAATCGCGTTTTAACATATCGCAATATTATTGCAAATCGTTCAGCCCTAGTGTAGCCTATCTTTTGTGCAGGCAGGCTTAGGGTGGATGGGACAAAATATCGATACAGCAATATATCATTGTACCTTCTTTGTGCTCCCATGCTCTCAGGCACTCAACACATGAATGAGGGAACATAAGTTAACTAGCCTAGGAGGAAGAGTTTTTTTTTTTTTTTACATGGTATGGCGGACAGCAGTTTGAGGAAAATAACAGATTTCCTGGCCACGTTTAAGTCTAAAGTATGGACCCATAGTTGCTCTATAGTTCTGTCATTTTAATTTACAGACTGAAAAAAAAACTGTGCTGCAGAAGTGTGCTGCTTTCTAACAGTTTGGAATTTCAGTAAATAAAGAGAGAACTGAACTTAACCTTTCCACGGGCACTTTGTATGCAATATCGTGATGTATCATTATAGGATTGTGTGTGTGAAGAAACTCATTTGTGTCTAATCAGATCAGCAGTCTACAAATTAGCATTGGTGTGTTTGTATTCCGTGTGTGTGGTAACTACATGGCTCATGTCTACTGAGAGAGAACTAAATTCAGCTGTCTATTTCTGTCCAAACTAAAGATGCATAGCATAATAAAACTGTTACTGAATCTGAAATATCCACATGAGACACAGATGAACAGCTACTAATGTGTTCAGAGGAAGCTACTGCTCATCCATGTGCTATTCAGTTCATAGTGATCATTTGCATTGGTTGCATTTATTCCGTCATTTGAAGACCAGGGGAAGTTGATTTTAAGGTTGGGTGAAAATTTCTACACCAGAAATTATTGATGGATTCTGAAAGCAGTAGTTTTTAGAAAAGGTCAACGGATAGATAGAGCTGATTCCGAATAGGACAGCATTCAAACAGACCATGCAGTAAACAGTAGGTTAATGGATACAGACCAGTGCAGTAGGTCAGAACTCATGAATTAGTATGGCTTCTACCCTCCATAGCCCTGGCTACTCTTTTGTTTCATTCTATCATGTTCAAGAAAACTAATACTAAAGTGAGACAGTTGTCAATCCAGTGCAGTCTGTACAAGCCCACACAGTTTTGAATAAACACCCCAGCTCCATTGTATCAGCTGCAGTTGGTTGAGTTACCCGAGAATAGAGGGCTTAGAGCTGGGGTTGGATACCAAAACCCGGGGCTAATATGGCACCGGTGCCTAGACGACTGGTATGTACCAGACGAAATAGCAACGCAGATTTCTGTGCCTCATTTCAGTGCCACTTAAATGCCTGCCTTGCTCTCTGATGCTCCAAAACTGATGTTAGAGGCAAAGGAAGCATCACTGCATGTCACGCTAGATAAAACTAGCATTACACTTGGCAGAAGGTTACATTAGAGTTGATGTTATCAAATCATTCTCCCCTTTTTTGTGCTGATCCGAAAATGTATCCGATCCGGGACTCAAAACCGTGATCCGAACTGTGATCCTAATGTTTACATGCTTTAAAGTTAAAATAAAAAACTTTATTTTTCTCATACTGTTCATTGCTGCTGAACCTGTATGTCTCTTTAAGCCCCCCTTTTGAAAAAGCCCAGTGTGCTCTGATTGGTCAGCGTTTCCGTACCTCCAGAGTCTCTGCTGTTGCTGCCTTTTTACATTCCGTGGAGACTGACTGTAACTGAGTATAAAGCAGGACATAGTACCGTGAAAAATCACCAATAAAAAATAGTCGGGCTGTAACAACTGGACATGTTCCTGCAGGAATGTAATCCAAAAATGGGGAAAAATGTACAATATCGGCAGCCAAAATTACAGCTTTCCGTGGCGTTAGCATATAGCTACATGTAGTGAGAAGTGGATTGTAATGGCAGGTAGATTGACAGTGTTACCCGCCAGTTGCAAAATTCACCTGCATTTGGCGGGTGGGCTGGTGTTAATTTCATGCCCTGCTTGAGACTTATCCTCGAAAGACTTCAGACATGAATCGCAACTCATGAACAGTCTTTATTTTTAACAAACGCCTGATGAGCTGAATGTTATTCCCCTCCCTGCGTAACCTCTAACCTACCTATGTTATAGGTAACGTATCTTTCTGCTGTGAGTGGCCACACGTGAGAGAGGACAACAAACATGTTGGCTGCACCGGAAGCTGCTGTGCCATTCATTGGAAGCTTTTGCTTTAAAACTTCAGACAACAAGGCCCAAACAAAAGAATCACAGAAAGCTAAATATCTGGTAACACAATAAAGGATTCTGGCTCAACCATGTCTACATTTATCAGGCACCTGAAAACGCACACTGATTAGCAAACATGTTAAGCTCAGCAATGGCCATCTACCGTTAGCTTGCTTTTTGCTTTAGCTATGACCTACACTGTGAACTGTTGTTCACTAGATGTTATGAGAAGATGAATAAGTGTTTGTTTGTTTGCTAAACTTAACGTTACGTTATTATTTATGGCTGCCACCACGTAAATTATTAATGTTGGCTGCAAACCGGTTACAGGTTTATTGTTGATCATGTAACGTAACAGTTTTATTTAGTCAACGTTACACTGAGTTTGAGAGTCTGGGGAATGTGTAGACAGTAGTTTATATGCAGTCATTAGTTGTAGATACAGTGCACATTACATTGTTGTGCTCTGTAAGTGAAAAATAGGTTGGTTATTCATTTTAGCAATATTTTCCTGATAACCTGAGTAGCCTACCTCAATAGTTGGTCTGTACGATACTGTATGTTCATATTACAAGGCAAATACAGCAATTAACATGAAAGTAAAGCATTCCTGGTGTTTTTTTTCTCATATTGCAATTTTTGCTGTTTACACTGATTATATACCAAACAACTAATCACATCTGATACTGTAGGATAATAGATAAATGAGTCATAATAACATATTATATACTTTAAATTCCTTATATAGCTATGCAGTGATTTTTTATGCAGCATGGATGAAACGCAGCAGCTGATACAACACTCATTATAACCACAAGAGACTTGAGACTTGACTTGGACTCAAGCTCAAAGATTTGAGACTTGACTTGGACTTGAACTCAGAGACTTATGAGCATCTCTGGGATAAACCAAGAAAACCTGATAACCCATTTACAAATGCAAAACACCAGTTTACACACATTTAGTCAGGAATAAAATACAACCTAGAAGCTCATTCACATGAACTTTCTAAAATGTGGTTGCTGCCTTTAGTGAGGAACAATCAGATTTCACTAAGTGACTCAGAGGGATTGCTGGTCATCACCTTCAGACACTGAACTCACCAGTCAGAGCACCAAAGAGCATCAGTGAAGGCTGCTCATCATCTCAGTGAGAAAAGTGATTGGCTGGTTGAAATAGCACAGCACAGTTTAGCATGCAAGGCAGATGAAACCTGAGGTCTTTCTACAATAGCATACTTTATATTTGGAGTATAATTTGTTTGAGCCATTCACTTTTCTAAATACAGTCAGACCCTGCTAAAGCGCTCTAGTGATTTTCTCAGAGATATAGAAATACTCAGAAGCCAGTGGAGAATGAGAATCCACTGTAAAATCCTACTGTTAAGAAAATGTCAGTGTATCTGGATGATCTGCAGTGTGCCAAAAAAGGTTTTCCAGCCACTGCATGCATACACATTTGTCCTCTGTATGTCACTGTATGTAGATGAAAACTACTATGTTAATATAAGAGGTTATCTAAGAGCAATGAAGTCCAATCCATACAGATAGAGTCCAGCTTACAATGGCTGAGCTGCTTGATTCAGGCTTAACACTCAGTCATCCCTGCCTTAATGCTCCTTTAGGCTGTCTAGCGCATTAGTGCCACTGCATTAACACACTGATGCTCTTACTCGAGACAGGCATGCCCACTCGACTGCATACATTCCCTCCGCCATCCAACTGTCCCTGCTGCACCACCATTATGTAGCCCCGATCCCTAAATGTTGATCCCTTGCACTTTCACTGTTCAAAGTCGCTTTCAATTGGCAAATTGACAGATAGTAAGCTTCATGGTCTGGAGAGGGATAGAGCCAACAATGGCGCTGAGGGACTGTAGCCACTAGCCCATTAAAATGATTTGACTGTCATTTATGTTCCATCTCCTATTCATCCCAATGGAGATTTGGCAGAGCTCTGGTTGTTTCATGCTACTTTAGATGATGCATTTGGAAGACAGAGTTTTTTGATAGACTCTTATCTGATCTCGCTCAAACAAGACATTTTAAAGAAATTCCTTAATATGCATAAAGGTGTTAATCCTCTGGGTCTCAACGAATTTAATGACCTTGGGCTTGTCTGAGTGTCATACAGCGTCTGAAACCCCTTTTTTAATAGTGGAATTGAGTGCAGCTGCATCTGACAATTTTTTTAATTTTCAGAGATCATCACAATCATTCACACTTTGTGGCGATTAGCCAGGTTTGCGAATATGTTAAAGTAAGGCATGGTTTGAACTTCTCAAAATGATTATTTTAATTTTTTTGTATTTCCATCCATCCATCCATCCATCCATCTTCGTCCACTTATCCGGTGTCGGGTCGCGGGGGGAGCAGCTCCAGCAGGGGACCCCAAACTTCCCTTTCCCGAGCAACATTAACCAGCTCCGACTGGGGGATCCCGAGGCGTTCCAGGCCAGGTTGGAGATATAATCCCTCCACCTAGTCCTGGGTCTTCCCCGAGGCCTCCTCCCAGCTGGACGTGCCTGGAACACCTCCCTAGGGAGGCGCCCAGGGGCATCCTTACCAGATGCCCGAACCACCTCAACTGGCTCCTTTTCGACGCAAAGGAGCAGCGGCTCTACTCCGAGCTCCTCACGGATGACTGAGCTTCTCACCCTATCTCTAAGGGAGACGCCAGCCACCCTCCTGAGGAAACCCATTTTGGCCGCTTGTACCCTGGATCTCGTTCTTTCGGTCATGACCCAGCCTTCATGACCATAGGTGAGGGTAGGAACGAAAACTGACCGGTAGATCGAGAGCTTTGCCTTCTGGCTCAGCTCTCTTTTCGTCACAACGGTGCGATAGATTGAATGCAATACCGCACCCGCTGCGCCGATTCTCCGACCAATCTCCCGCTCCATTGTCCCCTCACTCGCGAACAAAACCCCAAGGTACTTGAACTCCTTCACTTGGGGTAAGGACTCATTCCCTACCTGGAGAAGGCATTCCATCGGTTTCCTGCTGAGAACCATGGCCTATTTAGAGGTGCTGATCCTCATCCCAACCGCTTCACACTCGGTTGCGAACCGATCCAGTGAGTGAGTCCTCCGGGATAACATATCCCGGAAAGACTCCTTCTTCAGTCGGACGGCTTCCCTGACCACCGGTGTCCACCACGGTGTTCGTGGGTTACCGCCCCTTGAGGCACCTAAGACCCTAAGACCACAGCTCCTCGCCGCAGCTTCAGCAATGGAAACTTTGAACATTGTCCACTCGGGTTCAATGCCCCCAGCCTCCACAGGGATGCACGAAAAGCTCCGCCGGAGGTGTGAGTTGAAAGTCTGTCGGACAGGGGCCTCCTCCAGACGTTCCCAATTTACCCGCACTACACGTTTGGGCTTACCAGGTCTGTCCAGAGTCTTCCCCACCCCTGACCCAACTCACCACCAGATGGTGATCGGTTGACAGCTCTGCCCCTCTCTTCACCCGAGTGTCCAAAACATACGGCCTCAGATCAGATGAAACGATTATGAAATCGATCATTGACCTTCGACCTAGGGTGCTCTGGTAACAGGTACACTTATGAGCATCCCTATGTTCGAACATGGTGTTCGTTATAGACAATCCATGACTAGCACAGAAGTCCAACAACAAACAACCACTCTGGTTTAGATCAGGGAGGCCGTTCCTCCCAATCACGCCTCTCAGGTGTCTCCATCATTGCCCACGTGTGCGTTGAAGTCCCCCAGCAGAACAATGGAGTCCCCCACTGGAGCCCCATGCAGGACTCCAGTCAAGGTCTCCAAGAAGGCCGAATACTCCGAACTCCTGTTTGGTGCATATGCACAAACAACAGTCAGAGTTTTCCCCCCACAACCCGCAGGCGTAGGGAGGCGACCCTCTCGTCCACCGGGTAAACTCCAACACAGCGGGCGCTCAGCCGGGGCTTGTGAGTATCCCCACACCCGCCCGGCGCCTCACACCCTGGGCAACTCCGGAGAAGAAAAGAGTCCAACCCCTATCCAGGAGTATGGTTCCAGAACCGAGACTGTGCGTGAGGTAAGCCCCACCAGATCTAACCGTAGCGCTCCACCTCCCGCACCAGTTCCGGCTCCTTCCCCACAGAGAGGTGACGTTCCACGTCCCCAGAGCCAGCGTCTGCCGCCCGGGTCTGGTCCGTCGAGGCCCCTGACCTTCACTGCCACCCGTTTGGCATCGCACCCGACCCCAACGGTTCCTCCCACAGGTGGTGGGCCCATGGGCTGGAGAGATGGGAGCCACGTAGCTTGTTCGGGCTGTGCCCGGCCGGGCTCCGTGGCAAACCCGGCCACCAGGCGCTCGCCGACGGACTGTATTTACAACTACATTATATTTTTCAAGGAGAGTCCGAAAGTGTGTGCTGTCAAACCAATTTGTACAATTCATTGCTGCGATATAAAGAGGCTATGATGGCAGGCCTTGCCTTCTGAGTGTGGCCGTGCTGAACAGGTATAAAAACTTTTGCCCAAAGACATGAATGGACAACACACTTTACAAACTACTTTGTTTGAAGCACATTAAGGCCTTTAGTATCCTGTATTAATTTCATAGCCTTTTCCACTCTGATAGCATGAGACTTTCTCATTAGATTTGGTGACATATCAAGTGATGTTTAAGGCAGACCCAAGAAGCGGCAACTTCCGGGCATGAAAGTGTATCCAATGTGGAAGTGCCTTAAACCTGCATTCTATCTAATTTCCAACAGGGTTCGACTCCACTGGCTCCAAAAGGAAATCAGATTGCATAGAAGTCTATGAGAAAATTACCCTACTTCTAACTTAATTCATTACCTCAGTAAACATTTTCAAAATTAGTTTATGGCCTCAATCGTTAGTTTTAAGTCTTCTTCAATACAGCATGATGTCCATTTAGTAAATGATTGTTCCATTTATTTTAAAATTGATGTTAAAGCAGAAGATGCTTTAGGGGAGTGGCTACACACTAACCTGTCAATCACAAAAGAGGCTTAGCAATGCTAACCATTTCACTGTGTACATTAAAATAGAAGTGAACTTGTACAACTTATACTTAACTTATACATGGATATTCTCAGTCACTGTGGTGAATTGCTAAATGATGCTTGGGACAGTTACTACTGATAGATAGCTAACATGTAAGTGGGAGGCTGCTACATACAGTATAGCAGCATCAGACTCATCTCCAACTAAATCTCAGCCTAAACAGTTGGCTATTAGTAACAGCTTGATGAATTACAGACAACCCTAACGATAGTGATTCAATGAAATATGTATGTCCATATAAGCAATATGCTGCCACTGTGTTGGGTCATTGATCCACGTAGACAGGGGAAGACTGTGGTATCGCGAACGCCAACGCTCAGATTCAGGCAAGGTCAAATATGAATAAATATATAAAAACAAATATCGGACATGTGTTTAAAACAAATGTTTCTTCAACCCGAATTAAATCCACACTCCAATACACATTTGTCAAAATTATGATCCAAGCACACGTCAAACTGCATTGACATCCGTTTTCTATCCCCCAAAAGGTGGAGTGGCATTGACGTTTATATGTGCCGGTCAGATGTATGGGCAGACCTTAACTCCTTTCCCTTAAAGGCCGTTGCTGTATTTCTCAGTGAATGTGCACTCATGCAGTGTTCAGTGAGAGGTGAAATTTCAATTCCACAGTCAACAGCCTTTGAAAAAATCTTTTGAAATTAGAGGTAGATTTGGATTCATACTGATGAGATGATAGCAGTTTTAAAAATAAGACTAGTTAATAATATTGTTTGTTTGTCAGTTCAGTTTAGCTTGACTTAATTTCTTTAATTCTTGCGTGTGTAAACCCAGCCGATCTGCTGGTGATTTGATTTCACCCTGCAGCTCAGGCTGGAAACCTATACATTTATCTATCCTGCTTCCGTTACAGCAACCAAGCAGCTTTTTGTTTACATTCAATAAGCTGGCCACCGAAGCGCAGCAACCCGGCAGATTGGGCTGAGTTTACCCAGTCTATGATGGCTCTGCATTTTTTTGCTTATTTTAGCTTTTCCAAAACCAAAAACACAGGAGCAAAAGTACAAGTATGTTTGTACTGTTTTCTCCATCCCCAGTCCTGTTCTTGTCAAACATTTCAAAAGAATCCTGCCAATTATAACCCTGCCCTTAGCCTCAGTCCTTTAACACAATATCATGTATGTAGCCTTCAAGTGCAAATTTAAAAGGGTGATTTTACCATGTCATAGCTGAATAACGACAGTTCGGTGGGTAAATAGGACATACATAGAAGCTCAAAATCCCATTGACACCCCTTTACTATGAAAATCTCATATTTTGAAACTGCCGCTGAAAACGGGCAAATCTCAACAAAGCTAGTTGCTTACGTAAGCATCTCAAAATCCGGAACGTTTGTCACAGCCGTGGGTGTATTAAGAGAACAGTCGAGGTACTTGGAGCTCCGTCACGACTGGCAGCCCACAGCACTCCATACCCCCGCAAAGTCACCGTCTCTTGGGCTAATGGACAACCAAATGCCCCTGCTCTCCAGGGCCTGCAACTCCCCTCTTCCTGCTAGCTAAATGCCCGGTGTATGTGAGTGAGAGCGCGGTCAGCAAGCTTGTTACGCCAGCAATCTCTTACCACAGGTTTCAGTTAATCTTATAATGTGTGTAATTATAATGTGTTGAGTTATTTAAACAAACGATTGGGGAAATAAACGCCGCTTGTCCGCAAGCCTCATTGATAGAGCCTGCTGCTGGATGTAGCTCTATCAATGAGAGCTAGCTAGCCTCCTCTTAGAATTCCTCTGAAATTCACAAATATTCATTAACTTGAAATCGGACCCCGTTGTTAGCTTTATAAGACATTTAGGTAGATGTTGTATACGTGGTGTGACGAAATTCAAACTGTAAATATACTCTAATTACGCCAAAAAGGAAGGTAACTATCCGTGATTTGTAGCTACAAATCACGGATAGTTAGCTTCCATTTCGGCGGTTACATCCAGCCGCAAGCTCTATCAATGGGACTCGCGGACAAGCGGCGTTTATTTCCCCAATCATTTGTTTAAATAACTCAACACATTATAATTACACACATTAAAAGATTAACTGGAACTGTGGTAAGAAATTGCTGGCGTAACAATCTTGCTGACCGCGCTCTCACTCACATACACGGGCCATTTAGCTAGCAGGAAGAGGGGAGTTGCAGGCATAGACAGTATATAAGGTTGCAGGCCCTGGAGCTCTGTCAGGGCAGCAGCGTTTGGTTGTCCATTAGCGCAAAAAAACAGTGACTTTGCGCGAGTATGGAGTGCTGTGGGCTGCCGTGACAGAGCTCCAAGTACCTCATAGCAGGCCAGGGTCTGTGAAGGAAGGTGGCGAGGCAGCAACACAGGCAGCACCGGCCGCTGAACTCCGACACACAGTCTTACCAAATTTGCAATTGGCCCTCAATTTTCGTAAAACGGCCCATATTTTGCACGAAAACCAAGATTTTGGAAATTTTTGAATTTTGTAATTTTTTATAAAAACAGCTCTATGGAGTTCAAGTTTTTATAATTGGGAACGTCTGGAGGAGGCCCCTGTCCGACAGACTTTCAACTCACACCTCCGGCGGAGCTTTTCGTGCATCCCTGTTGAGTGCCTACTCCAGGTAGGGAATGAGTCCTTACCCCAAGTGAAGGAGTTCAAGTACCTTGGGGTTTTGTTCGCGAGTGAGGGGACAATGGAGTGGGAGATTGGTCGAAGAATTGGCGCAAGTGTGGTATTACATTCAATTTATTGCACCGTTGTGACAAAAAGAGAGCTGAGCCAGAAGCTCTCGATCTACCGGTCAGTTTTCGTTCCTACCCTCACCTATGGTCAGGAACGCTGGGTCATGACCAAAAGAACGAGATCCAGGGTACAAGCGGCCGAAATGGGTTTCCTCAGGAGGGTGGCTGGCGTCTCCCTTAGAGATAGGGTGAGAAGCTCAGTCATCCGTGAGGAGCTCGGAGTAAAGCCGCTGCTCCTTTGCGTCGAAAGGAGCCAGTTGAGGTGGTTTGGGCATCTGGTAAGGATGGCCCTGGGCGCCTCCCTAGGTAGGTGTTCCAGGCACGTCCAGCTGGGAGGAGGCCTCTGGGAAGACCCAGGACTAGGTGGAGGGATTATATCTCCAACCTGGCCTGGGAACGCCTCGGGATCCCCCGGTCGGAGCTGGTTAATGTGGCTCGCGAAAGGGAAGTTTGGGGTCCCCTGCTGGAGCTGTTCCCCCGCGACCCGACACCGGATAAGCGGATGAAGAGGGATGGATGGATGGATGTATTGTTTAAACTAGACCTATATGTGTTTTGTCTGCAGAAATCTTAATGTGTAAAGTAGGATGACTAGTTACTAAAGCTGTCAGATGAATGTAGTGGAGTTAATGTAAAAAGTAAAGTTTTTCTCTGAAATGTAGCGGAGTAGAAGTAGAAAGTGGCATATAAAAATAGACTGAAGTAAAGTACAAGTACCTCAATTCTTACAGTACTTAGTTACATTCCACCACTGATCATTACTGAGACACAAACCACTATGCAATACACTAAACTATGAATAAAATTTAAAAAAGCAGCAGCACATAATAACACTGTTATTAAGAGCAATAACGAAACAGCAGCACAATAAGTATATGTAGGCTACATATTGTTGTACAATCATCCTACATTTAGAATTTTTTCTTTCTTGATTTTCACCACCACAACCACCCTCTTTAAAACCTCCAGGTCCAATATTCGCATTAATTGTCAACTTGTTTTTTTAGTTCTAAAACTATCAACCAACCGTCAGCACATTACCTGTGGCACTCAAATCCCTCATGTTCAGCTAGAGGTACAGCTGCATTTTCATTTTCATTTGCATCACTTGAATTTAACTGTTCCCAAATAATTTGCGCGACATAACATGATGCCTTTTGAGGGGGAATACAACAGCCATTCTCTTGGCTGCATTTCACCTGCTAGTTTCATTTTAAACTGGGTTTTGGAAAAGTAGCCTACCTCTTTTGGTGTTTATGTTGTCTTTCTGAGGCAGCAACATCTGCGTCTTTGTTCTGGCAACTTTTAGATCCCATTTTAATCCAATATGCCCTCATGTCTTCATCAGTTTTATCCCAACATGCAGGATCCGAGCTATAGGTAGCAGGATTTTCCGGCCTCTTTTTGTGTCCTCCTCCGCAGCAACAGGTGGAGAGGGGGGGCGGGGATTCCCTCCATCTCTGCCAGGGGAGCGGCTGACCCACAAGCAGGTGAACTGTTTCTGCAGCATGGCGTGTTGGTGGCTGGTGTTTCTGACCCGGCCCCTCTGTCTCAGACTCCCTCCTGTGATTGGATAGATGTGACCCAAGTCACATCTAGATCCTACTTTTTTTTTTTTTTTTTTTTTTGGGCCAATTAGGGTCTTTTTTAGTTCACGCTGAAGTAAATTTAAAATAATAATTAAAGCTGCGAGCAGCGATGGACGGGCCCTCGCGCCTCTGCGCGCGTCGGGGTTACCGGCAGACGCCGCTCCTTGCGACCGCGCAAAAATTTGCGCGGCACTCAGACGCCCCGAATTGTTAAAAGGGAACTCCCCGCCGAGTACAACGATAGCTCACACAAGACTCTACGTCATACGGTTCATTAGCTGTGAAAAGGGGCGTGGCTAAAGCATAGGGGGCGGGTCAAACCATCACCAATTAAAAAGGAAGTCTGTGCTGAGTTCAATGATACCTCACACAAGAATCTACCTTAGATGGGTCAGCATTTATTCAAAAGGGCGTGGTTTTAACATAGGGGGCGGGCCAAACCATCACCAATGAAGAAGGAAGTCTCTGCTGAGTTCATTGATACCTCACACAAGGGTCTATCTTAAATGTTTCAAATTGTAAGAAAGGGGGCGGGGCTTAAGCATAGGGGGCGGGTCAAACCATCACCAATGAAGAAAGAAGTCTATGCTGAGTTCAATGATACCTCACACAAGGGTATACCTTAAAAAGTTCAAATTTTATGAAAGAGGGCGGGGCTTAAGCATAGGGGGCGGGTCAAACCATGACCAATTAAAAACGAAGTCTCTGAGTTCAATGACCCCTCACACAAGACTCTACCTTAAACGGTTCAAATGTTATGAAAGGGGGCGTGGCTTGAACATAGGGGGCGGGCCAAACCATCACCAATGAAGAAGGAAGTCTCTGCTGAGTTCAATGATACCTCACACAAGGGTATACCTTAAACGGTTCAAATGTTATGAAAGGGGGCGTGGCTTATGCATAGGGGGCGGGCCAAACCATCACCAATAAAGAAGGAACTCTCTGCTGAGTTCAATGACACCTCACACAAGACTCTACCTTAAACTGTTCAAATGTTATGAAAGGGGGCGTGGCCTGCGTAAGTGGGCGTGGCCATATTATAGGGGGCGGCTCAGTATCCCACGTAGACCACACATTCTGAGTTTCATGCAAATCGGATGATGCACAAAATGGCAGCCCCGCCGCGGCCACGCCCTATGACAAAAAGTTTTTCTTTTAACAACTTTTCATCTTTAACATCTTAAGATGGCATAGACCGAGTTTGAAGTTGATCGGATGAAATCTCTAGGAGGAGTTCGTTAAAGTATGTGGAAATCGCCAAAATTGCACTAATTTCGAACTTTGAAATCAAAATGGCGGACTTCCTGTTGGGTTTAGGGTATGGCTCTAATTAAGTTTTTTGTACATCTTGACATGTTACATATGTGTAGTGTAGTTTCGTGAGTCTACGTTAAACGCACTGCAGGGGCTCAATTTTCTTAACTTTCTAGGGGGCGCTAGCGAGCCATTTTTGTGCGCCTATTCCCGAAACCCTTAAAATACGTAAACTTTCATCAGACTTAATGCGACCGCCAAATTTGGTGAGTTTTTGAATATGTTAAGCCCCTCAAAAAGGCAATTAATTTGACGGGAAAATAATAGAAAGAAACAAACAAACAATAATTCCTTCAGTTTCAATAGGGCCTTCGCCGCTGTCGGCGCTCGGGCCCTAATAATAATTCCTTCAGTTTCAATAGGGCCTTTGCCGCTGTCGGCGCTCGGGCCCTAATAAATTGCCTGGGGCCCCTAGGTTGCAGCCTACGCAAGCCTGTGCATTAATCCGCGCCTGCGCACACACACACACACACACACACACACACACACACACACACACACACACACACCCTCATAGGTGCGGAAGCAAAAAAATGACATCGCCTTGGCAATTTATTTAACGTCCCAGTGAGTCACGGCAATGCCGGTAAAGCGGTTGCAAGTGTGGTTAGACTTTTCAAAACTCCACGCAGACGGCGTTCGCTACAATATAATATAATGGCAAGCCAAAAGCAGTCGCAGTGCGGTGTACTTGCACTTAGAAGGACAGGCAGTGCTCTCTATGCCCATTTGACTGTATATTGCAAGGCAACTTTCGGGCCGGGGTCTAGGTATGGGAGCTAAACATGTAGCGGCCCAGGCCCATCACTATCGGGGTGGGTATATGTGAGTGGGTGCGGGCGGCTGGGTGCTTGGGGTTTGTGTTGTTACGTGGTGTGCTGTTTTATGATGGTTTTATGTAAAAAATAAATAAAAAATGCACACAGGCATACAGTGCGCTGCTCATGTAATGTGGTCATGAATTTGTGAAATGTTGATGTAATATACTAGAAAATGCATTTCCTGCAGAAAATGCGTGGGAATGCTGAATAGCTGAATTGCTAAAGCTAAACTGGATGAATAGCTTAAATCCATAAGAAGAAGTTGAAGTGAAAATAGTTGAAAAAGTGGAAATGGTGTATGAATTTCATTAAAAAGTTAAAGGCTGACGCTAAACTGAACTGTTGGCTTTAAAAAAGTGGTTTGTTTGATTTGAAACTCTCGTCATTTGGAAGCTCATTGAATGGTTCGTTCAGCATTTCGCTTGGAAATGTGAAGAATGTTAAAAAGGGGAGTGAATGGAAGAATGTGTGGAACTCTTGTCATTTGGAAGCTCAACCAGCCAAAAGTAAAAGGCGTATCACAAAACTTTGCCTGAAACTAGACAAAAATACCTACGTTTTGATGTATAAATTGTGCATGACAAGTAAAAATTGTGGGTATACCAGCAATTTATAGAGAACGGACAAAGATAGTTTTTTTGAAGCTTCAGACTCTAGATGATGACATCATCACTCTAAGCAGCCCAATACACTCTGTTTAATCGATTAAAAATCCTGAAATGATCACTAAACTTAAACAGCTTTTTCACAAAAACTGTTAAAGATATCAAACTGAAAAGATAAAGCCAGATAGCTGGATATTTCGTGAACATTTTAAAGTTTATTTGGCGTCTGTAGGTGAAAGTATGAAGGAGCTGAACATTTTGGGAGCGGAAGAAGATTTTAAGGATTTGAAGCATGCTCTCATTGACTTCAATGTTAAAAAAAGTGTTAAAAAGCTTAATATTTTAAAAAGTATAAATAGTAGAAAAACAGTCACATCATTAGCTGAAAGAGCTGAACATTTTAAAAGTTGAATGGTTTTAATAGCTGAAAGTATGCAGTTGCAAGTTACGCAGAGCTAAAAAACGTACGGAATGAGAATAAAGAAAACCGAATAACAATAGTTGGAATGCTGTTGAACAGCATTCCCACTACAAATAAAGAACAGAATAACAATAGTTGGGATGCTGTAGAACAGCATTCCCACAATTAGTATACAATGTATCTGCTGCATGATTGTGTAACTCACACTAAAAAATTATATTTGAATTATCTTTTTAGAAAGGCCTGACCAGGGACTGGGGTTGCAAATTAGCCTATTGGCTAGAAACTATGTATGTAATAATGTGCGCTGCATTGTCCCTGACAAATAAACTAAGAAAAAAAGAAAAAGAAGAAAAGCACATTTCTGAAGAGGCCAATAATGTTTTCTTAATCCTCTGTGTCCTCCTTGGCTTCAAGCAACTGTGTGAAGGGGTCGTGGGGGCGGTGCGCGGTCACAGAAGGCTTGTATCATGTGGACGTGCCAACAGTTTTGTTGTCATTACTTAGAATTCCTCATGGGGGTGGCAGAAACTATGAAAAAAATACAATGTTTTTTTTAATTATAAATCCATGTTGGTTTTATTTTTTTACATACAGTACAGGCCAAAAGTTTGGACACACCTTCTCATTCAATGCGTTTCCTTTATTTTCATGACTATTTACATTGTAAATTCTCACTGAAGGCATCAAAACTATGAATGAACACATATGGAATTATGCACTTAACAAAAAAGTGTGAAATAACAAGAAAACATGTCTTATATTTTAGATTCTTCAAAGTAGCAAACCTTTGCTTTTTTTAATAGCGCTGCAAACCCTTGGTGTTCTCTCAATGAGCTTCATGAGGTAGTCACCTGAAATGGTTTTCACTTCACAGGTGTGCTTTGTCAGGGTTAATTAGTGGAATTATTTCCCTTATTAATAAAAAAAAAAGCAAAGGGTGGCTACTTTGAAGAATCTAAAATATAAGACATGTTTTCAGTTATTTCACACTTTTTTATTAAGTACATAATTCCATATGTATTCATTCATAGTTTTGATGACTTCAGTGAGAATCTACAATGTAAATAGTCATGAAAATAAAAAGGAAACGCATTGAATGAGAAGGTGTGTCCAAACTTTTGGCCTGTACTGTAGGACCACATTTTCCATTTTGGACATGTAAGTTTAGCTATCAGGCAAGTAAAACTAAAAAAGCTCAATGTCAAGCCCTGTCTTTAGAGCAGTGGCTTGTGGGATAATTTCAAATTCCTGTGTCTCCTCTCAACAGACTTTGCACGATTGAGTGTCAACAGGAATCAAAGTCTTGTCTGTGTCTGCCTGGAGCTTCTTTACTTCTTCTGTTTCTGTTCAGCAAGCGCATGGCCTTGTTTCTTGTTCTCTACCAGAGCTTTTATGTAACCTTATGTTTGTTATTTTTGCAGTGGCCTCAGTCTGGCAAGCACAGTTCCAAAATCCAAACTTGGACTCTCCACAAATTGATTCGGTTTCACTTGTGTGCCATGATAATTCATCCTGCACACAAAAAATGGATATAGAGCTGTAGTTCACCCTGTTGTCATGCCACATGTAATGGATAATGGGGGAGATTTCCTTGTTTTTAATTCTGGTTTTTGAGGATTTGGCTTTATGAATAAAAAATATTCTATGACCCTTAAACTAATGAAAGCTTTTGAAAATCTGTTTATTAATCTCAAAGCTGCTTTCATTCAACTAGTTTTAATAGTACCTTTTTATATGGAGAAATTGGTTTTTAATTATAGTGACATTTAATCAAAGCTATTAATCACCAAATGAAAGCAGTTTAGTATGCATGCAATAAAAGTACATGGATGCTATAATTATTCAGTCTTCAGAGACCACATTTGAAGCAATCTTAAATCAATAAATCTGTAACAATCATCTTTCTGATTTGGAGTTGATAAAATGCAGCCACTCTTTAGACACGACTTACATTTAATATAAAGAATTATATGTCTGCAGATTTTCTTGGGCTTCAAAATGACATAAGTGATGGTGTATGCTTGTACTTTTATATAGAAGAATATTTCTAAAACCACAGTAGTTGCAATCAAATGATATCCATAAATAATAAACCTTTCTATGCTCCTTTTGTAAAATCCCATTAACATGTATGGAAGGGATTTGGGATATTACTTCCTGAGCAATTTTGATAAGTGTTCAAAATGACTCAGGATAACATCAAGTTGAAGTATGTACTTTTTTGAAATACTGCTTTTTTTTAAGTGAGACAATTTCACCAAAGTAAGTAAAGGCTTTGAATCCTAGTGCTGATTTTGATCTTTTCTTATTAACTTCTTGGGTTTCTGCTCAACTCTGATAGTGTACTGTACCTGCACACTACTGCACTTTCCAGAAATCCCCTGTCAGTCAAACAGCTGTCCAGTTCATGGAAGTGAGAGTTGCCTGTGCATTTTTAAAGCACATTTTTGATGGACTGTGTTAGGTGAAAAATTTCCGAGAGAATAGCGGTCACACGTTTGCTTTTTCATTTTACACAACCAAGTTTTAATTAATCACTTCCACAATTTAGATTTGAATTGAAAGGGAATTGAAAGACTGAATCTACTTTGTCTCAAGTGTCCCTTTTTACTGTGTTACTGAGTCAGTTAAACTGATAACACAGCAGGACCTTTACACTAACATTTGAACGAGTGCAACTTTTCTTTCTCTTTCTTTTCCCTTTTCAGGTCCTCGATGGGCATCATGGAACCTCGGGGTGTTCATGTGCATCCGCTGTGCCGGCATCCACCGCAACCTGGGTGTCCACATCTCCAGAGTCAAATCTGTCAATCTGGACCAGTGGACACCCGAGCAGATCCAGGTACACACACACACACACACACACACACACACACACACACAGGCATGCACAGGGCTATACACACACCTTTAACACAAAACTCACACCAGCATGGAAATACTGAAGTGACACCTTAAGTAGTAGAGCACCAGGCCCCTTGCCCACTGAGTCGGAAATGTTCATATGTGTTTTATCGTATGTCATCCTAAAAATGGTCACGTACAGAAACCTTGCACCGATGCGTATTAATTAATCTGCTGCGAAAATTCTTGCATAACAAAGTCTTCAAGCAGTGAGGATGATTTTGTTGTTCTCTTTTTTCTTAAAAAGAGAAAAGGAAATAGGAAATTTTGGGTCCATCCAGTCTTGAACTTGCGCAGAGAGCAAGGATTCCACATCGTTATCAAGGAGCTGCGAGATTATCTCCATCCATTCAGAGTTGACTTTAGCATGTCAGTGCTTTGATGTGCGAATAGAATAGCTTGCGATACTGGAGCCACATATTAAAAAAGATGACCACTGAAGACAAAGTGGATCAACTTGTCGGATGCTATTCTTGGCTTTGCCTGTACGGTGGCTCTGAAGTGTCAAAACACCTCAAAATGAATGAGATGCAAAACATAATGCAGAAATTGAACCCAATCCAAAAAGAAATTGACTGAGGAAAGTTTTGGAGGGAGTGTGTAAACGTGATTGACACAATGTGAGGTAGTAGTTATTTTATTTGGGGATTTTATTTGCGAAAATGTTGGGACGAAAAATTTGGACCTTAGTTTCTTGCGGCTTCTCAATACTGTTGCTCAGTTTGCATTTGTGAATTTGAACTGGTCTCTACATAAAGGGTCCAATAAGGTCCACACATAATAACTGTTACACTGATTTATAGCTGCATATCGATGATACTGATAATTTGGAGTTGATCTGTTCTAGTACTGGCCCGTAGCCCCGCTATCAAAAATGAGATGTTCTCACTATGATGATTTCAAACATTATTTACTTTTTACATTTTGAAGTTGGAATAGTCAACCTGCCGTGCAGCAGAAACAGTGAGAACAGTTAGTGAAAAAGGCCACCAAATGGTCAAATAATTATTGTTTGCACTGTGCATGTTGGCCTTTCAAAATCACCGGAGTAGCACAATGTAATTTCTGTTGTACGGTTTTCCTTTAACCTCTTTGAACCGAAATGACCCACTTTGTGTCACAAATTGCTTCCTTTCCTCTCAGATTCTCAGGAAATTGAAACCCACAGAAGTTGTACACATTCTTCTGGAATCAGTAAAACTCTTTTTCGTATCAGCATAGTACATTATTTTTGATGTTCACCACAAAAGTACAAAATCCACACACAAATCATATAAAAACAGACGATCCTTAGAACTTACGATGTAAGAGTTTGCCCTATAATTATCAAATTTGTTTTTCTCAGTATCAAAAGCAGGTCTGCAACAACTAAGCGATTAAATCACTTAAAATTGCTTGCAAAATTTTTGCCAATGAATTTAATCATCAATTAGTTGGCCTATGTTACGATGCGTGACATTATTCCAGTGCCTCTTCAACCTAACGTCAGCTAATTAGCGTTAGCTAAATCTGTTCTTGTATCCTTTTATGGTGCAGATTTACATAATCTTTTACATGACCCAAAGCATGATGGAACTCTAGTTGCAAAACCAAAAGATACTGCATTTTCATCCCAAATAGAAATACATTAAATAAATCATTGGGAGTGAAAAAAAACCTTTGGACATACACGCAAAAAACCCAATTCTATAGTATGATCTATAGTATGACTAAGGTGGGAGTAAAAACCGAGCAGTGCATTCACATACTTACACAGTGAATTGTGAACATGCCTTCATGCTCAGCAACACACATGTAAACACACAGCCATGCTCAAGGAATATAGAGAACTGTAATCTCTGTGCAGTCTGTGCATGGTAACTAGCATGTCTCATTGATTCAATTACACACAATAAATCAGGGGCCCGTTTCAGGAAGAAGGTTTAACAAACTCTGAGTCTAACCCTGAACTCTGAGTTGATTTACCCTGAGATGGGAAACTCTTGAGTTTTCGGTTCCAACAGCTGATTTGAGTTGGTTCAGTCAACTCAGAGTAGGTTCACTCAGAGTTAAGCGTGTGCACCACCACTATAAAAAGGCAGCATGAATGGAGCCATGATACTCTGATTCACCATGGTAACAACCACAAACAAACTGGTCGGCGGAAATACTCATGTGCACATACAGCGATTTTGAACATGTATTTTGTTAAAAAAAAACACAGCGGCTGCTGCAAAATAGCGAGAATTGGTGTGGGAGAAAATTGCTACTAGAGTTAACGCGTAAGCTATATCATAGTGTATTAATTTCATATTTAATCACAGGTAACCTTTAATATTACTGGTGAAAACTGGAATGGTATGACACCTATAATTTCATTTAGGTGCAATCCTGCGGGCGAGAAAGTAAACTACTACTAATTCTATTCTGAGGTTGCAGCACCATGTCATTAACAGAATTATGATTTATAATAATTAATTTCTTTTTAATGGCTCTTACTAGTTTGTGTCCAGGGAACACTACCAAAACGTTTAAAAAAAGTTAAAGGGCGAGTCACATTCTTCTGACAGCTATTTGCTATACAGTGGCTTTACTAATATGCTCCGCATCACCAATGTTGTAAAGAAAACTACCGTTTGCTAAAAAATGTAATGCACCACAAAGAATGTGCTGGGATGTAGAGCATGTCCACGATGGGTGACGTTAGTGATATGAGGATGGATAAGGTTATGTAAGCTACATAACTGATAGACTGGGAAGAAAAACAATACCGCTCAAATAGGTAGTTATCTGGAAATAAAATTACACCTATAGTCGTGCCTCAATATCATCTCCCAACGTATGTTTAACTCTCTGCGAAGTAATACAGATTCTTCATCAATGGGTTCGTCGACTAAAGGAAATGCCGTGTTTTAGACTGAATTAATTAAGGAAATGAAAGAGCGCTGTGTCAGAGGGAGGAGACAAGGTTTATTGAAGAAAACCTGCTCCCGACCAGGTTACGTTCACAGGCTCAGTTACCATAGTAACTGACTCTGAGGTTAAGTTGCCTCTCTTTCTGAAACAGAAAACCCAGAGTTTCCCTCATGTCAGGGTTAACAAACTCAGAGTTTTCGCTAAAACTGCTTTCTGAAACGGGCCCCAGGAGGTGTGTGTGTGTGTGTGTGTGTGTGTGTGTGTGTGTGTGTGTGTGTGTGTGTGTGTGTGTGTGTGTGTGTGTGTGTGTGTGTGTGTGTGTGTGTGTGTGTGTGTGTGTGTGTGTGTGTGTGTGTGTGTGTGAGAGTGTGTGAGAGACACAGAGAGAAACTCACCTGAGCATGCCAGTAATTTATTCAATCATCCACTTGTGAATTTATCCAATTGTTCGGTGTGTACATTATGTGCACACAACCTTAAAGGTGTGTGTGTGTTTCTTCAAGGCAGTGCCTATACATCAGCTGAGTGTGAGTCCAAAGGGTCTCACTCTGAATGTTAATCACTGTTTTCAATGACTAATTAATTCGGGATGGCTGATTATTCCGACTCTATCTCCTCCACTTCTCCTATCATCACCCCATTTATCACCCTCCTCTTAATTTAGCTGCGACACATACGGCCAGTGTGTGTGTGTGTGTGTGTGTGTGTGTGTGTGTGTGTGTGTGTGTGTGTGTGTGTGTGTGTGTGTGTGTGTGTGTGTGTGTGTGTGTGTGTGTGTGTGTGTGTGTGTGTGTGTGTGTGTGTGTGTGTGTGTGTGATTGGAAAGCAGTCAGCGGGCACATTGAGTTGAATGCAAATGAATGAATGAAAGGACTCACTGTGTAGGGCTGCACGATATGAAAAAATACAATTTGTAGTCCTGGGACATCTCTGCAGCACCACAATACTTAAAGTAATTTGTAGACCGCCCTAAGCACTCGTCTTACTGCCGGCAGCAGCAACAACAACAGAGAGCAGAAGCCAGCAGGCAAGTGTTCATAAACTTCTGGTGTACTTACAAACTTTCCAATCCATCGTTTTATGAGTACATAACCTATATGTACTACTGTAGACGTTTGGTATCATTTCGGGCATTATTAGTGGGGTCATTTACCAGATACAAATGTGGGTCCATTAGCCCCTGCGCTAAGCTATTCAGCTGATAACGCTGCTACGCTAACTCTCCCAATGCTAGACCCAGCTGAAAAAAGCTTCTGGGGGGGTGTTTGGCTCGAGGTCATGGGTGAAATTACTCCGAACCATCACTTTAAAGAGTAACTTTGTTTTTTCTCAACCTGGATCCAACCAATCCCTATTTTCCTATGTGTCTTGTGTCTGTGACTGATGGGAACAACAATCTTTGAAATTAGTCCAGTATTAAGCAAGATCGCTGCAGTGGCAAAACAAGATACAATGTAAGTTAATTGCAATTGTGCAGCTTCTATTTACGATCACAAAAGTGCTTGTTTTGTCATTGACAGGGTCAGGTTAATATTCTAAGTGTCTGACAACATTATGGATAGGATTTCTAAGGAGGTCCACCTTTCTGTTAAAGATTAGGATCCTTTTTTTAAACATAAAAACATCTACAAAATTGCGTTTGCTAAAGCCACCAGACTCCATGTAAATAAACATCGTAAAATACACTTCATTCAAAGTCGACAGAAACTAAATAAAACTATGAAAAGCTGTGTTGGGTCATCTTTCCACTTTTCCAACAACATCAACTCTAGCTTTGGATGAAAACAAAACACTGGTTTACCGATTTACATGTGAAAATATGTTGGTTCTATACAGTGCTGCTCATAAGTTTACATACCCATGCTAAAGTTGACTAAAAAGAGGAATAAAAAAAATCATCTTTTGGAAATTGATCTTAATGCGTTAATTAAAAAAATGAGGAAAAATCCGACCTTTTAAGGACACCAATTTTTTTGTGAATGAATAATGTATTGTAAATAAATAAATATTCTTCCTTAAAATACAGGGGGCATAAGTATACACACCCCTATGTTAAATTCCCATAGAGGAAAGCAGATTTTTATTTTTAAAGGCCAGTTATTTCATGGATCCAAGATACTATGCATCCTGATAAAATTCCCTTTGCCTTTGGAATTAGAATCTCTAGGTATGGTGAAGGGTATGTGATGATGTGGGGCTATTTTAATTCCAAAGGCCAAGGGAATTTTATCAGGATGCATAGTATCCTGGATCCATGAAATAACTTGGCTTTAAAAATAAAAATCAGCCTTGCTCTATGGGAATTTAACATAGGGGTATGTATACTTATGCCCCCTGTATTTTAAGGAAGAACATTTATTTATTTACAACACATTATTCATTCACAAAAAAATTGTTCTCCTTAAAAGGTCAGATTTTTCCTTATTTCTTTAATTAAGGCATTAAATTCAATTTCCAAAAGAAAATTTTTTTATTCCTCTTTTTAGTTAACTTTAGCATGGGTATGTAAACTTATGAGCAGCACTGTATACGCTAAAATATTTAGTCTGGTGGGTTTAGCGCTAGCAACCTCAGTGCAGTTTCTGGTTAAACAGAAAGGTCTTGAAGAGGTTCCATAGGGTAACATTGCAGCCCGGTCTGTGGCTGCTGGTTACAGGGTTCACGCTTAATACTGGACCAATTTCAAAGATTGTTGTTCCCATCAGTCACTTACACACAAAAACATAGGAAAATAGGGTCCAGGTTGAAAACCTGCGAAATTACCCTTTAATTCAGAATGGTTTTACACATATTTTGCCTTTAACATATATTGCCCACCCACCCTGCTATTTGGATTTTGATCTACTGTAGTCCATATTGCGATTTCGATAAAATTATGAATAATTGTGCAGCCCTATTGCTGTGTGCGTGAGGCATTTTACCATTTGCCTCGCAAGTATTAACTACACATGTATTCACATATGTTTTCCTTTCTTTCTTCCTGTCCTTAACTTGCAGAGTATGGTGGACATGGGCAACAGCAGGGCCAAAGAGCTGTATGAAGCCTACCTACCAGAGAACTTCAGACGGCCACAGACAGACCAGTATCCTCTTTCTGCCTGCTTTCTGTGTCTCAGTCTCTGACTGCCTATTGACGGCCACAAACATTCATTCAAGCCCAACTTCATTTACATAAAATCTCAGTTTTTCACAAAACACGTCACCATACATTGGTGTAAAAACTCCCCGTCATTGAACACTTGCATATAAACTGCTGTTGTCACACTACATGTGCACTAAAACTACATGTCACCATACATCTATCTTCTATCTATAAATTGCAGGAACGTCTGTCTGTCTGTCTGTGTGTGGGTGTGGGTGTGTGTGTGGGTGTTAAGCACATATCTCTAGAACCGTTAGTCCGATGGATTTCAAACTTGACAGGTGTTTTGCTACGGGCACGAGTAAGTGCTGTGCCAAGTTTGACGTTGTTTGGATAAGAAATGCAAAAGATATCGTCGGTAAAAGAAGCACACATTGGCTTTTGCTGCTCTTGCCGCTGGCCCCTCCCCCTCTCACACTTCGTGAGCAGGACCAGAGACAGATAAAGAGCAGCAGAGCTTTGGCAGCTAAAATGTGACCTACACCTCAGACCCACAAACTACGTTAACGATCAAACGATACGAGACGTCTGACTTTCTGTCAATTCAATTCAATTCCGTTTGCTTTATTGGTATGAACAAAGAAAACCTGTTGTTGCCAAAGCAGTTTACAAAAAAAATATCCATCCATCCATCCATCTTCGCCCGCTTATCCAGTGTCGGGTCGCGGGGGGAGCAGCTCCAGCAGGGGACCCCAAACTTCCCTTTCCCGAGCAACATTAACCAGCTCCGACTGGGGGATCCCGAGGCGTTCCCAGGCCAGGTTGGAGATATAATCCCTCCACCTAGTCCTGGGTCTTCCCCGAGGCCTCCTCCCAGCTGGACGTGCCTGGAACACCTCCCTAGGGAGGCGCCCAGGGGGCATCCTTACCAGATGCCCGAACCACCTCAACTGGCTCCTTTCGACGCAAAGGAGCAGCGGCTCTACTCCGAGCTCCTCACAGATGACTGAGCTTCTCACCCTATCTCTAAGGGAGACACCAGCCACCCTCCTGAGGAAACCCATTTCAGCCGCTTGTACCCTGGATCTCGTTCTTTCGGTCATGACCCAGCCTTCATGACCATAGGTGAGAGTAGGAACGAAAACTGACCGGTAGATCGAGAGCTTTGCCTTCTGGCTAAGCTCTCTTTTCGTCACAACGGTGCGATAGATTGAATGCAATACCGCACCCGCTCCGCAGATTCTCCGACCAATCTCCCGCTCCATTGTCCCCTCACTCGCGAACAAAACCCCAAGGTACTTGAACTCCTTCACTTGGGGTAAGGACTCATTCCCTACCTGGAGAAGGCATTCCATCGGTTTCCTGCTGAGAACCATGGCCTCAGATTTAGAGGTGCTGATCCTCATCCCAACCGCTTCACACTCAGTTGCGAACCGATCCAGTGAGTGCTGAAGGTCACAGGCCGATGATGCCATCAGGACCACATCATCTGCAAAGAGCAGCGATGAGATCCCCAGCCCACCAAACTGCAACCCCTCCCCACCCCGACTACGCCTCGATATCCTGTCCATAAATATTACAAACAGGATTGGTGACAAAGCGCAGCCCTGGCGGAGGCCAACCCTCACCTGAAAAGAGTCCGACTTACTACCGAGAACCCGGACACAGCTCTCACTTTGGTCATACAGAGATTGGATGGCCCTGAGTAGAGACCCCCTCACCCCATACTCCCGCAGCACCTCCCACAGTATCTCCCGGGGACCCGGTCATACGCCTTCTCCAAATCCACAAAACACATGTAGACCGGTTGGGCATACTCCCAGGCTCCCTCCAGGATCCTTGCGAGTGAAGAGCTGGTCCGTTGTTCCACGACCAGGACGGAATCCGCATTGTTCCTCCTCAACCCGAGGTTCGACTATCGGCCGAACCCTCCTTTCCAGCACCTTGGAGTAGACTTTACCAGGGAGGCTGAGAAGTGTGATACCCCTATAATTGGCACACACCCTCTGGTCCCCCTTTTTTAAAAAGGGGAACCACCACCCCAGTCTGCCACTCCTTTGGCACCGTCCCAGACTTCCACGCAATGTTGAAGAGGCGTGTCAACCAGGACAGCCCCTCCACACCCAGAGCCTTGAGCATTTCTGGACGGATCTCATCAATCCCCGGGGCTTTTCCACTGTGTAGTTGTTTGACTACATCAGTGACTTCCGCCTGGGAAATCGACGACAATCCCCCATTATCCTCCAGCTCTGCCTCTAACATAGAGGGCGTATTAGTCGGATTCAGGAGTTCCTCAAAGTGCTCCTTCCACCGCCCTATTACCTCCTCAGTTGAGGTCAACAGTGTCCCATCCTTACTGTACACAGCTTGGATGGTTCCCCGCCCCCTCCTGAGGTGGCGAACAGTTTTCCAGAAGCACTTTGGTGCCGACCGAAAGTCCTTCTCCATGTCTTCTCCAAACTTCTCCCACACCCGCTGCTTTGCCTCTTTCACGGCAGAGGCTGCAGCCCTTCGGGCCCTTTGGTACCCTGCAACTGCCTCCGGAGTCCCACGGGATAACATATCCCGGAAAGACTCCTTCTTCAGTCGGACGGCTTCCCTGACCACCGGTGTCCACCACGGTGTTCGTGGGTTACCGCCCCTTGAGGCACCTAAGACCCTAAGACCACAGCTCCTCGCCGCAGCTTCAGCAATGGAAACTTTGAACATTGTCCACTCGGGTTCAATGCCCCCAGCCTCCACAGGGATGCACGAAAAGCTCCGCCGGAGGTGTGAGTTGAAAGTCTGTTGGACAGGGGCCTCCTCCAGACGTTCCCAATTTACCACACCCGCCCGGCGCCTCACACCCTGGGCAACTCCGGAGAAGAAAAGAGTCCAACCCCTATCCAGGAGTATGGTTCCAGAACCAAGACTGTGCGTAGAGGTAAGCCCCACCAGATCTAACCGGTAGCGCTCCACCTCCCGCACCAGTTCCGGCTCCTTCCCCCACAGAGAGGTGACATTCCACGTCCCCAGAGCCAGCGTCTGCCGCCCGGGTCTGGTCCGTCGAGGCCCCTGACCTTCACTGCCACCCATGTGGCATCGCACCCGACCCCAACGGTTCCTCCCACAGGTGGTGGGCCCATGGGCTGGAGAGATGGGAGCCACGTAGCTTGTTCGGGCTGTGCCCGGCCGGGCTCCGTGGCAAACCCGCCACCAGGGCGCTCGCCCGACGAGCCCGCCCGTCTGGGCCTGGCTCCAGGCGGGGCCCGGGCTCCTCCGGGCAGGGTCACTCCATCTCTGCTTAGCTTTTTCATTGGGGTTTTTGAACCATTCTTTGTCTGGCCCCTCACCTGAGACCACTTTGCCTTGGGAGACCCTACCAGGAGCACAAAGCTCCAGACAACACAGCCCTCAGGTTCACAGAGACACACAAACCTCTCCACCACGATAAGGTGATGGTTCACGGAGAAAAAAAAAATATATAGTACATATCACATATTAAATAAATACAGTAGGTGTCACATATATTCTATACTGCACTGATAGTTATACAACATTCTACATTACAAAGCAATTACATAACACAATGTAGTACTTAACAGTTTTATACAATATAATGACTGTACAATCCTAAACCAATGTGTGATTTTGGGATCTTATAGTAGGGAGTCCCTCAGGTTGTGGAAGGCAGATACATATTTAGCTGCCAGTGGGGCTGCTGTCCCTTCTCCTAGGAGAACTACCAGCTTCTCTTCTGATGTTAACATTGGGAAATCTGCTATTTTGTTTTTGCTATTTTTCCAAAGTGTAAGTCTCTTAGTGAAGAGAATTTTTCACATTGGAGGAGGAAGTGTATCTCTGTTTCTATCTCCCCTGTTGAGTAGTGAGAACATATACGTTCCTCTCGGGCAGCCATGTCTGGGGTTTTCCTTTGAACGTTTAGAATTCTTCTACAGAATTCTGTGTGTAGGGTCTCTATCGGGTGCTTGTCCCAGGAGTCATGCTCCAATCTACTGAGTGAGCCAAATATTTTAGTCCAGATTCTAATTGGAATTTTAATGCTGAACAGTTTGGTTTTTAATGCATACATTGCCCTGCGTGCTTTTTCTTTAAGCGAATATATGGCTTTATCGAAATTCCTTGATGCAGATATAGTCAGACCAAGGTAAGTTTAATTTTGTGTGTTTAATTTGGGTATTATTTAAATTAAAAGTGGTATTTGGTTTCAAGGCATCTGGCCTATTTTGAAAGATCATAATTGGAGTTTTCTTGAAATTGACGTCCAATGCCCAGTTATGGCAATATTGTTCCAGGATGGACAGATTATGTTGAAGACAGTATCTATAGCCTAATAGCTGGTTTGATTTGCATTGAGAGATGATCTTATGGGAAGTACCCCATGCCAATCTCTAGGTATGTTGAAGGCTATGTGATGATGTGGGGCTATTTTAATTCCAAAGGCCAAGGGAACTTTATCAGGATGCATAGTATCCTGGATCCATGAAATAACTGGCCTTTAAAAATAAAAATCTTCCTGCCTCTATGGGAATTTAATATAGGGGTGTCTATACTTAAGCCCTCTGTATTTTAAGGAAGAACATTTATTTATTTATTTATTTATTTACGATACATTATTCATTCACAAAGAAAATTGGTGTTCTCAAAGGTTGGATTTTTCCTAATTGTTTCAATTAAGGCATTAAGATCAATTTCCAAAAGATGATTTTTTTTTTATTCCTCTTTTTTTGTCAACTTTAGCAGTGGTTCCAATACTCATGAGCAGCACTGTACGTGTTGGGTTCAATATGAAAAACAGACTATCTTGCCTGGTAGTTGTATGTATTTCCTACTTCTGTGCTGTGTTAAACTGACTTTCCCAGAATCTTCATGGTTTCGCATCAGAAGATTGCTGCTTGCTTTGGGTCCGCTCCGCTGGCGTCTTTGCCAGGCCAGCCTCGCTCTTCCTTGTTGTTGTAGTTCAGGTTATAAAAAGGCGTTTTTACAATAGTTTGTGACGTGGAAAAACAAGTGTCTTTGTCTTCAGTAGTGTTAGTGTAAGTCTGGTGTGCAGCCGTCCCCTTGAGGATGTTTGCCACTGATTCCAGAAGCAATCTTCTCAATCTTTTATTTACAACAATGTTGCTACACTCTTGTCCTATTTACAGGAACTCTGTACCCAACTGACAGACACACATTTTCGGCTTCGAATTACGGTAGGAACCACTAAAAACACAACAACCTCGCCGTCCTCTCCACCCGACGGACAGACACACTTCCTAGACTTAGAATTACGGTAGGAACCGCTAAAAATAACATTAACTTACCTTGCCGTCCTCTCCACCCAACTGAACACACTTTATTGGCTTAGAATTTTGGCAACAATTGCTAAATGCACTGCAAACTCACGGTCCTCTCTTCCCAATTTACAGCCCCCCTCTCTTGACGTAAAACAACTCACTGTTGTCGGCTACGGCCGCTGAACAGGCTACACGTTGTAAACAGCCGTGGCCCGCTTGCCTGGTCTTCCGGTAACGTTAGCAGTTAGCAGGGTTAGCAGGGTTAGCATGGCGGCGTTTGCCAGGACCAGTCGGGATCACTTTACTGGCTGTGTCTCACTTTCTTTTTGCGAGTAACCAACTCGGGTACTCTAGCTATATAATTCAATGTGAGTACATGAATGTTGAAATGACATAAAATGCCCATCCCTTGTAGCCGTGATAAATTAGCCTGAAGCTATGGTTACCAACTCGGCGTCCTTTTTGGTTCTAAGCTGTCTCTGATATTTTCTGAGGTTTGTAACGTCTCTGGTCACTCGACTGTTAGAAACATGCCAGGGTAAAATCTATCTCCGTTGATCTTGTTTGTTTGTTTTCTGCTTTCATCGCTGTACTAACGTTACAGCAGTAGCGCACTGGGTTTACATTTTTACAGGTATATCTGGCAACCTGGCTTGGCTGTCAAACTGGGCAGTTGGTAACAACGGACAGGCCAAAACACAAACAGAAATTCCGTCACGTAACGGAAATTTCAAAAGGAGAAAATACTGGCATTAGCATTGTTGTCAGAAAATATAGTATTTCAACTTAGCATGTTTCCTTAATATCTGATGATGTATTGGGGGCATTTTTCGATTTATTACAGTAAATATATTTAGTGCCAGAGCGCCGACAGCGGCGAAGGCTCTATTGAAACTGAAGGAATTATTACACCAAATGAATTGGCTTTTTAAGGGGCTTAACATATTCAAAAACTCACCAAATTTGGCGGTTGCATCAAGTCTGGTGAAAATTTACGTATTTTAAGGGTTTCGGGAATATGCACACAAAAGTGGCTCGCTAGCACCACCTAGAAAGTTACAAAAATTGAGCCCCTGCAGTGCGCTTAACGTAGACTCACGAAACTTGGTCCACATATGTATCATGTCAAGATGTACAAGAAACTTCATTAGAGCCATATCCTAAACCCAACAGGAAGTCCGCCATTTTTAATTGAAAGTTCAAAATTAGTGCGATTTTGGCCATTTCCACATGTTGTACTTTAACAAACTCCTCCTAGAGATTTCACACGATCAACTTCAAATTTGGTCTGTGCCATCTTAAGAAGTTAAAGATGAAAAGTTGTTAAAAGAAAATGTTTTCATCATAGGGCGTGGCCGCGGCGGGGCAGCCATTTTGTGCATCATCCGATTTGCATGAAACTCAGAATGTGTGGCCATTTTGTGCGTTTAGCGATGAACAAAGAAGTTGTTGTAACTAGAGTGTAGGTTGTCGTATCTGCTCAAAATTTCTCACGATTGACAAGGGTCCAGGCCTGAGGACACCTATAGGCCAAAATTGACTTTTGGTCATAGCGCCCCCCACTGCCTCATATGACAAACATCATCCGATTTACATGAAACTCAGAATGTGTGGTCTACATGTGATATGGAGCCGCCCCCTATAATATGACCACGCCCACTTACTCAGGCCACGCCCCCTTTATAACTAATGAACCGATTTATGTAAACCCTTGTGTGAGGTATCATTGAACTAAGCAGAGACTTCCTTCTTCATTGGTGATGGTTTGGCCCGCCCCATATGTTCAAGGCACACCCCCTTTCATACATGCTGACCCATCTAAGGTTGAGTCTTGAGTGAGGTATCATTGAACTCAGCAGAGACTTCCTTTTTAATTGGTGATCGTTTGAACCGCCCCCTATGCTTTAGCCACGCCCCTTTTCACAGCTAATGAACCGTATGACGTAGAGTATTATGTGAGGTATCGTTTAACTCAGCGGGGAGTTCCCTTTTCATTGTTGACGATTTGTGGTGTCTGAGTGCCGCGCAAATGCACGGTCGCAAGGAGCGGCGTCCGCCGGTAACCTCAACGTGTGCAGAGGCGCGAGGGCCCGTCCATCGCTGCTCGCAGCTTTAATACATATTGGACCTTTAAAGAAAAACATTTCCTGCCTTGCTCTCTTATGGTATTTATGGTAAGTCCTACTAGTTTTTATAGTGGTGAGAACTGTAGAATTTAAACAGCAAGGACTTTGTCTTAAAATCTCAGTTGACAATGACGTGCAGTTACAGTTGACTCATCACTGACTGTTAAGAATATATCTTATCTTCAATTAAATAACAATGAAATGCAGATTTTTCCTTTAAATGACATGTATTAAAATTAGGGATGCCACAGATACCACTTTTTTTCAGACCAAGTACAAGTACTTACATTTGGGTACTTGCCAATACAGAATACGGATGAGTACCTAATAATACCATTACAGTCTAACAATTACTTTGAAAACGCGTATTATTTGCACCTGAATGCATCACCTTTACGAGGTGTACCTAAATGCACTATGAAGTCCCATCTGTGCCCATTGTCCGTGGTTTGTTTACATAACTCACGGGAAAGGCAAAATGTTGCCACACCGGTAACTTCAGGGAAACATGAGGATTTTCCAGTTCTGTTGTTTCTCCATCACCTCCGACTCTGGCAGTGGCCATGGTGTCTGGAAAAGTCAAGCTGCAGGCTACTGGTAAGCTGCGCTTTGTCTATAGCTATATAATGTTGCACAGTATCAGACCCTATACCTTTATACTGTTATCGGTATCACTGCATCCCTAGTCTCGCATTGCCAGACCTTCCTCTACCAAGCTGCAGAGGAGAGTCTGGCTAGTCCACACAGCATTCCGGGATGGGAGAAAAACGTGCTCTGGTTTATTGGCATTTTTTTAAACCAATCACAATTGTCTTGGGCGGTGCTAAGTGCCGGACGGGGCCACAGTTCCGCTGCAAAATAGCCTCGGACTTGTTTTGGCGGAACATGTGTACGTTCAAAGGTTGTTTTAGTCGCGCAACAGAGAACTCAGATTGGACAGATAGTCTAGCTAGCTGTCTGGATTTACCCTGCAGAGATCGTTGTTTTTGGCATTTAACAGGAATTTGCTGGTGAAATAAGTTATTGTTATTACATTTTTAATAAATCATTTAATATTGACCCTGTGGCCTTAGCAAAAGGGTGTGTAAGGGTGTAAAATGTGTCCCCTTTTTCAGCCCTTCTGAGTTTGCAAGTATGAATTATCTAATCAACCAATCACAAGGCAGATGCTTCAGTGCATTTAGGGGTGTGGTCCTGGTCAAGACAATCTCCTGAACTCCAAACTGAATGTCAGAATGGGAAAGAAAGGTGATCTAAGCAACTTTGGTTGTTGGTGCCAGACGGGCCGGTCTGAGTATTTCACAATCTGCTCCGTTACTGGGATTTTCACGCACAACCATTTCTAGGGTTTATAAAGAATGGTCTGAAAAAAGAAAAACATCCAGTATGCGGCAGGCCTGTGGGCGAAAATGCCTTGTTGATGCTAGAGGTCAGAGGAGAATGGGTTGAGTGATTCAAGCTGATAGAAGATCAACTTTGACTCAAATAACCACTCGTTACAACCGAGGTATGCAGCAAAGCTTTGTGAAGCCACAACACGCACAACCTTGAGGCGGATGGGCTATACCAGCAGAAGACCCCACTGGGACACACTAATCTCCACTAAAAATAGGAAAATGAGGCTACATTTTGCACAAGCTCACCAAAATTGGACAGTTGAAGACTGGAAAAATGTTGCATGGTCTGATAAGTCTCGATTTCTGTTGAGACATTCAGATGGTAGAGTCAGAATTTGGCGTAAACAGAATGAGAACATGGATCCGTCATGCCTTGTTACCACTGGGCAGGCTGGTGGTGGTGGTGGTGTAATGATGTGGGGCCAACACTTCTAAAGAATGCTTAAAGCACCTTGTTTAATCACAACCACAAAGAATTAAGGCAGTTCTGAAGGCGAAAGGGGGTCAAACACGGTATTGGTATGGTGTTCCTAATACTTTAGGTGAGTGTAGACTACTGCTTCCCTAATAAAATAAATACTGAACAACTAGGTTGTTGGTGAGCTGTGGTTAATAAGTTAGCTCTATAATGTTAGTGGTGAATGACACTAATAGGGATTAAAGTACTCCGTTGCTACAATGGATTTCCGTCAATTTGATTTTAGAAATGCCATATCTGAGATCGATGCAAATCCGATGAGGAAAAAAATGGTTGGGGTCTGTATCAGGCAACTACAAATATTAGATCCGTTGAATGAATGTGAATTTTTCACTTCCTGTTTCTCAATCCGTGACAGCTCAAGAAGATGCGTCAGCCATGAGTTTCGCTTTGTTTATGCTGTAGCCTAGCTACACACTTGTCTCATTAGCCCGTTAGTACGTCTGGAGGACTAATGAACGGTCTAAAAGTTTTTGGATTATAGTGACACAATTGAGACAGCTGATAAGGTAGGCCAATCTGTTGAACTTTTTGGGGTATGATCGATTGTGAGCTCTATGTGCGAGGGAGATAAGAAGTGTAGGTTAGGTTCCTTCCGTGCATTAATGTATACAATTTCTTACTATCGCAAACTCTTGTCAGTGGAGGTCATTCATTTGGATGCCACCTATGGCTTGAACAGATAGCCTGCTATGCCACCCAATGTAGCATATTATTGTTACAGTTTTTAATCAATGCAACCAACGTTATGTGTAAAGCGATGCACTATAAACCATACCGAATACAATTTATTATCCCGTGTGTTAAGACGTGTCCGTGTCTTTCACAATTCGCGACGGGAGGTTTTGACTGAGCGTGTTCACATAAAATAATAATAATACAATCATGCAATAGACTATTTGTCATTATTGCGAACCGTTGTGTAAGAGGGTCAATCGACAGCCTTATAGCTTATTTTGGTTTCACTTTTAACGACAGTAGGTTATAACTGTATGTTGACATGAAATAATTATTAAAATAATATTAAAATAGTCAACGTATAACTTTGCTATAAAATATAATAATTTATAGCACAAAACCCAGAACCAGTTTCCTCGCATATTAGCGTTATGATTTGTGTTTGTCTGTTTGGCAAGGCCACTAGCCATCATGGATGCGTTGTTGCTAACTGAAGGCACAGACATGTCTGAGATAGATAAAACAGTGAAAAATAAATGGAGATTGCTTGGCTGTTGGAAACGTGGGAGAACAGCAAGCCATACAGCCATACAGAAAATGCCAGGGGTTTGCTTTTGCGTGGTTTGCTGCAAAATATTTTTTATATGGAAGCAATGGGAAAAATGTTTTAGCACACCTCCTGGTGCGGCAGGAAAAGACCTGAAACGGGCATCAGGCTAATGAAGCCTATGGTTTCAGTGGCAAATGGTTGAAAAAGTAGCCTTTCAAAAAGTGTTACTGCACTTATTTTTCTGTTATACCGTTTATTGTTATTGTAAAAACATTTTTTTGTTTGGATTTAAATAATGAAAAAGCTTTCACTGAAAAGTTATATATGTTTCATTATTAATAGCCCTTGAATAAAAACAGTTATGTCTTGCAAGACTTGCAAACTTGATTTTTATAGATTTGACTTGCTATTGCAACACAGTCTCACTCCCTACTCGTCAAATGTATGACGCATGGTCAAGGACCCTGGCGTCAAGTTTCAACGAAATAGGGGTACCCTTGACGTTATTTTTCGACGAGGGGGGTCCGTCAGATAGACATTCATGTTATTCCCTCACCGTCGGATATCGACGAAAGAAAAAAAAAAACGCCCCCCCCCTTAACTTTCGAAATCTGTGACAGTTATTGGTATTTTTAGCCCAATAACCGCTGTTTTAATCAACAATATTCACGAGATAGTATCATGGTTTATATGTATTTCTTTTCATGTTATTATTTCGGTATATTTCGGCCAGGTAAGCTGGGTTGCTTTTTTGTTGATTTATATTTTTTAAACTATAATGCTACATCTATCAACATTTATTTAGATGTTATCATTGTATTCATTTCTTTACTTTAATAATATTATTTCAGTCTTATTACCGGTGAAATATTACAGTATATGCTGTAATATAGAACATTACGATATGATCCGAGCAGGAAGCATTCAAAGCCGATAGGCCTATCCCCCAATGCAATGCGGCCATTCATTTCAAAGAATCGGGCAGCGATCAGCTGGTCTTTAACGCCAGGATCGCTTCAATATACATATATACAGTCAGTGGTTGTGTCACCAGCAACAACACGTTGCTCAGTTTTGTTCCAGTAAGTTATGAACCATAATAACGTTTAAACAAATCCGCGGAAAACTCCGGAAGTGACGTATTACTTCCCGCTCAGCGGATACGAAAATAAAAATATATAATATTCGTAATATTGATGTTTTTTTCTAACGTTGTATTTGAGGAGTTAAACAATAAAGATAGTTATAATAATAAAATACAGTTTCATGTATTTGTCTCATATATAGTGTGCTCAGCCAGCCGGCGGGCGGCCTCAATCTGAAATGGAATGAAGCCATTTCACGGCGGACAGCAGAAAGAGGAGCCGAACGAGTCCCCCCACCCACCCCGGAAAAACTACAAGTGCTCAAGCTTTGTAACAGCTTCTGTGGCGTTTCTTATGGGAGTTGTAGTTTTAAAATATATTGGTATATTTCTCATAAGTAGAAGTTGGCAGTGTATAATTTTGGATACACCCTGGGGTTTTTTGGGATGGAGAACACACTGGTGTCATCAGATTTTAAAAATCGAATCGTTAAATAGGTGAAAATAGCTTATTACCATATTTGACAGTGCTTACAGTAGGTAATTTGGTGACCATATCTACATGACAGCTGAGGTCCAGAACTTTCTATAACAGCTGGTTTTATGTGTGTAGAACCTTCTGTTGCTAAATGACAAGCCTTCATACATGTACTGGGTTCAAGGTTCAGAGGTCAATATTTCAAAGCAGGAGTAATGTATCCTCTTCAGACTGACATATGTTAGCCTACTCTCCAGGTTGAGACCTTTACAACGATGTGTTTGCTATAGTCCTACGACAACGTTTTAATTTTTACACATCATGGAGACCACTTAGCAGGAGATAGCCTACTTTATTGTCCCCAGAGGGATATTTGCCTTGAGTTCAAATGCTTCACAAATAAGACTTGACATATTGTTTTATCATACAGCTGACATACTTAAAATAAAAAACAACATGAACAAAGTGATATAGGCTAGACTGAAGCACATCACACAGCAACAATCTATTGCTCATCTTTCAAAAACAGTGACAAGAGCAACACAACCATGCTTCATATCATGAAGCTATTGCACACCCTCAATCTCAAGCAACATTATTTAAAGTTTTAATTGAGGTAGGTCCAAATTAGGCCTATATCATCATCAACGTTTTTATAGTTTAGAAATGTTAAGTTTACCCATATCTTCTGCCAGAGGATAAGAGCTCATACTTGGCATGGAGAATAAAGATAGAGGGGGGGCACCAAGGAAAAAAGGTTGGGAACCACTGCTCTGACCCATGTCATGACCCTTTTCTCAGCTTGTGAAATGGTTGAATGAGATGTGTGAGTTTTGTCTTTGTGCAGTAGTGCTGAGGTAGAAGTGTGCCAAAAATGCCATACAAATGTGGTATATGTATACATACCCAAACAAAGCTATATACATCTTACTCAGTGAACAAAAACCTCGGTAACAGTCTGCTTATCCTTTTAATTTCCTGAAAATGCTTCTTAAAACTAGTCCCTTCTTAATTTTGAAAAGGTAGTCTCAGTAAAGGCTACAAAGGTTAGGATGGCTACAAGCTGTAACCACGGTGATTGATATGAGGATCATCTTCTGAATATAATAATGAATATGTTAGGCCTACCATAAATTGATATTTCAAAAAAGTAATTTATTTAAAACACCTAATAATGCAGTGTGATTTTAAATCAAACTAAGTCCCACACATAAATATACTTATGTTTTTCCCCTTTAGTCTTTGCTATCAATATTCATCAACTGCAAAATTAGAAAATTGCGTTTTTAAATAACTATGTATGGAAAATAAAATAAAAAAATGCTTCTCTTTGTATATTGTTTTTCACAACAGTACAATTCAAAACAAATGCAAATTAGTCAAACAAGCCATTAGGCTGTATTTCTAAACACTCAACTGTAGGTTTTTTATATAGTGTATATATAAGGCAAATAAAAGTGCTAAATATAAAACACAATTTTTTCCATTATTAGTATTTTATTGTGTAAATTCTCACGTACAACGTGGAGCATTCTTTCACAGACGAGATGTGGAATTTCCACGTCACTTCCGCGGATTCGTTTAAACGTAGACAAATACATGAAACTGTATTTTAATATTATAACTATCTTTATTGTTTAACTCCTCAAATACAACATTAGAAAAAAACATTAATATTACGAATGTTAGGCCTATATATTTTTATCTTCGTATCCGCCGAGCGGGGCGTACTTCCGGAGTTTTTCGCGGATTCGTTTAAACGTTATTATGGTTCATAATTTACTGGAATAAAACTGAGCAACGTGTTGTTGCTGGTGACACAATCACTGACTGTATATATGTATATTGAAGCGATCCTGGCGTTAAAGACCAGCTGATCGCTGCCCGATTCTTTGAAATGAATGGCCGCATTGCATTGGGGGATAGGCCTATCGGCTTTGAATGCTTCCTGCTCGGATCATATCGTAATGTTCTGTATTAGCCTATACTGTAATATTTCACCGGTAATAAGACCGAAATAATATTATTAAAGTAAAGAAATGAATACCATGATAACATCTAAATAAATGTTGATAGATGTAGCATTATAGTTTAAAAAATATAAATCAACAAAAAAAGCAATCCAGCTTCCCTGGCCGAAATATACCGAAATAATAACATAAAAAGAAATACATATAAACCATGATAATATCTCGTGAATAATGTTGATTAAAACAGCGGTTATTGGGCTAAAAATACCAATAACTGTCACAGATTTCGAGTTAAGGGGCGGGGGGCGTGTTTTTTTTCTTGTCCTTGACCATGCGTCATACATTTGACGAGTAGGGAGTTAGACTGTGTTGGCTATTGAATTGAATTGAAAAAATCTCCCTTTAAACACTTTAGGCCTGAAGTAATTAAATAGAGTGTAAGATAAAGCATTTCTACAATATGATTGCTGCAGTAGAAAAGAACAGCAATGGTTGGGATGGTACTGAAATATTGTTTTGTTCATCAGGAAAAGAGAACACTTGCAATACTCCCTTTACTTTGCTGTTTGCATCTTGTTGTACATTAAAAACCAATAGGGCGCGATCGCAAAAGGGGTGCTATCTCTATAAGTAGATGTGAACAGCTTATGACTTGGCCTGAAAAAAAGTTAAATCAAAAGATTCTTTTTTTCACTTTAATCCCTGCACTAATCAAGTTAATACCAATGAAATACAACTATTGATATACACTACCAGTCAAATTTGAGGTCACTTCGAAATTTCCATTCCACTCCATTATAGACAGAATACCACCTGAGATCAGTTGCATTGTTTTTTTAACCAGGGCAGCAGTTTTCAGATTACATTATGTGTTTACATAATTACAAAAGGGTTCTCCAATGTTTTCTCAGTTAGCCTTTTAAAAAGATTAGTAAACAGAATGTGACATTGGATGAATGGTTGCTAATAATGGACTATGTAGATATTGCATTACAACAGTCGACAACCCTTTTGCAATTATGTTAGCACATAATGTAATCTGAAAGCTGCTGCCCTGATTAAAAAAAAAAACAATGCAACTGATCTCCGATGGTATTCTGTCTGTAATGGAGTGGAATGGAAATTACTAAGTGACCCCAAACTTTTGACCGGTAGCGTACTTATCAGCATACGTACTGATCCGTTTAACCCTAATACATGAAATCACCCCCGCAATGGGCCTTTTTCTGTGTCAAGGCAGAGAAACTACAGTCTCAAATTGAACTCATCGTCATCATCAAACTTCAGCTTCGTCGGCACATCCTCAATCATTCCCAGCAGCAAATAAGAAGTGACAGGCCCCGCTACATCAGCATCATTGCACACATTTAATCAGGACACCTCTAGCCGTTTCTGTGTACCAACAGTGAAACAGCGGTATCCAGTTTGCCCTTTTCCACAATACAAGACAAGACAGCCGTGTGGTTAACACAGCAGCATATGTGCATATTTCCACGAGCAGACTGAAAATAAATAATCTCCCTGTTTGGAATGCTGCTCTAATACCCTATCTTGTATCTGGCAGGCCCATTTGTGCGGGTGGTCATCATTCTTCACTCTTTTCAAGTCCATTAGTCGTTGTGACAGCAGCGCCGCTGGCTGAAAACAGCAGATAACGGACCCAGGATTAGAGGAGCTACCGCCTGAATGTGTGTGAGCACTTTCTGTGTGTGCTTCTGTGTACATACTCACAAATCATTTTGGCCCTGCTATTTACTGTGCTATCTATGTAAATGACAAAATGGACTTGGATTCCCCCGCCATATTTGTTATTTTGTTCCACTCCTACATTAGGTGACCATAACATTACAGAATAGACAGTACCAGACTAGTCTCGCACAGCGCTGTGGAGTAAGGTCTGGCTACACCACAGGTGCATTCTGGTATAGGAGGAAAAAACACTCTAGGTTGTTTGTATTGCTTTAACCAATTACAGTGGATTTAAACTAAGCTCCGGACACAGCAACGGTGGCTCTGCAAAATAGTTGTAATAGTTGGAAGGTACTTGTTTTGGTCAAACATTTGCAAAAGAAAACGCCACTTACAATATTAAATGAAGTTAACCATTAACACCATACAGTAACGTGAGCTATTTAAATTAGCTGGATACATGGTTTAACGTTACTTGCTCTTACCAGTGTATCGCTGTGTGTACTTTGTCCACAGCAATCCCACCAATCAGTCCCAAAACGTCCCAGTTAGATATTAAATGCCGTAAACATATTCTTTGTGAATCTTTACAATCATTCACCTGAAAGAAGCAAGCAGGCCTGCCTTGTTGCACCATCCAAATTTTCTTAAAAACTTTCCAATTTCAGCGTGTAGCTTGCTAGCTGGAAGTTTGTTGTTGTTTCCTGAAACAAAGTCTTGCGAGGCGAGGGACATCCGGCGATTATCGTCAATCCAGACTAAGACAAGACTATTTGAAACAGTCCGTTTCACTCCAGTGTCCCCAACACTTTGCAAATCCTAATACGGTCCGTATCACTCTAGAATTCAATACAATAATCAAAATACATGACACTAGTCTGTTTCACTCCATATCCGTATTCCCGCTTACTCAGTCAGACCCTCCACAGCTACAAGACACATTAACATAATCAAACTCACATTTATATATGTTCAAAACGTAGCCAAACTACTGCTACTAAATCTTTTTAAATTCTCTAGTCCAAACATGCTGTTTTACTAAAAACATATTTTGTATGTGTGTATTTATGACGACATTTTAATCCCAGTTCAGACCAAAGATTCTTGACGAGACGAGTTGAAACGAGCCGGTCTGCACAATGGGGTAAGCGAGCGTCCGCAAAGCGTACCTCCTATGGAGACATTTTGATGCTAACAAGCCATCACCTGCCATTAGCATTCCATTGACTGCCATTCATTTTGGCGTCACTTTGACAGCCAATAACTTTACATCTGAAGCGTTTAAAGACTATTTGTCCACTGTTTATTTCCAAAGTAAACAAATGACAAATGGTGATCGCGCGTTCACTTCCCCCGCCAGGAACCAAAATACCGCTTGATTACATTTGACTCGAGCGATTGCAATGTTACATTTGGTCTCAAAATACTATTTTATACACTCATACTGAACAACACTAGACTCACGCACTAGATAACATTACATGTATTTGTATGTGATATAATACTTTCCCCTTGGTAATGTAGCCTATGAATTTCCATGAACACAATTCTAAGATGCATGAGACATAAAGGTCTCATTCAGGAGCCTGGTGCGCAGTCTCCTTGTGACAGCCTACCTACCATGTAACAAACATTTAACATAACACAGCATAACTACCAAGATAACATGACGTGTATTTGTAAGGGATATCCATCGCTAATGTAGCCTATGAATTTCTATGTACACAATCATCTAAGATGCACTAGAAATAAAGGCTTCTGGGATTGGTTGATAACTCAAACTTGCAGAGAACCTAGACACCCGTTTCATTACATTAGACTCATGCAGTATCCTCTGTTTTGGTCTCGTTCAGTAGCCTGGTGCTCTTGATCGCAACAACCTACCTACCATGCAGCCTGAAACATTCACTTCTCTAACATTTAACTTAACATAACTTGCTGAGAACCAAGACACCGCTTGATTACATTAGACTCGAACGGTTGCACGGTTACATTCGGTCTCGTTCAGTAGCCTGGTGCGCGATCTCCTTGTGACAGCCCAGTGTAGGCGCTAATGAGCTAGATTACTACAAACACAGTAGCAGAAGACCAGCTACACACAACGGCACGAATGAGGTAAAAAAACAGGAGTGAGTCGGTTCATTGACCTAAGGCACTCGATTCTCCCGGTTCAGTGACACGACTCGGGTTAATTAACCGGCTCTTCGGTCAGTTCGTCAACATTACCTGCCAGTTCACACCAATGCGATGAGAAGAGACAGTGTATCATCTCCATAACAACGCATCTTTGTACTTCTGTTCTATCTTCTGACTTGTAGGGTTTTTGTAGCTGGATATATCATTTGTTTCGTCTAAATCGGCAAAATACGTTTTTCTCCAATTGACTGCTTTGTTCTCACGCTGCTGGGCGCTCCCTCTCTTTGGTCTCTCTCTATCTCGCGGTCATTGAAGCTCCTTCTAAAACTCTGCCATTTCAACCAGCTGTTTGTAACATAAAAATAAAATGGATTATGGATAATTTTATTTCTATAGTTTATAGCTGACTTCCCTAGCTGACTTCTCAATTGGCTGTTAAAACAGGTGACATTCCTTACATTTTAAAACCAGCCTCTGCGACTTGAACAGCTGAACAAATCCAAAATGTTTCTCAAAGAATGTCTACGGTTAACTTTTATAAATGCAAAGCCTTCTAAACTTCCTGTATCTTCACATTCCCAGTTTGATTCCAACAGTCTGAACACGGTCAACAACAAATAAAAGGCAAAAATGGCTAAATGTGAAAAATCCATTTAGTAAAATACAATGATCTTCCCCAGATTTTATAATCCATTAATTTCCTTGTGTACAATGCTTCTCTCAAAATGTCATCAGTTGAAACCCTGATAATAGACAGTACATCTAGATGTGGATCATATCTCTGTGTAAAATTACATTTCTAATATTGTTTAGTCAAATTGATCAGAAAAAAATCTAAAACATTGATTTCATTAACCACAGAAATGATGTGGCCATGGTGTTTTGCATTAAGATTCCTGCCACTGTCAAAACACCATGACAAAGATGCAAGTGGGTGTGCACACACACACTCCAACTCACACACTCCCTAAGACATGCCACCATTACATCGGCACTAATCCCAAATCTCTTATCTCGCTATTTCAGCAGCAATGCTTCTGTCGGGTCGAGTAATAGACTTCAAAAGATTGAAAAAAATGATGACCACCCGCACAAGTCGAGCTAGGAGATAAGCTGGAAGAGGCAGGCTGCTGGAGCGGCATCTCAAACACAGCGCTCATTTGTTACTGTTGACTGAAAACAGCGAATGGATAAATTATTGCCAATGATAGGTTGGTCGTGTACACATTTCCAGGGTTGCAGGCTTGGACCCAAATGCAGGACGGTGAGGAGAGTGCAGCAGTAAGAAATAATAGTACTTTAATGACACCTCAAAGAGACTTACAAATGTAAGCAGAGCAGCTGAGCAAATCCAAAAACGAGAAATCCAGGAACACCGAGATACAGCTAAATCACAGGAATAGAACAAGGACAAATGACAACAATCCACCAGCAACAGACACTGAAAACACAGGGACTAAATACACAGGGTAATGAGTAAACGAGAGACAGCTGACACAAGGAGAGGGAAACAGGTGAAACACAATCGGGCAATCACAAGGGCGGGAAACACAGGAAGTAAACCAGACAAGACTAGGGAGAAAAGACAGACTACAAAATAAAACAGGAAATGGGAAAACCAACAGAAACATGAAACCAACTACAACAAAGAAACTTGACACAGGGACTGGTGAACAGGTGAAAGACAAGACAATAACAAAGGCGGGAAAACAAGAAAGTAACAAAACAAGAAACACTAAGGGGAACAGAATAACTCCTAAATAAAACAGGTCCAAACACACAAAAAACACCATAAGAGCGGGGCAGGCGTGACCGCCCCCCCTCAAGGGACGGCTACCAGACGGCCCGAAAAACACGGAGGCAGAACCCTGCACACGAAGGCAATATCCTTCTGGCGACCGGCGGCGAAGGTGATATCCCTCTGGAAGGCGTCCACGAAGGCAAAACCCCTCTGGAGGCTGTCCATGAAGGCGAAACCCATCAGAAGGCCGGAGGTGAAGGCAAATCCCCTCTGGAAGGCGTCCACAAAGGCGAAACCCCTCAGAAGGCCAGCGGCGAAGGTGAGTCCCTGCTGGCGGCCGACTGCGACGGTGAATCCTTTCTGGAGGCCGAACAGGACGGCTCAGGCAGAACCCCTCAGGAGGCCGTCCGCGAAGGCGAATCCCCTCCGAAGGCGAGTCCCTTCTGGCGGCCGTCCGCGAAGGCGAATCCCCTCCGAAGGCCAGCGGCGAAGGGGAGTCCCTTCTGGCGGCCATCGGTGAAGGCGAAACCTTGCTGAAGACAGTCGATGGTTGACTCTCTCTGGAAGCCAAGCAGGCCGAGCAGGTGAAGGACAGGCGACGGGTCAGCTGAGCTGGAGACAGGCGATGAGTCAGCTGAGCCAGTGTCTGCCAACAAGGCAACAGGATCAGTAGTCGGCTGATAGCTAGCCTAGACTCAGGGGAGCTGCTAGCTAGCCGGGGTGCAGAGAGGCTGCTAGCTAGCCTGGAGTCAGGGGAACTGCTAACTAGCTTGGACTCTGGGAGGTTGCTAGCTAGCTGGGGCTCAGGGAAGGTACTAGCTAGCCGGGGCTCAGGGAAGGTACTAGCTAGCCGGGGCTCAGAGAGGCTGCTAGCTGACCTGGATTCAGGGGAAATGCTAGCTTGCCTGGATTCAGGGGGACCGCTAGCTAGCTGGGACTCAGGGTGGTGGCTTGCTAGCCAGGACGCAGAGAGGCTGCTTGCTAGTCTAGGGTCAGGAGAGCTGCACGTCAGCCCAGGGTCAGGAGAACTGCACGTCAGCCCAGGGTCAGCAGAGCTGCACGCCAGCCCGGGAACAGAAGGGTTGCACGTCAGCTCGGGAACAGAAGAATTGCACGTCGGCTCGGGAATACTGGTCAGCTCAGGCTCAGCAACACGGGTTAGCTCAGGCTGAGGTACACGGGTTAGCTCAGGCTCAGGTACATGGGTTAGCTCAGGCTCAGGTACACAGGTAGGCCCAGGACAAACAAACGTGGAGACAGGGAGGCAAAATTCTTGCTCTGTAGCCTGCCAACGTGCCTCCATGAGGTGCCTGGCAAAAGCAGGATCCTCTTCATGAATCTCCCGAAAAAAATTAAAAATAGTCGTACTGACTGAGTCCAGAGGGTGAAAAAGAGGCACAAAGCCCAAAACTGCTGGGTCCATTTCTGGCTGGTGGATACTGTCAGGTTTGCAGGCTTGGACCCAAATGCAGGAAGGTGAGGAGAGTGCAGCAGTAAGAAATAATAGTACTTTAATGACACCTCAAAGAGACTTACAAATGTAAGCAGAGCAGGTGAGCAAATCCAAAAACAAGAAATCCAGGAACACGGAGATGCAGCTAAATCACAGGAATAGAACTACAAGGACAAATGACAACAATCCACCAGCAACAGACACAGAAAACACAGGGACTAAATACACAGGGTAATGAGTAAACGAGAGACAGCTGACACAAGGAGAGGAAAACAGGTGAAACACAATCGGGCAATCACATGGGCGGGAAAACACAGGAAGTAAACCAGACAAGACTAGGGAGAAAAGACAGACTACAAAATAAAACAGGAAATGGGAAAACCAACAGAAACATGAAACCAACTACAACAAAGAAACTTGACACAGGGACTGGTGAACAGGTGAAAGACATAAGACAATAACAAAGGCGGGAAAACCAAAAGACAGGAAGTAACAAAACAAGAACCACTAAGGGGAACAGAATAACTCCTAAATAAAACAGGTCCAAACACACAAAAAACACCATAAGAGCGGGGCAGGCGTGACACACATGACCACAAAGGAGTGTTAGATAAAGATGGATGGTACACTAATGAAGGACCTACTGACAAACCACATAAACCATAGACATGGGCGTACATTTCATCTAACAGTTGGGGGGACAATAAACATAAAATTTCTCGAGCAATTTTTTTTGGAGTTGGAGTTGTAGAGGTGTAGTTGTGGAACTCCAACATTGGATGAAGGGATTTTTTTTATCTAATGCGGATGATGCAGAACTGAGCCTCCTAGCAAGCTAGCTAGAAAGCCGACTCATTATCTGTAACCAGTGAAAGCATGTTGGATGGAATTAGCAAGCTATAGCTAACTAACTCTCCAACAAGCTACCAAACAGGCTAGCTAACTAACTATCCAACAAGCCATTAAACAAGCTATCTAACTAACTATCCAACAAGCTATTAAACAAGCTAACGAATCACCTGTATTCAAGAAAAGAATCACTTCATCCTATGTTTAAAGTGGATGAAATAGCCTTGTCTACTTACTGGAGTTCCACAACTAACATTACTGAAGTGATTCAAACTTTGTTCTCTCCCACCCTGCGCCGTCTCTCTTAACCAGTGTTGCCAACTCTTTTCCAATGAAAGTAGCTAGCACCAGCTCCAAAATTTGCTAAAAGTAGTTAAATGACGTCATACGCTCATTTGCATATTTGTGACGTCATTATGCAATAATTTGCGTAAAGCTTAGTGGTTGTGTCAGCAAGGTAGATAGAAATAAATAGAAGTCTTTAGCCAAATAATCACAAATTCACTACAGGAATTTATATTACATTATAATGATTACTTAGGTAGCCTATAGTATATTTGAAGTAAAAAAAGAAATTCTACAAAGGGAGGGAGAAAAATCGATAAAGAATTCTCAAAGAAGGCTGGCTTGCCCAGGGCAAAGCTAGCTCAGCGGCGTCTTTCTCCCGTTGCGTCTCGCTGTCTCTCGTACCTACACTGTCCCCGCACCCTGTCCCCCCTCACCCCTCCCCTTCTACCTGTCTGCAGTGATGCTGCACATGAGGAGAGAGCAGAGAGGGGAGGGGCTGCTCCTCAGTCACAGAACAGAAGAGAGAGGTGACTCTTTTGGCAGCCACAAGAGAGAAATACCTTGCATGCTCCCTGGATAATACTGGTGTCTTATCTACAGAAAGTCTCTGTCTTTTCTACAGAAAGTCGCCAGATTTGTTGCTAGTCGCTTTTGTGAAAAATAGTTGCTAAGGGGGTCTGAAAAGTCGCTAAATCTAGCGACAAAGTCGCTAAATTGTCAACACTGCTCTTAACAGTATTGGTGGGCGGATCGATCCAAATATCGATAATATCGATACCAACGTTGGTATTGATGTTGATCAATACTAGTGTAATGAGATCGATACTTTAGTTTTAGTTTCTCTTCAGTATGCACACACACACACACACACACACACACACACACACACACACACACACACACACACACAAGCAGGACAGAGACGGAGCAGAAGAATGGCAGAGAGGAAGAGGAGCACCCTGTGGCTATATTTTCAGGCCGAAATGAATCAACAGCAAGCTGTATAATTTGTCAAAAGGCTGTAAGATAGTGTTAACACAACACATTTAAACAAGCATATGAAAATTCTGTCCTGGGTTTTAATTTATTAATAATCCAAAGGAAAAAAATCACAAAACCACTTAAAGGTCATGAAAATTCATTCAGATTTAGCAATTTGATGATGCATCCATCTTAATTATTAAAAAGTATCGGTATCGGCGATACTGGCCCTGTATTTACTTGGTATCGGATCAATACCAAATTTTGCAGTATCGTACACCACTACTTACCAGCGCTGCTCAGTGCCGCTGAACGTACAAGCAGTGGACCAAACCACTGTGAGGCAAGAAGGGGGGTCTCAAGATGTTTTTAAATTTAAAACGCAATTTTTGCCCCGTTTGTATTGTTTACTACTTACACAATTATTTTCATTGTATATTACACTACCGGTCAAAAGTTTGGGGTCACTTAGAAATTTCCATTCCAGACAGAATACCAGCAGAGATCAGTTGCATTGCTTTTTTTAATCAGGGCAGCAGTTTTCAGATTACATTATGTGCTTACATAATTGCAAAATGGTTCTCGGCTGTTGTAGACAGAAGTGGCTGAAGAAATGCTTGAAATTCCATGCTTTTTGGTCTAAACACCATACCCAAATTAAAAATGGTACAGCTCCCATATACTTTGACACTTAGGGGTGTGCCTGATATCATTGGAAAGAAAACACTCAAGTTGTGTCAGGGTGATTCTAGGCCTTACTGACACAGAGTTACAGAGGCTAGAATGGAGATTTTTTATTTCTGTCCAAGTTATAAATCTGTAAAATTATTAAAATACACTGCTGTAAACACATCTGACAGGTGACAGACAACACAGCATTAGCCACGTCTCAGCTTACTACAGAAAAAAATTCAGAAGCTAAAAGACTCAAAAATGGATTTTATATGAATTCTTTTCTACAAATATGTCTGTGCGTTTTTTTATTTCTATTTGAAAAGTGCAAATAAGAAAGCCAAAAAACTACAAAATACAACACTTCTCAAATACACAAACAAACCCACATCAATCACCTTTCCAATGATATCAGGCACACCCCTGAGTGTCAAAGTATATGGGAGCTGTACCACTTTTAATTTGGGTATGACGTTTAGACCAAAAAGCATGAATTTCAAGTGTTTCTTCAGCCACTTCTTTCTACAACAGTCGAGAACCCTTTTGCAATTATGTAAGCAAATAATGTAATCTGAAAACTGCTGCCCTGGTTAAAAAAAACAATACAATTGATCTCAGCAGGTATTGTGTCTGGAATGGAGTGGAATGGAAATTTCTAAGTGACCCCAAACTTTTGACCGGTAGTGTATATTATTTACAATACATGTCGTGACTTTAATGATTATTTGGGGGGGGGACAACCCTCAGATGGGGTAGGTCCTGGCACTACCGACCCATCTGCAATTTCCGCCTATGAACCCTGAAAGTTGAGTTTGGCAGCAGTTGCATACCTGTCAAGTTTTGGATTTGAAAATAAGGGAAATTTTCCGGCGCCCACCGCGAGCTGTCCCACCACCCCAACCAAGCTCCAGTATCCCTTACAGTTTAAGACATGTGTACAAGAAAGCTAAAATCACCACTTGGTTCAGAATGCTGAAAACATTTACAATTTATAACATTGCTTGCGAGAGTGAAGAGCTGGTCCGTTGTTCCACGACCAGGACGGAATCCGCATTGTTCCTCCTCAACCCGAGGTTCGACTATCGGCCGAACCCTCCTTTCCAGCACCTTGGAGTAGACTTTACCAGGGAGGCTGAGAAGTGTGATACCCCTATAATTGGCACACACCCTCTGGTCCCCCTTTTTAAAAAAGGGAACCACCACCCCAGTCTGCCACTCCTTTGGCACCGTCCCAGACTTCCACGCAATGTTGAAAAGGCGTGTCAACCAGGACAGCCCCTCCACACCCAGAGCCTTGAGCATTTCTGGACGGATCTCATCAATCCCCGGGGCTTTGCCACTGTGTAGTTGTTTGACTACATCAGTGACTTCCGCCTGGGAAATCGACGACAATCCCCCGTTATCCTCCAGCTCTGCCTCTAACATAGAGGGCGTATTAGTCGGATTCAGGAGTTCCTCAAAGTGCTCCTTCCACCGCCCTATTACCTCCTCAGTTGAGGTCAACAGTGTCCCATCCTTACTGTACACAGCTTGGATGGTTCCCCGCTTCCCCCCTCCTGAGGTGGCGAACAGTTTTCCAGAAGCACTTTGGTGCCGACCGAAAGTCCTTCTCCATGTCTTCTCAAACTTCTCCCACACCCGCTGCTTTGCCTCTTTCACGGCAGAGGCTGCAGCCCTTCGGGCCCTTCGGTACCCTGCAACTGCCTCCGGAGTCCTCCGGGATAACATATCCCGGAAAGACTCCTTCAGTCGGACGGCTTCCCTGACCACCGTGTCCACCACGGTGTTCGTGGGTTACCGCCCCTTGAGGCACCTAAGACCCTAAGACCACAGCTCCTCGCCGCAGCTTCAGCAATGGAAACTTTGAACATTGTCCACTCGGGTTCAATGCCCCCAGCCTCCACAGGGATGCACGAAAAGCTCCGCCCGGAGGTGTGAGTTGAAAGTCTGTTGGACAGGGGCCTCCTCCAGACGTTCCCAATTTACCCGCACTACACGTTTGGGCTTACCAGGTCTGTCCAGAGTCTTCCCCACCCTCTGACCCAACTCACCACCAGATGGTGATCGGTTGACAGCTCTGCCCCTCTCTTCACCCGAGTGTCCAAAACACACGGCCTCAGATCAGATGAAACGATTATGAAATCGATCATTGACCTTCGGCCTAGGGTGCTCTGGTACCAGGTACACTTATGAGCATCCCTATGTTCGAACATGGTGTTCGTTATAGACAATCCATGACTAGCACAGAAGTCCAACAACAAACAACCACTCTGGTTTAGATCAGGGAGGCCGTTCCTCCCAATCACGCCTCCAGGTGTCTCCATCATTGCCCACGTGTGCGTTGAAGTCCCCAGCAGAACAATGGAGTCCCCCACTGGAGCCCCATGCAGGACTCCAGTCAAGGTCTCCAAGAAGGCCGAATACTCCGAACTCCTCTTTGGTGCATATGCACAAACAACAGTCAGAGTTTTCCCCCACAACCCGCAGGCGTGGGGAGGCGACCCTCTCGTCCACCGGGTAAACTCCAACACAGCGGCGCCAGCCGGGGCTTGTGAGTATCCCCACACCCGCCCGCGCCTCACACCCTGGGCAACTCCGAGAAGAAAAGAGTCCAACCCCTATCCAGGAGTATGGTTCCAGAACCAAGACTGTGCGTGAGAGGTAAGCCCCACCAGATCTAACCGTAGCGCCCACCTCCCGCACCAGTTCCGGCTCCTTCCCCCACAGAGAGGTGACGTTCCACGTCCCCAGAGCCAGCGTCTGCCGCCCGGGTCTGGTCCGTCGAGGCCCCTGACCTTCACTGCCACCCATGTGGCATCGCACCCGACCCCAACGGTTCCTCCCACAGGTGGTGGGCCCATGGGATGGAGAGGGAGTTGCCACGTAGCTTGTTCGGGCTGTGCCCGGCCGGGCTCCGTGGCAAACCCGGCCACCAGGCGCTCGCCGACGAGCCCGCCGTCTGGGCCTGGCTCCAGACGGGGGCCCCGGGCTTCCTCCGGGCAGGGTCACTCCATCTCTGCTTAGCTTTTTCACTCTCGCAAGGATCCTGGAGGGAGCCTGGGAGTATGCCCAACCGGTCTACATGTGTTTTGTGGATTTGGAGAAGGCGTATGACCGGGTCCCCCGGGAGATACTGTGGGAGGTGCTGCGGGAGTATGGGGTGAGGGGGTCTCTTCTCAGGGCCACCCAATCTCTGTACAACCAAAGCGAGAGCTGTGTCCGGGTTCTCGGTAGTAAGTCGGACTCGTTTCAGGTGAGGGTTGGCCTCCGCCAGGGCTGCGCTTTGTCACCAATCCTGTTTGTAGTATTTATGGACAGGATATCGAGGCGTAGTCGGGGTGGGGAGGGGTTGCAGTTTGGTGGGCTGGGGATCTCATCGCTGCTCTTTGCAGATGATGTGGTCCTGATGGCATCATCGGCCTGCGACCTTCAGCACTCACTGGATCGGTTCGCAACCGAGTGTGAAGCGGTTGGGATGAGGATCAGCACCTCTAAATCTGAGGCCATGGTTCTCAGCAGGAAACCGATGGAATGCCTTCTCCAGGTAGGGAATGAGTCCTTACCCCAAGTGAAGGAGTTCAAGTACCTTGGGGTTGTGTTCGCGAGTGAGGGGACAATGGAGCGGGAGATTGGTCGGAGAATCGGCGCAGCGGGTGCGGTATTGCATTCAATCTATCGCACCGTTGTGACGAAAAGAGAGCTTAGCCAGAAGGCAAAGCTCTCGATCTACCGGTCAGTTTTCGTTCCTACTCTCACCTATGGTCATGAAGGCTGGGTCATGACCGAAAGAACGAGATCCAGGGTACAAGCGGCTGAAATGGGTTTCCTCAGGAGGGTGGCTGGTGTCTCCCTTAGAGATAGGGTGAGAAGCTCAGTCATCCGTGAGGAGCTCGGAGTAGAGCCGCTGCTCCTTTGCGTCGAAAGGAGCCAGTTGAGGTGGTTCGGGCATCTGGTAAGGATGCCCCCTGGGCGCCTCCCTAGGGAGGTGTTCCAGGCACGTCCAGCTGGGAGGAGGCCTCGGGGAAGACCCAGGACTAGGTGGAGGGATTATATCTCCAACCTGGCCTGGGAACGCCTCGATCCCCAGTCGGAGCTGGTTAATGTTGCTCGGGAAAGGGAAGTTTGGGGTCCCCTGCTGGAGCTGCTCCCCCCGCGACCCGACACCGGATAAGCGGACGAAGATGGATGGATGGATGGAACATTGCTTGTCTTTACATTTTATTTTCATTCCACACATTCTTTTATTTCATATTGCTTTTCTTTTACAGTTTTTCTTTTCATTTCACATAACTTTTCTTTACTCTTTTAGTGAATTATTGTACAAATTTGATGCAGACTTTGCATTCTTTAAGACTGTTTTGGAAGGAGTGTATTTGTGGGCTGGGCCAGAGTGGTTAATTTTACATGAGAGTAGAGCGCAAACAGTTCTGTTGTCTAACATCATCCTATTCTCTGTAACAATCTTTCGTACCATGCTAAACCCTTTTTGAACTTGCATTGCTATGGGGAATGCATAGTAAAGCCTTCATAAGTTTTGGCAGCACACCGTCTCTGTCGTAGCGTCCATCATCCGTCTCTGTTTTTTTTTCGTTTTTTTCCCCGCGTTGTCACTCATCATCTGACCTCACACACTAACCTCACGACAACTGCCACCTACAGTACCTGTAGTAGGCTACTGCAGTTGGCAGTTATGGCGAGGCTAGTGACAGAGCTCAGATTGGGAATGTTTTTTTTTTTGTTTTTTTTACTCCGCTCTGGCCCAGGGTATTATTATTTTTTAATAACGCAGGTTAAAATACGGGAGATTTACGGGAAAATACTAATACAGGAGGACGGCGGGAAAGAAGGGTAAAATACGGGACTTTCCCGGCGCAAACAGGATACTTGACAGGTATGAGCAGTTGTGAAGGGAGCGTAAAGTTTCTTTTAACAAGTCTTCCAAAACTACATTGTTTCTCGTTGCTTCATGTTAGCATTTTCTGACCTGATGTCCATATCGGCAGGAACAGCATTCTAAAAGCGTTACAAATCACTGTTACAATTAGGATTCATATGACGATTTCCTGAACTTTTGCCTCCATGGTTGTTTGGTTGGTCCAAAAACTACTTAGGGGTCAGAAAGGATAAACGATTGTGGTTTGGATCGGAATATTACATTATGTTCTCGACACTTTTCTTAAACAAACGAATGATGCTGTCATTTTACTTTGGACACATGCAGGGTTTTCCCCGCCTTTATAAGGACTTCTTTAACAGGTTTTGTCATTAAGCTTTTTGAGTATTTATTTATTATCTGCTCTAACATTTCCAACGTTTCAGACACAGATATGGTGAAAAATAACGGTCCAAAATGATCTGAAAAAGACACACAAAACTACGACAAAGAGACACAAACCGACTATAAAGGGACGCCAAATGACCACAGAGACACAAAACAACCATGAAGACAACTAAAATGACGAAAAAGAGACACAACACGACTACAAATAGACAAAATCCTACTGAGAGACACAAAATTGATGGGGCATTTTTATTTATTTATCAAAAAAACTTAACATTTTCTTGAGATGGGTACCTAAACCGCCCGCAAAATATGTGCACCTAAAGCTAGGGAAAACACTGCACATCACCTCCACCTATGTTTGTAATCTTGTTTAATTTCTTTCTAATTCCTGCACTATGTGCCCATAACAACACCCATAAAATCAAGAAGGCAAAGGTTGGGGGCTGGCAGGTTTATGTTCCTGAGTATTCCCGAGAATAACAATATGTTGATGATTATAGCACAATGATGTATGCTATGTTTCTGTTGTGTGTGCATGGGTATATGGATATTTTTGTGAAGTATTTCAGTCCTTAATCCTAACCTTTAGAGCAGTGGAAGTCTTTATCCGGGACAAGTACGAGAGAAAGAAGTACTGCAACAAGGAGGCCCTGACTGCAGCTCCAGTGAGTACCATACCATCACTTCGGTTCATATTGTTATAGCCAATAACATTAATTAGTTGCATACATGCGATCATAGACCGTATATAAAGATGTAGCGATATAACGTGAAACTTTTTACATTCTACCGTGTTAAATAGTATAGGGATGCACCAATACCGATGCCAGTATCAGGTATCCGTCCGATGCCATGCGCATGTACTCGTACTTGTAGTCATAAAATGACTCCGATACTACCACACCCGATACCACCTCATAGCAATGTGACTATAACTTCTCTGTCAAGCGGGTATAGGTGGCAGAAGAGGAGAAATGCCAGCCGTTTGGAGATTTTTGGCTGTAAAAAAATAACAAGGCTCTTGCCCAATGCATGATTGCACTTGACGTCGTTAATAAAACTGGGTTTCGACGTCTTCTCAGTATACTGGAGCAGAGTTATTCCCAGCTGTCACCACATCACAGAAACCGTGTTTCCAAAGCAGCCTGTTGCCCATAAACCTCACCACTGATATTTGAAGTAGCGGTGTTAGCCCAATGTCTCTCATCAGCTTAACGGGCATAAACATGAATAAAGCCATATCTCAATCTGCTCTGTCTGTATGCGGTTTCTACACAGCACTGTTTTAACAACCACAGTGCTACTCTGTAAAAAGCGATTTTTTTTCCACAAACTGTTATAGTTAGCCACGAGTCTTTAAATTTGGTCAAAATCTTGTGAACTCAGCAGCTGGCGTAAACAAACCATCTTCGCCTCTGGATCAGTAAATCCACATGGGTACTTCATATGCACAGGAATAACGTCATCGGACTTCATTCTTTCTAAACTTCACTCAGTATTTTGATATTAGGAATTATATGATTTATTTTATTGACACTAGCCCGAGGAAATGTCCAGACCTATGGGATTAGTTTTGTGACTTTAATTCCAAGCAAAACTTCTCAAGTATCAAACAAAAAACACTAACTCAAGCAAAAAAATTGTCACCTCAAAGGTAAAACTTAAACCTTGCAAACAAAACATTTGTGTAGTTGTAAACTATTGGTCTTATATTTGTTTGATATTATGTCCTTTTGTTTACAGTTACCTCTGCTTCTTTCTCAATGATCAGTCTTTTGCTCTCTCCATCACGTTTGCAGTCATGCTCCCAGCTTTCTCCTTTGCGCTCCCTGAATTTTTGCTTGCGATTCTGACACAAATATCTCGCGTGGGCGGGTCTTACAGAGGTGCGTCCCCATTGGCTAATGAGTGTTAAGGGAAAGTTAAGGGAAAGTTTGAGTGACAGCTCAGCCTCAGTGCAGGTAAACTAGAGACTCAGAATCTGGTCTGGAGGACACACAAGCCACACCACAGGGGATTCCTACAAGATTAATAAAGTGTAAGTATTATTAATATATATATTATCTTTGATCTACGTTGCAAGCATGGTTACTAGACATTTGTTGTTTCGTTGTGTTAAGTTACTAGCTAGCTAGCTAGTAAAGCTTTTTTAAGTTAGCATTTAACGTTATCTAAAACTTGTAGCCACCGGCTACCTCACTGAGCTAATTTACCATGGGAATCATGTATTCTTCGTGAGGCCTTACTCAATGGAGCTGTATTAATTATCGTCTTCTCTCTGTAGAGACGTGCAGGACCCGAGCAGAGCTACGATGCTCTCCCAGGTAACCTTAGGTTAGTAACGTAGCTATATTATGGTCTATTAGGAAAAATGATTATCCAGTTAACTACTAATTGTTGTGGTTGCTATTGGCCTGATAATACACAATGCTAGGGTATTGGTTAAGTTGTACAATTTAGAAGCTGTGAATGTAATATATTATATATAGAGTTCGACACATACATTAGATAATGTTCCATCTGTACACACTGTTTCTTCTTTCTTTGCACTACCTTAAGATGGCAGATAACGGACGTATTTTTTTAATTTTTTAGCACTGTAAATGTCAACAATATTTAGAATTAATGCATAGTGTTACTACTGTCCAAACTATGTACTTTAACTATGTATTTAACTATGTGCATGTGTCCTGGTGGCTGGCCATATCTTACTTTACACATGTAGTCAACGTGGAGGTAGGAATCTAGAAAGTGTGATCAATAATATTCCAGAAATAAGTGTTCCAGTAGTGTTCAGGAAAGCTAGAAAAATGTTTCTAGAGTGCAGGCTTTATTACAATTATTTATTATTGAGCTAATTTCAAACACCTTTTATCATCCAAGGTAGGTAAGGTACTTCAAGCTTTACAATAAGAAGTCAAGGAAGTAAAGGACTACAGCCACATCCTAGCCCTTCAGAGATCTTTCCTGCAGAAAAGGCTGTCGTCCAGACTGGAGCAGTGGGCCATCAGTGAGCTCAGGAGACCAGATGATCCCAGGCGTCCAGGAATTGTGTGTGATATTCCTGCACCACCCTCAGACGTGTTGTTGCAGACACAAGTCAGCAGAGAAATACAGTTTGCCTTAGGTGAAACTGAATATGTGAAATATATACATAACCCAATTACTCAGTATGTTTGTGTATTGTTGGTGATGAAAAACTGACCCTGACCTGTGATGTACTGCAAATAATGACTGACACTGAGTTCCAGCTTCTTCTACCACCGGGGCCCCAGCAAAATATGTTCAAATATCCATTATGTATGTGAAGTTTTATATTGGACTAAAAATAAAGCATTATAATAGTCTCAACCTTATTTCCTGTTTTATATAATGAACCAAACAGACAAGGGTGAATGTAAAAAAATGTTTTAATATATTATGTGCATTTTAAAATATAATTACAGTAAGACAATGTAAACAAATTAAATTACAGGACAGTATACTGTAGTAGGATATACTGACATACAATGGACTAAGAAACTACAAGTACACCAATGAAAACTTAAAAAATGGTTATTGTAAGTGTTAATTGAGTAACTGAGCAAAATATGATCAATACATACGCTATTGGTCTACACCCTGGCTGTTTGAAGCCTTCGCACACAGTGTTTCCTCCACAGAGAGACCAAAGGCTCCTCTCCCTCTGCTACTCCCACATCCTCCTGGTTGGTCTGCCTGCTGCCTGATGTGAGCTGTGATAGAAAATTATAACAAAGTTTCTTACACAAATCAAATGGTAACAAAGTTCTTACTGATAACTGAGGCTTCCAAGGTTGTGTGATTTACAATTAAAATAACTTGCTTTTAATAAGTAACACAACGAAACAACAAATGTCTAGTAACCATGCTTGCAACATAGATCACAGATAATATATATATTAATAATACTTACACTTTATTAATCATGTAGGAATCCCCTGTGGAGTGGCTTGTGTGTCCTCCAGACCAGACTCTGAGTCTCTAACGTTAGTTTACCTGCACTGAGGCTGAGCTGTCACACAAACTTTCCCTTAACTTTCCCTCAACACTCATTAGCCAATGGGGACGCACCCCTGTAAGACCCGCCCACGTGAGATATTTGTGTCAGAATCGCAAGCAAAAACTCAGGGAGAGCAAAGGAGAAAGCTGGGAGCATGACTGCAAACGTGATGGAGATAGCAAAAGACTGATCATTGAGAAAGAAGCAGAGGGAACTGTAAACAAAAGGACATAATATCAAACAAATGAAAGACCAATAGTTTACAACTTCACAAATGTTTTGTTTGCAAGTTTTAAGTTTTACCTTTTCAGGTGACAATTTTTTTGCTTGAGTTGCTGTTTTTTGTTTGATACTTGAGAAGTTTTGCTTGGAATTAAAGTCACAAAACTAATCCCATACAGACCCAGGCACTAAGTTTTAGCTTAGTAAGCTTTGTTTTAATTGATAACATTATCAGAGAAGGCCAAAATCATCTGTTTGTCTGAAAATACCATTGGACCCCAGAGTACTCAGTATCGGCAAGTACCCAAATGTAAGTACTTGTACTTGATCTTAAAAAAGTGGTATCAGTGCATCCCTAGTAATAACAAGAACATTGTCTTGTTTTATAAATATAAAATATAGATATAAATATATTTATATCCACATACAAACTTATCAAGTTATCTTGATATGTTTGTATGTTGTAATAACATTAAAAATATCTTGTTATAGCTTTAAAAACATCTTGTTATTACAATAAACTTTTCACGTAATAACGTGATACTGATACGTTTTTCTTTTTCTGCAGTGGCAACACTACGCTTCCGTATGTTTTTTTTCCCCCACCATCTAAAAAAACAGGAGCTATATCTGCACACAAGTTTTTATTTTTTATTTCAGGAGACTTTGTATTTATGATCAAATATGAATTACATTATTACATTATAGCCCCCATCTCTTGCCTTTTGGCGAGAAATTGAAAATAAATGCTAAAAGGCTTGAAACTGCATCAAAGAGTGTGCAGGGTTTTGGCTGCTGTTGTATTAAAAGCTCAAATGTTCTACTTATCACGTTTGGCAGCCTTTTCTTACGCAAGACATTTGAATGGGTTCCAGCGCTGACTCATCTTTGCCAAAGCCTCATGGTTGGCTTCCAGTATCTTTCACTCATCAAGCCTGTAAAGTTTGTTTTTTTACAGTCGCTGACCTTTCTCTGCACTTATACTGTATCTATCAGTCTGAGGATGTTTTCTCAGCTTGCACGTGTGGAAAGGCAGTGAAATCCCTTTCAATCCCGATTTCAGCCCAAATAACATAGTTTCATAGGATCTGATACCAAGAGTTAGTGCACACTGTCGAGAATAACCTTTCAAAAACACAGTTATCTTGTGATAAAGTTCTTGACCAGTAAGGAGAGATGTCTGTGTATGAGTTTGTGTGTGTCAGTGTCAAAACTGAACCTTCTTCTGTGTGGATAATGGGAGAGAAAGGATGTGATTGTGTAGGTGTGTGGGTGAGTGGGTGGATGTCTTGTTACTAGAGAGATTATCTGTGTGAAGTGTGTTTCCCAGTGTTTCAGTGAGTGGGTTGCTTTTAAACTGCAAGTTATGCAAGGCAGTGTAAACACTTAACAAAATGTGCGTCAGGGCCGCTGTGTGTGTGTTAGGGGTGGAACGGTACACAGAAGTCACGGTTCGGTTCATACCTCGGTTCAGACATCACGGTTCGGTACAATGGAGGGAAAAGCAAAACAAAAATGCAGAAGGCAATTTTTTTTTATTGTTTATGTGTCAGGCTGTACCACCTAGTGTCATACAGTCTCTTCCCTGAGCTAGCTGCAACAGCCTGAAGTGTGTAAAGTAAGACTATAGCTGTCAGTCTTCCTAACATTGTAAACAATAAGTACCCCACATCATCTCCAGACTCCATCTGTAACTTGTAAACGAAATAAGACAATTACCGTATTTTCCGGATTATAAATCGCACTTTTTTTCCTACTTTGGCTGGTCCTGCGACTTATAGTCAGGTGCGACTTATATATCAAAATATATATAATTTAACATGTTTTTACATGTTAATTCATACTGAAAATATTACCGTCTACAGCCGCGAGAGGGCGTTCTAGTTGTCACAAGCCTAGAGGCTTGTGACAACTAGAACGCTCCTCCTAAAGACAACTGAGAAAGAAAAGAGATAACAAACTGCAGGTAGTAAAATATGCAGCCGAAAACGGTAATCGAGCAGCAGAAAGAGAGTTTGAAATGAGGGAGAAACTTATGAGGGACTGGCGAAAAGGTGACTCTTACTGCAATGAAGAAAAACAAAGAAAGCTAATTGGCTAATCGTGGGCTGAAAGCAAGACGGCCAGAGCTGGAGGAACGAGTCGGGAGGGGCTCGTTCACGGTGCAGTTACGTCTCCACGCCTTTTAATACATCCATGCTCCACGCCCTGGTAGCTAGTTGTTCTGTGTGCTATTGTATAGTTCAATAGCTGTTAATGTGTTACGTTAACATACCGGACACCTACCATATTCAGCGTATTGTTCTGTGTGCTATTGTGTAGTTGAATAACTCTTGTATTTATATTCTAAATAAATGCGACTTATAGTCTGGTGCGACTTATATATGTTTTTTTCCTCTTCATGACGCAGCTATAAAACTAAAATACAGCATCTCTTTTCTCTGCAAAGACAAACTGAATTACCTGATTAATGCAACAATCATGACATCTCCTGGGCATTTTTCACCCCAGAAAGCTGCTCCCTGCATGGCTAAAGCTAATATAGTTAGCCTGAAGAAACAAGGCGTCTGTCCCAACCAACGTTACGGTTCGGAGCCGCGACGCTGGAAACGTAACCCTAATCTACAACAGCAGTCTTATCTACCACTCTCTCGCCTGTACTACTGTAACTGACTGGGAAACCAAAGTTCTCCCAAACTTGCGTTCTTAAAGAGGCCGGCGGGTCCTCTAACGCTTGTGGGTCGCCACCACTCACCATACTCGTCCTTAGTGCTGCTATCTCTGACTCACTAAAACTCCATAAATAGGTGGAACTTGGCTAGATACGGCGCACCAATCAGAGTTTTAGAGCTAAGGCGGGGCTACAGTTTAGGTTTCCCTGAAGAACCCGCGTATCTAACAGTGGTTCTGCATTACATTAGTTCCGCATTACATTTATTAATTTTTATTAAAATTTTTATTTATTTTTATATCGTGTATTCTCCATGTAAATTCATGAACCAAACTGTGACGCCCGTACCGTTTTGGTTCAGTACGAATACATGAACCGTTCCACCCCTAGTGTGTGTGTGTGTGTGTGTGTGTGTGTGTGTGTGTGTGTGTGTGTGTGTGTGTGTGTGTGTTAGGGCTGCTCCCTCTTAGTCGATTAGTCGACTAATCGGTCGTTTTGGTCTTTGTCAACTTAGATTTCTTTAGTCGATTAGTCATGTTTTATGCTTTTTTCATGCTCAATGACTTATTTCCAAGAAACATACGAGCACATCTCTGGTAAACACAAGATTTAAAGTGGTGCTTTTTCATGACTCTTTGCAGAGAAACTCAGATTTAAACTCCTGTGTTCCCCCCAAAAAATGACACTCCTATTCTCACAAACATTACACTCCCTAGTAATTTGACTCAGAGGTCCTGGCTGTACTGGATGAAAATACAAAGAAAATACTGCCCAAGTCTTTACCAACACAATCAAGCGGTCCAAGCCGCAATCCCCATTTCAAGTGCGCATCATAACAATCAATGTTCTGCTCTCAGACTGTATATTCCAAATAATGATTGCTGCAATACAATGATGACATACTTCACTTTCAACACCATCTTTTCTATGACTAATCACAATACAAATCCATAAATTAGTAATTGGCCTACTGCGTAACAATAATGTGGGAGTTTGAAGTGGACATATTATGCTTTTCCGTATTTTCTGTCATATCTACAATGTTATAATGTTGAATTTTCATCTTAAACGTGGCCAAAACAAAAAATGAGGTAAACGTATTTTAGAGAAATCCCCGTGAGCTAAAACGTTCAGAATTCCAACTGTTCTGAACGCTCTGGTTTCAACAGTTTTTTCTATTCTCGGCTAAGTGTTACGCAACTCTAAGCTGGCCTTCTACGATTGGTTATCTGAAGTGTTTTTTTTAAGCTACTGCGGTGTTAACATTGTTGCATGTAGTTACATGCTAACAGCAGTAAAAGATGTCATCTTGGCTGCCAGTGTTTTTAAATTCTCCCCAATTCCGAGTCACATTACTGCTGAAACGTGATTGGGTAGTGTTTGGTTCAGAAGCCTTTATCTGTGATTATTGACGGTAGAAAGTGGTGCTTCGTTCCATTGTCATGTAAGGCGACATAGCTGTCCCCAACTTCCGGTCACTTTTCTGCTGGGACATGTCCGGTTGTGTAATATTTGAAAAATAAAGTCTTTATTGGCGATTTTTCACGGTACAAAGTCCTGCTATATACTCCGTTGCAGTAGCTCTAGCTGCTACTAGTGAAACAAAACTGGAGTGCACCGGAAATTCCAGGAAACACGCTGGCCAATCAGAGCACACTGGGCTTTTTCGGGAGGGGGGATTAAAAAGACAGGCGCTCCTGAAGAGTGTCACATACAGGTGCAGCAGCCATGGACAGTATTTTTTTTTTTTAACATAAAAGCATGTAAACATGTTCTAGTACAAACACAAAATGCAAGTTTTATCCTGAAAATGCTATATAATAGTTCTCCTTTAAGATGTTTGGTGTGTAAGTGGTAGTAGCCCATCCAAAGTTACACAATGGAACAATACTGGCAACAAGTGGTGATAAACTAACTTTTACTTTTCCAATCAGAGCCAGCTTCATGGGCCAAGTATGTGTAATTCCGACATGTTTCGTACCATCTTATCTACCAATCTTTGCATTCTTCTTCGCCGAAATCGAAACTGTCTGTGTCATCAAAAATGTCAAAAGGGGATGCCTGGGTAGCTCACCTGGTAGAGCGTGCGCCCCATGTACAGAGGCTGCGGCCTGCGGCCCCTTTGCATGTCATTCCCCCTCTCTCTCTCTCCCCTTTCCTTGTCCTATCAGATAAAGGTCTAAAATGCCAAAAAAATAAATATCAAAAGGATCTAGTCTGTCATGGACAATGTGCTCATGGCATAAATGGTGAAAGACAATTTTTGTCCAGCCTTTCATTAGTTTCTCCCATCTTTTTAATCGTTCCGCCATGGCAACGTTGTACTCCATATATAGGCCTCCTCACCACACTGTTCAAACTAAGCTATGTTTGAACTGACACATGGCTGGATTTCTGCTTAGCGTTAAACAAGATCTACATAAGCCTATTGCACAGAGGAGATATTAACGTAGGAAAGTGAGGTGTATATATCGATATTATATCGATATCGTGATTATGAGACTAGATATCGTCTATGATTCGTAATATGGCATAAGTGTTGTCTTTTCCTGATTTTAAAGGCTGCATTACAGAAAAGTGATGTTAATCTCTGAACTTTCCAGACTGTTCTAGCTGTTTGTTTATTTACCTTTATCCGCTTGGTCGTTATATCCACGTTACGTTAGACGATTATTTATCTTCAGTATCTCACAAAAGTGAGTACACCCCTCACATTTTAGTAAATATTTCATTACATCTTTTAATGGGACAACACTGAAGAAATTACACTTTGCTACAATGTAAAGTATTAAGTGTACAGCTTGTATAACAATGTAAATGTGCTGTCCCCTCAAAATAACTCAACACAGCCATAGAATCAATACCTAGAGATTGGCATGGTTTTATTTCAGTTAGCGTAATAGCTGGTTTGATTTGTATTAAGAGATGATTTTATGGAAAGTACCCCAGCCAATCTCTAGGTATGGTGAAGGCTATGTGATGATGTGGGGCTATTTTAATTCCAAAGGCCAAGGGAACTTTATCCGGATGCATAGTATCCTGGATCCATGAAATAACTGGCCTTTAAAAATAAAAATCTGCCTGCCTCTATGGGAATTTAACATAGGGGTGTCTATACTTAAGCCCCCTGTATTTTAAGTAAGAACATTTATTTATTTACGATATCATCCATCCATCCATCTTCGTCCGCTTATCCGGTGTCGTGTCGCGGGGGGAGCAGCTCCAGAAGGGGACCCCAAACTTCCCTTTCCCGAGCCACATTAACCAGCTCCGACTGGGGGATCCCGAGGCTTTCCCAGGCCAGGTTGGAGATATAAGTCTCCCAGGCTCCCTCCAGGATCCTTGCGAGAGTGAAGAGCTGGTCCGTTGTTCCACGACCAGGACGGAATCCGCATTGTTCCTCCTCAACCCGAGGTTCGACTATCGGCCGAACCCTCCTTTCCAGCACCTTGGAGTAGACTTTACCAGGGAGGCTGAGAAGTGTGATACCCCTGTAATTGACACACACCCTCTGGTCCCCCTTTTAAAAGGGGGGAACCACCCCAGTCTGCCACTCCTTTGGCACCGTCCCAGACTTCCACGCAATGTTGAAGAGGCGTGTCAACCAGGACAGCCCCTCCACACCCAGAGCCTTGAGCATTTCTGGACGGATCTCATCAATCCCCGGGGCTTTGCTACTGTGGAGTTGTTTGACTACATCAGTGACTTCCGCCTAGGAAATCGACGACAATCCCCCGTTATCCTCCAGCTCTGCCTCTAACATAGAGGGCGTATTAATCGGATTCAGGAGTTCCTCTAAGTGCTCCTTCCACCGCCCTATTACCTCCTCAGTCGAGGTCAACAGTGTCCCATCCTTACTGTACACAGCTTGGATGGTTCCCCGCTTCCCCCTCCTGAGGTGGCGAACAGTTTTCCAGAAGCACTTTGGTGCCGACCGAAAGTCCTTCTCCATGTCTTCTCCAAACTTCTCCCACACCCGCTGCTTTGCCTCTTTCACGGCAGAGGCTGCAGCCCTTCGGGCCCTTCGGTACCCTGCAACTGCCTCCGGAGTCCTCTGGGATAACATATCCCGGAAAGACTCCTTCTTCAGTCGGACGGCTTCCCTGACCACCGGTGTCCACCACGGTGTTCGTGGGTTACCGCCCCTTGAGGCACCTAAGACCCTAAGACCACAGCTCCTCGCCGCAGCTTCAGCAATGGAAACTTTGAACATTGTCCACTCGGGTTCAATGCCCCCAGCCTCCACAGGGATGCACGAAAAGCTCCGCCGGAGGTGTGAGTTGAAAGTCTGTCGGACAGGGGCCTCCTCCAGACGTTCCGAATTTACCCGCACTACACGTTTGGGCTTACCAGGTCTGTCCAGAGTCTTCCCCACCCCTGACCCAACTCACCACCAGATGGTGATCGGTTGACAGCTCTGCCCCTCTCTTCACCCGAGTGTCCAAAACATACGGCCTCAGATCAGATGAAACGATTATGAAATCGATCATTGACCTTGACCTAGGGGTGCTCTGGTACCAGGTACACTTATGAGCATCCCTATGTTCGAACATGGTGTTCGTTATAGACAATCCATGACTAGCACAGAAGTCCAACAACAAACAACCACTCTGGTTTAGATCAGGGAGGCCGTTCCTCTCAATCACGCCTCTCCAGGTGTCTCCATCATTGCCCACGTGCGTTGAAGTCCCCCAGCAGAACAATGGAGTCCCCCACTGGCGCCCCATGCAGGACTCCACTCAAGGTCTCCAAGAAGGCCAAATACTCCGAACTCCTGTTTGGTGCATATGCACAAACAACAGTCAGAGTTTTCCCCCCCACACTCGCAGGCGTAGGGAGGCGACCCTCTCGTCCACCGGGGTAAACTCCAACGTAACGGCGCTCAGCCGGGGGCTTGTGAGTATCCCCACACCCGCCCGGCGCCTCACACCCTGGGCAACTCCGGAGAAGAAAAGAGTCCAACCCCTATCCAGGAGTACGGTTCCAGAACCGAGACTGTGCGTTGAGGTAAGCCCCACCAGATCTAACCGGTAGCGCTCCACCTCCCGCACCAGTTCCGGCTCCTTCCCCCACAGAGAGGTGACGTTCCACGTCCCCAGAGCCAGCGTCTGCTGCCCGGGTCTGGTCCGTCGAGGCCCCTGACCTTCACTGCCACCCATGTGGCAGCGCACCCGACCCCAGCGGTTCCTCCCACAGGAGAATCAACTC